>NC_137915.1:8076153-8088653 GCF_963457725.1 Sprattus sprattus | reverse complement strand
TGTGGAGGAGCTCATTTTTTATCAGCTCAAAGGCTGTGTGCATTTTTTCTCTCTCTTTTCCAATGGACAACTTTAAATGACAAAATGGTATGTGACGGCAGAGAACATTTCCCCAAGTTGCTTTTTCAATTACCTTCTGGGGGAAGATGTGGACTTTTTTTTTTTGTCATTTCAAATGCTTTTATTATTCCTCAATTTTAATCTTCAAACGATACATAGGGTAAAGGAATGTATGGACCCTCACTGTCCAGAAGTCACATTTTGGTACATTCCCTAAGAACACACACACACACACACAAATACTCACTTGCAGAAATATGTAAATTCATGAACAAAGACTTTCAGACATAGCAAGGCTGTTGCATATTCTCAGATGGGCCTAAATTGGTAGATGTCAGCTGATGCTTTTAGCTGTTGCCATGGCTACAGAGCTCGACATGCCATTAAGTGAATGAAGGCACACTGCAGAGGCACAGCCAGTGGAGGGTAGGGGGTGAACGAACGGAGTGAGGGAATGAGAGAAGATCTGGGAGAACAGAGACAGAAAAAGAAAGCCCTCTGACCTCACAGTTTTGGGCAGATGTAAACTCCTTTTTCTACTGCCTTCTTGAAGTAGATTTGAGTTGACATGACAATTTAGCAACTATGTAGAGCAGAAACTGAAGAAAAAGCTGACACTAAGCTTCAGACAAAGGGAGGAATCACAGAGTAACTTGTGATACAGTCACACAATACTCTACCAGCAGTAATGATGGGATCACCGTGCAGGTTATTATGCTCTACACAATACATTCACAAAATCCACCATAATTCATCCTGTCTGTGGAACTGAAGAGGGAAGAAGCAGGGCATAAAAGTAAAGCATTTTTTTTTTTTTTTGTGACCAAATATTTATTGGGTTTTTTTGTTTTTTAAGAGAAAAATATACACCCCAATGAAGGGAAACAGTAGGACAATATGTCATACATAACTTATACATGGGCATACACATGGGCTTACACACGGACAGACGCGTGCATGCACACAAACACATACACACACACCATCCTCCCACCAACCCCCCTGTTTGTGACTGATCCCCCCCCCCCCCCATCTGTAGTTCATCCTGACACAAGTCTAGGAAAATACCATAGGTGACTAAGGCTACTCACAAGCACTAGAATATTTAGAAACCAAAAACATAAACAGCATCATGGGCATCAAAAAGCATTTTTTTAACCAATACGAGTTGAGACCAGTGCTCTCTTTCTGTTAGCACTGGCCTCCTTCATCAGGTTGAGTGCCACCAGCAAGAGCCATGAGGGAAAGCGACTCTGGTAAGTCCAGACACACAGGCTTTTTGTAAGGCAATGTTTGTAGAGGATCTGTACATTTTATAAATAAACGTGAATATTTGGTTTAAATGCACTGTCGATGCATATCACAAAATGAAATATCCCAACATATTTGCCTAACTTCTTTTGTCTCCAGCTTCTACTCATCAACACGTTTCTCTTCTCTGGAACTGATGGGAAGCTAATGACCCTGATATGCATTATTAACCTAATTGAGCTCTGCTTATTGATGTTAAGCGTTTCAGATACCTCGTGCATTTCATGGCGAAGTGAGCAAATGGATAAAGTCAGCCACTGTCTGTGAATTGATTTGTGTCTGTCTACTACACCCAAGGGCAACACCGCCCAGCAGCAGACTCATCTTGAAACATAGTGCATCAATAAGCCTCCACCCAGCCAGCTGATGGTATCTGTCTCTCTCTCTCATGAAGTCATAGCTATGGGGGGGGGGGGGGGGAATTCTATCAAGCCACGGTTTTGAGAGTCACCATAAGCACACAACCTTGACCA
Organism: Sprattus sprattus; assembly: GCF_963457725.1. Classification (NCBI taxonomy): domain Eukaryota; kingdom Metazoa; phylum Chordata; class Actinopteri; order Clupeiformes; family Clupeidae; genus Sprattus; species Sprattus sprattus. Next base: position 8,086,809 of record NC_137915.1, on the reverse strand, counting down.
CAGGCTAGTGGTGGATTCATGTGCGTCATGATGAAGGCAGAGGTGGGCATTGATTGCCACTCAGACAGTATGCCTCTGTCTATGACTGGCCACAGACCTGTTTAAGAATGGCAGCAGCACCAGGGCCTAGAGGAGGATTAGCAGGGGCGTAGCCAGGACATTATTTCTGGGGGGGCCAGCTCTGGCCAGTCTTTTATTTGGGGTGGCACTTGATTGTCAAAATCTACTATTTTAAAACTCACACACATGCTGCGAATATGGGGCTTGTGGTGTAAGTGACAAATGACAATATAAGACGACTTCATCAAAAAAATACTACTGCATTTATTTCAGCTTTATACCGTTTACAGTTACCGTTTTTTTTTTGTGAGATTGAGGGGTGCCGGCAGGGTGGCCATTCTCTGACCAATGGTGGCCGTGGCCCCCCCTGGCTACGCCCCTGAGGATTAGACAGCTTGATCATCTCTAGTTTTAACTTGTCTGAGAGCAATGCAGTAATTGCAATAATAATGCAGTAGCAGAGAGGAGTTTTGGTCTAAAACTCATTAAACTAGTGAGCTAACTACATAAAAGGCACAGAAAAACTGAGTCAACACTACGAAGAGCACAGTTGGCACTGATAAAAGCTTGCTAGTATGCTAACTTCGTCTTCTGGTGATATAGTTGGCAATGTTATGCTATGAAAGCTTTTTTCTTTTTTTTTGCTCTGTGGTCCATCCTGAACAACGTAACTACACAGTACATAGACTGAGTGGCTAGTGGGAATGACATATGTGTTTATCTGTCCTTCACATTACCATATAATATCAAGATTAATCTGGCCCTGATCTGGTGAAGACTTAAACAATACTTTCTGTATTCTTGAGCAGTGTGAATTGCAAAAGAAAACCCTTGAACGGGGATTAACCATGTGTTTTGAGAAAAGGCTAAACACACATATTTTCCTATTTCTCATCATCTTACAGCAAAGGCTGTCCCTGGCTCACCCCTTGCGAGAGTTGCTTTTTATACGCCCAAAGAATGGGCCTTTGTAGAAATATATCAACAAAAAAACGAAATTCAAAGCCCAGCAGGCTCACTCTTTCAGTTTTTTAGTGCTTTGTGTGGAGTTGTGTTTCTTCTTTCATGGTGCACTGAGATGAAACGACCCCTGTGGCCCAGAGGAAGCAGGTCTTTAGTGAGGAGTCATCTCCACCAGCCTCAATATGCTGTGCAAATAATTTGGTCACTGAATATGGAGCTGTTGTGCCCTTCTCTATGCCTCTACGATTAGGTTTCAGGCTCTGCTTACAAGCATTCAGCTTGTTTGCAGGTTCAACCAAACAAACACACACACACACACACACACACACACACACACACACACGCACACACACACACACACACACACACACACACACACACAGGAAGACAGTCAAATAGATACACACACATCCTTTGTCCTCCCCTGTTCTGTCTTTCTCTGTATGACTTTGCTTCCATGCCTTCTCTCTCTCTCTCTCTCTCTCTCTCTCTCTCTCTCCATCTCTCCCTCTCCCCCCCCCCCCCCCTCTCTCTCTCTTCTCTCAGATGATATTTGTTGGCTCTAGAGTGCGTGGAACACCTAATTTGCTCTAGCCATAATTCTGGTAATGACATGCTATCCATACTTCCTCCCAGGGTCTCAGTATCCGCTGGACACAAGGGCAACACACTGGGGTGTTTGTAACCGTGTGGCTGTGGTCGTGTTCACTGGGGTGTTTGTAACCGTGTGGTTGTGGTCGTGTCTGAGCCCGACTGTTGTATCACCTCTCCATTTCTGTCCTACTGGCATTGGAAAGCCAAAGCCAGTGGGCCCTCAAACAATAGGCCCTCTCAGGAGTCCACAGACCTGGCCCTTCAGATATGAGCGTGAACCTGCGTCCCAGGGGTCACTGGGGACCCTGGGGGCCCTATTCAATGACCTCTGGTATACACACAAAACCATGCCTGAGACACCAACAAGGCCGACCTCAGAAGGGACAAGGTTTGAAAAAAATCAACCACTTCTAACACACACACTGCCCCTTTACGTGTGGTCTAACCCTGTCGTCCTCCAGCAGACTGGCCCCTGTGGACACCTTGCCCCTGGGCCCGGTTACGCAGGCCATTTCCATGAGAAAGCCTCAGGCCCAGCACTGAGACCCCAGGCCCTGCTTTCAGTCATGGAACACCTGTAGTAGACCAGTTTCATCTTGCTCCAAATGCACAGAGAATGCCCAGGTTCAATTGGCTTGGGGGGTTTTGGAACAAAGCCCAGAAACAACGTGAGAATGGATTCAACCCCGCCTCAGATGGAAGATAAAGATGGGCCATGATCACTTGCAGTCTCACAATCTCCTTAGTAAATGATGTCTGCTTTGATTGAGGATTTAGCCACATAATAGACCACAGACCCCCCAGAGGTGAAATATGAAATTTCAAGTTCTCATGAAAATCTGGTGGGAGCACGACCGGAGAGATGAGATAGTTTTTGATAATGACCAGATGAGTGTATAATGTCGTATTAGGTGTCGCTCATGGACACCAGATGTGCTTTGGAATCAAATCAGCGTCTTCCTGGAAGGTGTCCTCCTCGTTTCCACCTGGCAATGATGTGGAAATGTAATATGGGAAGAGTAGTAACAATACGGCAGGCTCAGGGGAAGATGGGAGAGACACCATGTTCTGTGTGTGTGTGTGTGACAAAGAGCAGGAAACCTCAAAATGTCAAAATAAAAAGGTTTAGGAGAGCACAGTGGCTTTTATGAAGGCAAAAGAACCAAAAGAACTATCACACGCACACACACACACACACACACACACACACACACACAACCGCCTAGAGAAAATGTCATGGGGTCCGACCTCTGACACACTAACACCACTACAGAAGTTAGGATTACTCCTTGTGCGTCGGTTATTTTAGTTTTTGCTGTTTGGTTGTCGACGGCCGCTGCAGAGCTTTCATGCTTGGGAGCACTCGCAGCGGGGGGGGGTGTTGTGGGTTCCGCTTGTTCTCTCTCACCAGGCCAATCAAACGGACTTCCCTCCTGGACCCGACATGGCCGCTGCAGTGTTTGATGCAGAGTTCGAGTGAGTCATCTTGTTGACATTTCTCTGTTGCTCCCAGAGAAACACTGGTCCATTTCGTGACTCCTAATCCGAACTTGTGTTTTGCTTGTAATAATGCATCGCCGGCTAACGCTCAGCTCAGTGAACTTGACACTTAAATGGCTCAATTAGGCCTTTCTGTTGGGAGGGAGGACTGATGTTAGGCAATGGGGACAAATCATAGCAAAATATGGCTCACTGGTTGAAGAGGCGTGGCAGTGTTGGGTTCCCTGAGAAGATAATTGGCTGTGGAGGGCCGAGAGCTGGGTTTCCAATCCAACTCATTCACATTTTAAGAGCATTCATGAAAACTCGGCCAACGACAACGCGAGTCTGTGCGCATTTCAATCCACTGTGTTATATGAATTCAAAATGGATACTCTCTTAATTCAGGGAGGAGTTGTAGACAGCTGTGAAATCAAAACGTAAGGTTGTTGGAGCAACTTTACCGTAAACACCCAATGGAATTACAAGAAGCGCAAATGTATGCGAATAAACGTTTTCTTCAACCTTAGTCACATTACAACCATTGAGTTCAATCAATCAAATTGATTTTCACATAGAGTCAAACCTGTGCAAACCCCCAGAGAGGTATACGTGATTACATAACACAAATGCTGGCAGAAAGCAATAACAAAACTAATGGGAATCAGTATGTTGGTTGAGGGGTCTTAACCTTGACATCACTGCAGAGAGAGCGAGAGAGCACCAAGCCTGGTCTCTGTGGCCTCCTCTTGAGACCATTTTAAATCTCAGTGACTTTTCAAGTCTAATCTTCTCTGTCAGAGTGCTGTTTCTCTCTCTCTCTCTCTCTCTCTCTCTCTCTATTTCTCGCTCCCTCTGTGGAGGTCAGCTTTCAGATCAAAAGGAGTTGTGATTTCTTTGATGGGTTCTGAGCTGCGAAGCTCAGAAAAAGGCTGAGGTAAGGAAGCCTTCAGTATCTACAAGTTTCAGTCCTTAGTGATGAAGTTTTCCATCTGCTGTAAACTGCTCTACGCTGAAATGGTGTTTTGATATTAATTGCAGCAATCTCTCTTACTTGCTTTCCCTATTTTATTTCCTAGTTTCCTTTCATTCTCTCTGTCTAGCTTTCTTTTTTCTCTCTTTCTATGTTAGCAATGTCTGTTTAAATAGACTTTGCCTAACAAAATGTCAGTAAGCTTAAAGTAGGTTAACATTTGCAGTCACCATGGCAGTATCACATCATAGCAAGAAGGATGCAGCTCACTCACCCCATGCAGCAGTAAAGTGTAATGAGTTCTGAATGACTGAGAAAAGGACAAGCTCATTAGCACAGTTGCTAACACAGACACAGTCAGAGACCACAAATTATACCACAGCAAAGTCTACATTTAGAGGCAGGTCATAGCTGTTCCTGCTTTGTCTACATTAAGGTCAGTGTGTATGTGTTTTGTGTGTGTGTGTGTGTGTGTGTGTATGTATTTTTTCTGTGTATGTGTGTGTATGTGTTTTGTGTGTGTGTGTGTGTGTGTGTGTGTGTGTGTGTATTGTGTATGTGTGTGTGTATGAGTGAGAGAGTGTGTGTTATGATCATGCAACGCAGGTCTGTACATGCAGAGCCCCAGAGGTTGTGCAGGTGTTGTCGGTGACTCTGCAGGTGAGACTGATGAGGTGCTGAGGACGCTATAAGCTCCTGCTCCCTGTTCCTCTGCACACTCATGCCTGTCCTTTTACTGAGCAGACTGAAGTGTGAACGTGCCCAGTCGTGTGAATACAAATGTGTGACTTCTTACGAACAGCAGCAGGAAGTGAATATACTGTGTCTTGTGTGTATGATGTAGGCTATTAGTCTTCATATGACCAGAGTAGGAGAACAGTGACTTCCTATAGCGCACAGGAAACACTTTGCTTAGTCTACCGTTAAAGCAGAGGACGAAGACGTTACTATAGGCGTGGGTGTTTCCTGCCAGTCCTTTTCTCGTTGCATGCTACACACGCACATACCCAACACACAAAAGAGAGAGGAAACTAGTTAGCATATGTTGACCAAACTACTTCTGAGTAGTCTCATCATCTATTCTTAATCACCATTACATTTACATTTAGTCATTTAGCAGACGCTTTTGTCCAAAGCGACTTACAAGGATGTATACACATTTTTCAATTACACCGATGGCACACTGCACATCAGGAGCAATTAGGGGTTCAGTGTCTTGCTCAAGGACACGTCGACAGGGAATCGAACTTGCAACCTTCTGATTACTAAACAACTTTTCTACCTCCTGTACACATTGACACATTTGGTGAAATCACACGCTCCCTCTAACAGATCTGGATCTAAGGGACGTTTCTGTGACAGCTGCAGTCTTTATCTGCTAATAACTGGCACCTGAGTGAAATTTGAGCCTCTGGTTGTGTTTAGAGAGCCCACGCTGTCTCTTTCTCTCTCTGTCGTTCTCTCTCATACACACACACACACGCTCTCTTGCTCTCTCTCTCTCACAAACACACACACACGCACGCATACTCTCTCTCTTTCTCACACACACACTCACACGCATACTCTCTCTCTCTCTCTGACACACAGACACACAAACACACAAGAGATGCCTCCATGTCTTGCACTTAGTCTCCAGGTTAACGGAGGGGTGGATGAGAGATACCACTCGTATGAAGGAGGCGAGGGTGAGGGTTGCCCAGGGCCCTTGTCTCGGGGGCACAGCAGTAATGAGAGCGGGGTTTTTTATCGGTCGACCTGAGCATCAGGCTGTGAGAGAGGCAGACAGCTGGAGCCACTTACCCCCAGGGTCTGGCTCCTGAGCTGGGGGTGCCGAGTAGGTGTGTGCTAAGGCATGGACCAGCGTGTGTGTGTGTGTGTGTGTGTGTGTGTGTGTGTGTGTGTGTGTGTGTATGTGTGTGTGTGTGTGTGTGTGTGTGTGTGTGTGCATGGTAAAGTGTATATGTTTGAGTACTCTGCATTTCCTCATGTTTATTTAGAACCTCAGGTTTTTTCTGCCTGTCTATGTGACTCTCTAGAAATATGCGATAATTGATTGATAATTGTGTCTGAATCAAATCTTTGAAGCGGCAGTCAAAAGAGTGTCTGTGTGTACTACAAAAATGCTTTTTGTTGTTTTGTTGATTCAGGAAACATTTAAAGCATATGCAAATCACACTGTAACATCAATGAGAGTATTAGACCGATACATAACAGATATTACTTCATTTGAGATACTGAAGACACACAACTGCAGCTAAGCGGACATTTTGAATGATGATCAATATAGGTGACCACTGGCTGAATTAAGGCACATTACAGGCCAGAAGTTTTGCAGTAAACACCTCTGGTTCACCAGCCTTTAACTCAGCAGTCTCTGCCTTCTGTGACAGGCCTCACATGTTACATAAAACACCTCTGGTTAACCAGCCTTTAACTCAGCAGTCTCTGCCTTCTGTGACAGGCCTCACATGTTACATAAAACACCTCTGGTTAACCAGCCTTTAACTCAGCAGTCTCTGCCTTCTGTGACAGGCCTCACATGTTACATAAAACACCTCTGGTTAACCAGCCTTTAACTCAGCAGTCTCTGCCTTCTGTGACAGGCCTCACATGTTACATAAAACACCTCTGGTTAACCAGCCTTTAACTCAGCAGTCTCTGCCTTCTGTTACAGGCCTCACATGTTACATAAAACACCTCTGGTTAACCAGCCTTTAACTCAGCAGTCTCTGGCTGCCTTCTGTTACAGGCCTCACATGTTCTACCTGCAGCGTGATGACATCCTACAGGACAGGGCTCCTTAGTCACCTTCAGTCACACACACACACTCTTTAGTCATCTACTGGAGGCAACAGGATTTTCGTTTGTGACGGACTACCATGACTGGCTGTGGGTTCACACCGACATGTACACGTGACTTCTGCCTGTGCGTCTGTTTTGGCGCGGTTATGCAACGAGTGTGTCGACTCACTTGCCTGAGGAACCTCTCGGAAGGAACAGCATCAGTAATTTCACCTCAATCTCAAAGAGTGAAGTCCAGATCACGGTGCGAGCCTCAGAAACATGTTTTCTTCTCCACGGTAGTCTGCTCATCTTTCATTCCCCCCCCCCCCCCCGGTTACGGCAGAGTGCAGACGCATCTCTCAACAACATCCTCTGAGGAGGACCGGGGGTCTTTCAGGTGGACAGTTTAGGCCTTGTTAGGGAGGCAGAGCGGGGCAGAGTGCTGAAATGCTTTGAGGATTCATGGCGGGGCAGACCGGTGATGGTCTCTGGCCTTTGAACAGAGATAGACATTAGTGAAATGATCCATTTAGCCTGGAGAGAAGCCAGAGCTCTTAGTGGACATTTTCTCAAGGTCTTTTCTTACTCTCATGTTCAGTTCCTTGTTTATGAAACCACATGCTGTGGAAGACTCCAGTGATATACCGATATAATGACAGCTTTTCAGAGACTCACAGAACTACAGGGCAGATTTTGATGTCAGGCCATAGCGTGTAAAAAATAGAGAAGGTACACCTAATGTTTTATTCATGTTTTATTACGACTGCAATATATTTTATTGTCATAACTGTGGTCATTTCAAATTCCACATTTGAAAGCACCTACTTACTTCATAACATGGTGCCCCTGGACAGCAAGTCCAATATTTATTGACATTCAAGTAGAAAATATTTACTGATCATTTGGTCTCAAAGAGTCAGTTTCTGGACGGTGCACAGCGTAATTTGTTTACAGCTTCCCGTTTACACTTCCCTCCCCTTATTTTCTTAATTAAACCTTTACTTTTCCACCATATGCATCCTAGTGTCAGGACTGGCAAGGTTGTGTGGTTGTGGACAGGCCACAGATCTCCAGTTGGAGCCCAGATGGCCTCTCTTTCCTGCGGCTAAAAAAGAGGAGACATATTATGGAACACTGGATTTGCCCTACATTTTTGACATTGAGTAGGTTAGTATACTATGTAAACATTCTTTGTGTACTTGATCCCATCCCCAGTCCATGAAATGCTATTTACTATAACACATGACCTTGGGTCTTCTTATGCTTTTATATAACAGTTCCATTAAGAAAGGTAAAGCAAGCATGTGCTGAGCAGCTGCCATGCAGTTTTCTAAACATGTTGATGCTGAGGGGGAGATAACAGATTAGCCAGTCTGAACAGAGTTAGACAAAGTGGAGTAAAAGACAAACAAAACATCCTGTATATACCTAGTGGATAGAGACAACGTGAAAACTTGAAAAAGGTACAAAGCACAACAGATGTTAACCATTGATGAAAGGAAACTGAATGAAGTACTGAAAAGTATGTTAGACTGCCGATTCCTGTGTTACTGCTGACAGGTTGGCCTGCATGGGCCTTTTGCATGAACCATTCATAACAACAAATGAATTCATGAAACGGTATTGTTTTCGATGTAAGTGCTACCTTACAATACAAAGGGATGTACAATCACTTAGTAGTAGCATTACGTGGGTCATTTATACAAGTCAATATGTTGATGAGAAATAGCTGTGTACCATCTCAGAAACAAACTGAATTAAAGCTAGGTTAGAAGAAGGCCAGGGCTAGCCATCTAGTAGAATGTCACCAGACACTGAACTGGGTTACCGGTGAGCTTCACTCTCGCTTTAGTCCACACATGTCCTTGCACACACTTTAGGATTAACTGACACAAAAGGAGTGTGTTAAACCTATCTTCTAGGTTTACTGTATCAATGGGAAGTTCCTAGCAGCACCATTTTTCTTTGTCTCATACAGCAGTTTAGATGAAAGCTGTGCCTAATGGATGGATGAATTGGTTTATGAATGGACTTTTATAGTGCATAGACACATCCTAAACAAAGCTGCACAGACATGTACAGGGTTCTTGTGCTGTGTGTAGGATAAGACTACAAGTAAGACATCCCTCGTCACAAAGCCCAGAGCCATTAAGCCACATCAAAAGGACCGATGCCACTCCACCGTGCCACAGGAGGGGTAGATCCGGTGCCTAAAGGGTGGCAGCGGTGACTGTCTGCCCGGTGCTCTCTGTTCTGGGATGGAAATAGGTTCCAGATGAGGGAGCTGCATAACGCTTCTCTGGCAGAGCTGAGGCCTGAGTCTGGAGTTCATTACGGAGGAACAGACCCTCCACTCCTTCACTGAGGAGCGGCCACTGGACGGGGGACTGAAAACAGAACCAAATTACTGCTCACAACAGAGCGCTGATTGGGCTAATAGGCATGAATAAGCACACGTACACCCTCACTGGGACATGCAGTCAGACAAAAGCATATCAGTGGAGCCACACAGCCATCAATTGGTGTCATTCTATCAACTAACACTGAAAACAGTAATTAAGGATTAAATATATCTGTGTGTCTACAAGCATAGGTAAAAAAAATGAGTGCATAAAAGAAAGTGTGTTATGCACACACACACACACACACACACACACACACACACACACACACACACACACAAGTACAATTCCTTTCCTCAGCAATAGAAATTAGACTGCAGGTTATGAGTCAATTGCTTCTATTGCTTCTTTTTACACTTCTATTCTTTTTCGTTTTACACCAAAGACACTCTGGTTCAGCCTGGTGCTCCTACCCTATATCTCACATGCTCAGTTTTGGTTGTAAATACATTGAAAATCAGTGAGCATGACAGCTTTTCCATCTGGCTGGTCAGCAAGCTACGGATAGCGGTTTAGGTGATGATGAGGAGGAAGGGCTGTCATTCCCAAGTCCCACTACGACTGGCTGCAGTCAAAGAGATAAGTGAAGTCTTCTCTCACCTGAAACATGGTGATTGGTCTTTCAGTGTTGTATCAGCAGTTGTGTCCCTGGGTTCATCCTGCAACTCACAATGAGTGCAGCTAACTTATGTAATCACTTTCACTTTGATTTCGATCAAAACTCATTAGCAATTACCCTTACCAAAAAGTAATCCAATCCAGGGATTCCAGACTACAGCAAAATCTGTGGGGGGCTGGTGCCAGCCCAATTCTTGTATAACCTTCCCACAGAGCCGATGTTAGCCCTCTAAATGTGTCAGATTATGGGAGGTTTATGCTTCTGCCTAATATTTCATCACATAATATATATACACATACAAATCTAAGGCAAAAAAGCCAAACTAATAACATTAATATACACAAGAATGGGAGCATTCAGAGAATGCAAACCACCGCCTTGTGACCTTGACCTTTGAAATCTGAAAATCTAATCAATTAGTGCCATTATATTAACCGATCTCCCCACAAAGTTTGAGGGAAATCGGTCCATGCGTTTCTGCGTAATCCAGCTGACAAACAAACAAACATACAAGGGCGAAAACATAACCTCCTTGGCGGAGGTAAAAACACAATCGTCTATGGAGTTTTGTCCACCATCTTTGTTAATTTTTTCCAACTAGCGTGACATAGACACACCAAGTTTAAATGTTCACAACAGCATAGGCCACTTGTGTGGGCCACAGCCTAGACTCTGCATAAGGGCTATTTACAACTGTAAATCAGCCTTTACATGCGTAGTCTCTAATATGTATCACACACAAGCCATGCAACATGCACACACTAAATGTCACCAGTGGA
>NC_137915.1:8068653-8071153 GCF_963457725.1 Sprattus sprattus | reverse complement strand
ATTCTGACCTGGAAATGTGACCCATGAGATTCATGCAGATCTCGAAAAAGAATTGTGAATGTGTGGGGTGGGGGGGTGGGGTTTGGGGCTGTGTGTCAATGAAAGTCAGTGATAGAAGAGGGTAGAATTAGAAGAGGGTAGAATAGAAGAGGGTAGAATTTTCAATGAACAGAGGGTTGTATTTCATCTTCAGTGAACGAGGCAAGACAAATCAGAGAGGGTTTACAGGAAAGTACTTGAAAATACTTGTGTTTTATTGCCTGACAGATCTCTATCAATTCTTTAAATAATGTGGTTACTATGCGAAATGCAAGCGCACACAGTTAGTCAGTGTGAGTAAAACATTAATATACGCCAGTCAGTTAGTCTGAGTAAGACATTGATATACGATATGTATCGATATTTGTTGTCGGTGAAGGGTCTGAAGCACAAACAGCCTCCCCTGCCTAGCAACGAAGGCAAGGTGTGTAAGTGTGTATATGAGTCCCAATAGGTGAACATGATGTTGAATAGCATGATAGCTTAAGTTTTTTATGACCAGTCTGGTAGCCCGACAAACAGTCTTATACACCTGAGACAATGAACATTCTTTTCTGGTTGGCTGGCCGTTGTCCTGTAAAGACGTTTAATCACCATTTTACATAACAACCATAATAAATAGCCTAAGTCTTAATTGAAAAGCTGTCCATTGATAGAGGCTACTACAGTGAGTGTGCAGTCAGGAAAGCTAACGAATGATTAAAGTAAACGTATTCTCTCATTTTGCCAAGTGGTGTAAACGCAATTAATTCCATGGTGAAATAGCATGTTATCCGGAGAACTGGCAATCAAAGTCAGAAACATCTTGCAAACTAAAGGATGCGGGCTTACAGTAGTAACAAAGGTAACTAAGCAAACTATCCAAATATATCCTTGTCTGTGACTAAAGAAAGTAGCACTACAAGTTAAACAGATTGGCTTCTTTTTAAATTGAAACAACTGTTTCCTCAGTGGACAATACATGCAAAACATGCAATAGAGCCTAATAGCCATTTTCAAATAAAGGCCTGAAACAAAGCCTGCCAATCTCTTTCAGAACACCAAATAGAGAACCATGTAGCGATAGCCTGAATAGACTCCTGAATAGAATCCTTAATAGAGCTGTTTTCAGAGAAAGGCCCAAAATAGTGCCTAAATAGAGGCTTGCCAATATGGCTTAGCCATAAGCCTGAGGCTTTACTTCCCTGTCAAAAAATGACTAGAGGTCTACCTCCAGAATTAAAGTGCATTATAGCAGTTTGGAAGAACATAGAAAATACAAATAGATACAAAAAAAAATAGAATAGTCATAAATAGAAAGTAGAGTGCATTTGATCAGTTGATAAAAACATCATTCAAAAAACGCACAAAGTAAATGAAATAGAATAATAAAAAAAACATTGTGGAAGTAGCCCCGACTGTGTGTTTATCTCTCTCAGATGGCGGGATAGAGAACCATAGAGCAATAATCCATAAATGTGATCATTAGTGGGTAAGCAGCACCATTTTTGTTTACCACTTGTTTGTATATCCATTGTTCTACCTATGGTTAAGGACTAAGTGGAGCTTCTATATTGGGATTTTATCATTAATATATCATTCATATTTATTAATGTACAATGTTCCTTTTGATCAAATACATGAATTGATTGATTGATTGATTGATAGAGTTATAGCCCATAATGGAATCTATAATACAGCACTAAAGAACACGAATCCAAATAAATACGAATTAGAGTCCATTTGATCAGTTAACAAAAAGCATCTAAAAGCAGTTGAGTCTTAAATTGAAAGTTGAAAGTCAGTTAAGTCTAGATTTGAAACTACAGTGGGAGCACCTTTGATGTCATCAAAAAGTTGGTTCCAGAGCTGAGCAGATAACTAGTTAAAGGCTGCTTCGCAATGTTTAGCTCTGACAGTAGGTATTAACAACAGATTTTTCTCCATTGATCTGAGAGGACATCCAGGTGTGCACAGCTGAAACATTTCTGAAAGGCAATTTGTTTCTGTCCCATTCAGTGAGTTATAACAAGCAGCAGTGATTTAAAGTCAGTTCTGTGACTCACTGGGAGCTAGTGTAAGGACTTAAGTATTGGAGTAGCCTAATGTAGTCAGTTCTTTTTGTTTTCGTTTTCTGGCAGCTGCGTTTTGTATGGTCTAAAAAGACCTCTGAAAGGCACTGTGAAAAGACCATTGAAGTAATCAATCCTGCTGGGATAAAGGCCTGAATACGTTTTTCTGAATCATGCTTCGACATAAGACCTCTACGTTTGGCTATGTTTTTGAGATTAGACTTTTGAGAAGTTGTGTCAAGATGAGTAGCAATTCTCTCCTCACTTTTCCCAAAGAAGATGATTTCAGTTTTGTCCTTATATAATACATCATTTTGAGACATCCACTGACAAAGGGGGACCATAGTCGTTAGATGGCTAAGTAAATTTGGGTGTCTTTAGCATAGCTATGACAAGAAACAAGTGGGATG
>NC_137915.1:8048653-8053653 GCF_963457725.1 Sprattus sprattus | reverse complement strand
TAAGCTAACTTGGAGCTTTGGGGTTTGTGCATCCGCACTTAGTGAACCATCCGAGATAATAAAGACCGGTTTCTCCTACCAAGCGCAAGTCACTTAAAAAGTGACACACTGTGTGCAGTCTCTCCACAGACAAACAAATCAAACGCAACTATTTTGTTAAGAAACTAGAGGCTTATTGCCAATAAAGAATCTCTAGTCATTTGTGTGTCTGGTGATTGGGTTTAGCCTGGGAATTGAAGTGATTGCGTTATCGTTCACAGATGACTCCTTGTGGAGATTATGGAACACAGTAATGTCATAAATATGACCTATAGGATTCATAAACATCACGCTACAGTGCCATGGGAGCACTTCATATTTCTTCATCAAGAGAACCCCCGGGCGATTTTAATGGAACTAATTAAAGCCCTGATGACACTTCAATCCCTGCCTTGTTTCCAATAACCCTGGCCGCCACCATCCCTAATGGCCTCGTAATACTGGGAGATTAAAATCTACTGCACAATGGTGAAACGATTACGAAATTAATCACATGGCGGTTTGGATTTTCATCGACAGCTTCGAAAGCCGAGGAAGTTTAATCCCCCTTTTGCCAGAGCATCACGTGATGCCAAAAGACTTTACATTAAATCTAAGAAAGATTATGACAAATATAAAGAGAAAGAAGCCAGGCCCAGCAGAGGGCCAAGATAAATATAAGTCTTTTTCGGCAGGGTCTCACTTAAACTCTCAGACGTGGGGGAAATATACTAGGCTAACTCTTTCTCTTCCCTGCCCTCCCTCCACCTCTCTCTCATCGGTTTGGCATCATGCTCGGCCAGCAATGAGGAATAATAATTGCTGGCCATCTGGGCATTTGGCACTCTGCGAAAAGAAAGCCTTTTTGGAATGGGTCCACACGTGATTGTCACCAGGGCCGAGCTTCAACCAGCCCGCTCCAACAAAGTAGCAACTCTGGCCTCGAACTGTGGAACATGCAGTCCATTACCCCTCCACTGACTGAACCACAGTTGCAACTTATGGGACGAGCGTGTGGAAGGACCGGACAGACACATACGCTCCCAGGCTTGGATGAGAGAGAGAAAGGGAGAGAAAGGGAAAGAAAGACATAAACACATAAAGAGAAATATCAGTATGGACATACAGCCACTACAGAATCACATGGACATCAGAATAACAAGGACTATCAGTGCATACAGAGGAGTGAGGGGAGGGAATTGACTGGGAATCAGATACAGTGTGAATTATTCGGCATCAACATCAGCCTCTCCGTTCTTCTCACTTTCACACCCACATTACATTACACCTGCAGAGGAGAGCAGCGGCATGTTTGCCATCGCAGCAGATCAAAAGACACTTGATTACTCACGGAGATCAAATCAATCATCGGCCAGGCCTGCCCCATTACACGTGGCTTTGATAGAATAACACCATGGGTCTACCATAAGCCTCCAACAATCCCAAGAGGTCAGTCAGTTCAGGTGCATTGTAGGCTGCACCATCCCTTAGTATTCCATGCTATGTCACTGGAGGCCCAGTCTGCCAGACCTCTAAAACACAATGCCCCCTCTTTTCTTCACTTCCTGGAGGACCACTACATTGCTACCATGTTCTTCCACCATGTTCTGTTTCTGGGAATCACAGAAGGCTGATTTTGAGCCAATCAAAACACTGCTGCGCTTCGCTTCGCTTACCACCTGTTGCCTCACCTCAAGCTATAAGAACTCACACTGCCTTTAAAGCTAAAAAGAGGAGTATATGAAAGTCTTAACTACCCAAACCAAAAGGTACTTGGTTCCTTTTAATGCTGTAACATCATTTGTAGCTTTTAATACTGTGAAATCATTTGTACATTTTAATACTCTAATACAGGGGTCTTCAACAGGGGGTCCGCGGAGGTACTGCAGGGGGGTCGCGAAATCTTTGGGTGATAAGACAATTTTTTTTAATATTTCTAAAAAAAAAAAAAGAATTCAACCAATTTTTTTCTTCCACAAATTTAAATGTCTTCCAAATCAGAATTGTATTTATTCCCTTTAAATGTACATTAACATAAAACCAACATATTGTAGCGAACGTATAAATTGATTGAGAAGACGTTATCTTTAAGTCCAATCGACACATTCAGCTACCCACAGGAGCTCTCTCAAGCTGGGCACCGGTTCACTCACAGCACCTTTCATGCAAATACGACAGCACAGGCACTAGCCAATCAGAACGCGTTTCTGCTCAAGTCTAGAGAGCGCGAAGATCAAAAAAAAAAGATGGCGGACCAAACTCCATAGCTGGTCTGGTTTCTACCTATAAATTGTTAGTTTGCCATTTTTTTGCTTAGATTTTAAAAAATAAATAAAGAGAAATAGACACTGTACAAGGTCAAAAAACGTTAATTGTAACTGAAAAATAAGTCTGAGAGGATTTGCGAGGTGTATTAGCCCCCTCGCTAATGTTAGCATGCTACTACCTACAAAATTAACAACTTGCTAGCGGTGTGATTGGTTTGTTGACCTGTCAATCTCACTATAACATCTATGTTGTCAACACAACTCCATGCGCCAGACTCCTCCTCCGTCATCCGTTGGATTGTGTCAGTCAGGAGTTATTGAAAAGAAGATACATCTCAAAAATGTGGGAGGATGTGTGCCATCGACAGATGCTTGAGGATTCACTGTCCCTTTTTTATGTATGATGAAATAAAAACATATATCTGTGAATTATTTAATAAGTTGTTATTAATTGTTAGCTCGGAGTTGTTTGCAAGATGTATGTTTATAAATGGCAGTGGCACGGCCACCCTGTACCTTTCATGTTGTTAAATGTTAAATTAAATTCAATGTTAAAAAATAAAAATGTTAATGAATATATTAACCTTTGTATTATTTGAATAGCTTAGTATTGAATACACAATAACAGGGTAGCTATGTTTATTTGGCACTAGGCCCAGTATAGTATAAACAAAATTGTATGCAATTTATATAGTAGGGGGTCCCTGCTCATCTCGCCATCAGTTTGGGGGTCCCTGGCCTGAAAAACGTTGAAGAGCCCTGCTCTAATACTTTAATACTTTAATACTTTTGTATTATACATAAAGCCAGAATCTACATCTGCTGTTGTGTTCCTTACTCACTTTATTCTATCTGTTTTCTCTTTCCCTCCCGCCGCCCTGGCGCCTTGCAATGACTCGTCTTTCCTTTTGGGCTACGGGTTGCTCAGCATTCTCAGGGGGTTAGACTGACTTTTGCACCAAGAGTTCAATGTTCATAGTTAATCACACAATTCGCAGCATACACAAATTGAAATTGAAATATACGAGTGCGTTGGTGCTCCATGTATTGTCAAAATGAATGGGAAGGTATTGTGACACACACCTTGGGGTGTATTGTCTCAGGGAAGGCGAGACTGCTGAACAAGGGCAGAGGGGCAGGTGGGCGGTGTGTGTATGTGTGTGTGTGTGTGTGTGTGTGTGTGTGTGTGTGTGTGTGTGTGTGTGTGTATGTGTGTGAGCGCAGGGAGGTGTGGGAGCTTTCTGACGCACTAGTCCTTAGATTGGGCCTGCTTGCTCAAGGGTGGCTTTGAAGATGTTCTAAAACATCAACACCGTACAAAAAAATCCAGTGGGGCACAAAGACATGTCTCTCCCCAAGGAGGTTCAAGAATTCAAAGAATCGCCTATATGTAAAAGAGGAACAAACACAAAGTGAGGAGAGCGATGAACGAGAGACAAAGAGAGGGGAAGGGCAGAGGTTAGCGATTGTTTACGCGGAATGTGAAAATTTGAGCAGATGAGTAGGTTTCCCATGGAAATAGAAATGAAATGCACTTAGGCAAGAAGCCATGTTACCGGTGGTGTAGTCCAGGGTATACGCAGGTACACGGAGTATACCCACTTATTTTTCAGTCAGCATTGGGTATACCCACTTCTCAAAACAGGGTGTTTATCCTTTGCTTTATGGGCTGCTTAAAAAAATTGCAAAATTAAGAGTATACCCGCTTCTCCAGGGACCACTACACTACTGCATGTTACCAAACATAAAGGACATTATTTTGGGGAAATTCATTTATTGACAATGCAGAAAAGACTTTCTCTGTCCTTATAACAACACAAACACTGGAAACCCTTACTCTTGCATGTATTCTGCTATATGCACTCTGTGTCCTATCTATGTGGTGTCTTTGGAACCCAAGTGGCAGACATTTGGGGGGGCAGGTGACAAAAAAAGAGCACCCCACGCAAGTTATTTGTGGAAAAGTAAAGGTTCACCTACAGTGGCACATCTTCTATAGATCGAGCTATCTATCTATCCATCTATGTATCTATCGTTTTAAGCTTAGTGTAACATGCCTTTAATAAAAACAACAATGCATAGCCTATTAATGAAAATGTGTCTCAAGCTGAACATTTCCTTGTCATCATGACATGTCATGGGATATTAGCCCATGGCTACTACAGCTTTATCAGTGCTTCACAAGAGAGGGCTGACAGATATATCATTGCATTGCAACAAACATGTTATCCATTTTTACTTGTTGCCTGACAAAAAGGAACAAGCGGAATTCACTCGTTTCATTTTTCGGAGGTTAGGATACTTGGCCTATTGCAAGCTGCATCAAGATATTTTAATTTCACCACAGGGACAAACCACACCTAATGACTGCAAGTCCGGAAAACCCCAAGTCAGGGAGAGACAGATCGACGTGGATGCCGCTATGCAGAGTGCTCTATTTGCGTTTGTTAACTGCGGTTATTGGCTAGGGAAGTCCAATGGGTGAGGCAGCTTCATTTGTGTACTCTCGTAGAACTAGAACCCAAATGTTGTCGGAGATAGTGGCAGGAAATGACACCCAGTCAGAGGGCATAACGGCCTGTCTGGGGTCTATCTGTGCACGTTTCCTGCCCAGAGACAAGGCCTCTGTACAATTTAGTTTGAAGACACAACGTCGCACATCAACAACGTGAAGTCGTGTTGCACCGGATAGTATTGTACTCAAGTTCAGCTGTA
>NC_137915.1:8036153-8043653 GCF_963457725.1 Sprattus sprattus | reverse complement strand
TGTGTGAGTGCATTAGAGTGTGTATTAGTGTGTGTATGGGAGTGTGTATGTGTGTGTGTATGGGAGTGTGTATGTGTGTGTGTATGGGAGTGTGTATGCAACAGAAAAAGTGTTGAGTGGAGGATGGAAGGCTCACATTCTGCATTCTTGATTTTGTGCTCTTTGGAGAATCGCTCCGGGAAAAATCACTGATTTCTTGAAGTTGCACTGCAGGGCAAAAAAAACACCATGATCTCATCCTCCGTGCATAGACGTGACAGTGGCTTGAGAAACCAAACACTGGTGTGAGGCATTATTGGATCCATGGATGTGAATCTAGGTCAGGTTTTGAGGAGAGCGAAACCACTGCAGTGCTCGAAACGCTTATGCAAGATCCTCAGGATCTTTTCCCACTGCGGCCCGGCCCAGTCCACCTCTGCGCGGCGGAGAAGTTCTGCGAGCGAATAACAAATGGTGTAATTTCCCCCGTCGCATCTAGAGGGTACATGAGACCAAACGCTTGTTCTGTTTTAATAGGCTATCAGCCATTACTGTTAACTTCAATAAAATAACAAGGGCCCCCTTGGGATGGAGAACAGAACACAATTCCCCCCAAAATTACTGCTTTTTCAGCCGACCGTCCTTTATTTGTTACCATTGTACAGTGTAATTTGTTGGAAAAAGTAAAGAATCTAAAAGTTATAGTGATGTTTGCATATTCGTGCTGTACCAGGGCTGAGACTGAGGCCATGGTTGGCATTCTGGGAAGGCCTTGCTCCCGGGGACTCCCACTGATTCTGTGATGATGGCTATCAGCATGCAGCCTATCAGAGATCAAGGCCAGCATCAAAGAGGTCACGACCTCTCAGCTGAGTGACATGGAAAGAGACAGTTCTGATACACAGAGGTCCCCAGAGGCCCCGCCCCGTTAGGGCGGCCATGCTGATCCTCTGGGCCGGGGTTGAGACAGGCCCCTGATCAGGCCTTGCAGTGCAAACTTTGCATGACCTCCTTTACACACTGGGTCTTGACCTCCTTCACACACTTGGTCAGGCCTTGCAGTGTATTTGCCTTTAGATCCACATAGAGTGGTGCTGGAGATCCCAGGGCTGATGTCAATCAGGGCTGGAGACGGGGAGCCTGGGGGCATCTTCGCCTGCCTGTTTCTTCCAGCTGTGCGTGGCGTCCCAAACAGGCAAAGGCCTGCCAGCGTTGGCACCTCTAGGGAAAGGCCTTTTATGCGTTTTGGGACGCGCCTGCGGGGAGATGCTCACTCCAGGAGATCTAAACTTTGCATGACCTCCTTCACACACACACCTAACCTAGCCTTCTTCCCACCCCCACACACCCCACTCTCCCCCCCTCTGCAACTTTCAATCCTCCAGCCATGATCTCAACTCCTCTCTCCAGCCCCAGATGAGGTCAGGGCCCAGCCCTGAAAGATGAGCCCCCGAGGCGGCCACAGTCAGGGGAGGAACTTGCCGATAAGCCGGGAAAAGTCCGGGGGTAGAGAATGATAGCCCCTGCCGGAGCAGCACTCCCAGACACACACCCTGAATGGGAATTACTCTGAGCTCTGAGCTCTGAGGGGGTGTCAGGGCCAGAGAGGAGAAACAGATGACCAAGCCTCAGCCATGTGACTGCCATGTTCAACTTTCTCGGTCACATGAGCAGCAACCACATGTTGACACATGCTGTGTTGGCGGAAGGGTTTTACTGGTGGTCCTGGGTAGCCACTTCTAAAGCTGGTCTTTTTCTGTACATTCTGTACCTAAGCTCACTTTTTGTTTTGTGGGGCGGTCCTGGAGGGTGGTCCCCCCCACATAATGAGGTCCAGGCTCGTCTCTGGTGCTCTACACCCCTCCGAGGGAAGAGGGCCGTCGCGAGCGGATGGCCGCTTTTCAAGCTTAACAAAGCAGCAGCCAAAAAGCCGAGCAAATTTGCATTGTCACAGTCAACAATGAGATGCGGAAGTGGTTGAATATGGGTGTCAGAGAGAGAGAAAGAAAGAGGGGTGAATAAGATGGAGAGTGAGGCGAGAGAGGTAAGGAGAGGGGTGTCTCTGTGTGTGTTTGGGAGTGTGTATGTGTGTGTGTATGGGAGTGTGTATGTGTGTGTGTATGGGAGTGTGTATGTGTGTGTGTATGGGAGTGTGTATGTGTGTGTGTATGGGAGTGTGTATGTGTGTGTGTATGGGAGTGTGTATGGGAGTGTGTATGGGAGTGTGTATGTGTGTGTGTATGTGTGTGTGTATGGGAGTGTGTATGTGTGTGTGTATGGGGGTGTGTATGGGAGTGTGTATGTGTGTGTGTATGTGTGTGTGTATGTGTGTGTGTATGTGTGTGTGTATGGGAGTGTGTATGTGTGTGTGTATGTGTGTGTGTATGTGTGTGTGTATGTGTGTGTGTATAGGAGTGTGTATGTGTGTGTGTATGGGGGTGTGTATGTGTGTGTGTATGGGAGTGTGTATGTGTGTGTGTATGGGAGTGTGTATGTGTGTGTGTATGGGAGTGTGTATGTGTGTGTGTATGGGAGTGTGTATGTGTGTGTGTATGTGTGTGTGTATGTGTGTGTGTATGGGAGTGTGTATGTGTGTGTGTATGGGAGTGTGTATGTGTGTGTGTATGGGAGTGTGTATGTGTGTGTGTATGGGAGTGTGTATGTTAAATATGGGTGGCAGAGAGAGACAGAAAGCAAGAGGGGAGAATAAGATGGAAAGTGAGGCTAGAGAGGTAAGGAGAGAGGTGTCTGTGGGAAGCTGCAGACAAGATGGTGGAGGGAGATCAGGTCAGCCTTCAGATATGGTTCCTGTTCCCTGTTTCCGATTCACTATTCGCCACCCACTCAAGTCTTTGTTGCCTCCTACACGCTATGTTCGCCCTGGAAGGCGCTGGGTACGCACATGATATTTTTTTAGATCATTCTTGGCAGCAGGGCTTTTTGTGGGAGTGCCTTGCTTGTGATCTCTGAGAAAAATGGTGGCTTTGGAGCATGTGGGATTGAGTGCAAAACATATCAAACAAAAAATGCAAATAATGCATGTACTGTACTGCATCTGACAAGGAGATACACACTGTATGTTTGTTCTACAAATCTAGCATTTAGTGCAACTGTGTTCTTTTTCTACCAATTTCTTCGATGGTGTCTTCCGCGGAACTGATCTCTAACTACAGAGCAGGCTGGATGGGTCCTCCACAGCTGGTCGAAACCTTATCAGACACGGAGTGCAGTGATGGAAAACCTTTTAATCTGAGGCCAGACGCCATTAGTGACAGGTTACTCAATTGTGAGCACCTTTAGCTGGACGGTGCATTAGGCTCTACTGTGCCTTTGAAGTGGCTTGTCTGAGGTCAATTACAGACAGACAGCAACCTTGCTCTGGCTTGATTAGAAGGATGGCTGGAAGAGGGGTAGGGATAGGAGTGAGAGTGGGTGGACTACATTCAAATAGTCACTAATGCTTATGGCTAAAAACAGCATCTGTACAGAGTGAGCACCAATAATGATACGTCTAGCATCTTTCCTATCTATGGAACACAGTAACAAGAAACTAGGAAACAAGGAGCCCAAAACGTCATGAAAAAGAAGAGTTCTGTATGACCGACAACAAGTCCAAAGTCAAAATCAAATGTGAAAGTTGAGCATGGTAAACCACTGGTATAAGAGTGAGGCTAAAATAGGACTGTTTTTGTTGAGGTCTGGGCTTTTAAATTGGACATATTAAAACAGTGGGGAGGAGGCAGAGGAAAAACATCACAATAGTAGAGGAGACTGCAAATAATATAGAATTTGCTCCAAGTCATTATTTTCCGACTGAACGTTTTCCACCCCAGAACATATAACTCTGCAGGAACACTTATTTAGTGGGAAAGCGCTGCATTGTTTGAGGGGTAGAGGGGTAGGGTGGCACAATGCTATTCACAAAGTCATAAATATTTACTGCTCAGAGAAAAAGGGGTGCACACGAAAGCAGAAAAACAAACCCTCAAGACAGAGAGATAGCGAGAGAGAAAGAATGGGAGAGAGAGGGAGAGTCTGATATGACAGTGCCGAATGTCACCGCTGGAATTTGTGATTTGTGCCTGTTGTGTGACTTTGTCTAGCCTTGTGCGATGACAGCAGTTGTTGTGTCTGTTTTTTCCTTTCCCCTCATTTCCTTTGGTTTTGAATTCCTCTTTTGAATGTTAAACGCTCCTGTTTGCAGGAGGAGCGGATGTACTATTCCTTTCTCCCGTTGTCAGGCTGACACTATCACAGGAACAGTAGGAAAACTCAACGGAGGAGTCGCTGGCTCAGAAAATAAATAAACCAACAAAACAAAACAATCCCCCACACAATTACTGCCTGAGTAAACTCTCACAGTAAATAAGGGAAGACAAATGTTTCATTCTCCCCCGCCTCTTGTTCACATGACAGACTTGTGTGTGTGGGTGTGTGTTGTTTTATGTGTACAAGAACATGTGTTTAGTTTCACTCCACATAAACATACAATAAAGACAAGTATTTACATGAATGTGTTTGAGGTTGTATGCCTACGAGAAAGCCATGAAAAAGGCCTTGTGATGCTGAAATGTATTATGTAGTACCAGGGACATGAGGTACCCCAGCCAATCGTTGTAAATTACATGTCATTCACATGTATGAGGACAAATGCATTCCAATGCAAACTGCCACTTGTAAATCCACTCCTAACACATTAAAGTGAGATTCAACTGTGCGCCGCTCCATATCTATTTTTTTTGTGCACCACTTTGAGTGTGTGCACCTATACCTTAACAATACAGTATAAATCTAGTAAGCACACCGTATTGACACCTTAGTCTATACACAATTCCTGTATGTGCAGGCCATTATAAGCTAGCATGTATGGTGATGTACTTCAATACCCCTGCTAGAACTAAATAAATGTAGACCTAGGGAAAGCTGCTACCCCAGGAAATCAGAGTGACTGAACCAACAGCACCTATCAGCAGTGACATTATTTAAGAGCAGTTAAAAAAAATAATGAATGGTGAGACTTTTGTGTGGAAGGTGACATACATAGCATGAAACATAAGCCATTACGTAAACAGTCGCACCTCTTCTCCAATCATTTACTGGAACTGGAACTGTGTCACCTGACCTGGTCAACAAAACCCCAAGTGTCCTTTGTTCTCTCTCTTGCTTCTTTTATTCTTTCCCTCTTATTCTCTCACTCCGCACCGTTTGCTCTGCATGCCATCTCTCTCTGTGCACAGAGGTCTGACTTTCGCACTGAACTCTTTTGTTACGGCAGCGATGTCAGAGTCTGTCTCTGATTTCTCGCCAGCTAAGAACTAAGCACTGTTAACTGAGAAAATAAGTTTACAATGAGGCAAGAGGAATGGAACCCTACTAGCTCACACCCTTGCAACGAAGCAAGTCAGCACGACTTTCTAAACCTGTAAAGACAATTGGAACCGGTTTCCTTCGACCTGAACCCTCAGAATACGGCAACCAACCTCGGAACCACAAACGCTTTCCAATCTGGCATTGCCAGAGCAGCACCCCTTTCCTTTGACTTGCGCACTAGTAGGCCTATGCTGGTCCTCTTAATGTTTCCCAAGGGTGAATGTTGCCAGACTCCACTATTCAGAACTCCAAAAACCTTAAACTTTTACTATCTTTTGATTTGGTAATTTTAGTTGGACGTGTTTAGTTCATTATTAACAACCCCAAAGTCAGAGTTTCAAACTGATGGTTAAGTATGTTTTATGAGACTGATTACGGGACCACTTTGGCAGACACTGCACTTAATGTTGCTGCTCAATGAGTTAAGCTTCATTGATCTGCTGTTGTGCTGAAGAAAAGGGAAGGGAAGGGAAGAGAGTCAGGAGCAAGCAGATGGATTCATACATGTGCCATAGGATAAAACATATTAGCACACATACGGCATATGGACATGATACATACATGATTCAAAGAAACATATAAGAAGGTATATACATGAAATATTTAGGCTCTGGGCTTTGTTAAGCTCCTAGAGGCAATTGTATTGTTATGGCGCTATATAAATAAAATTGAATTGAATTGAATTGAAATATACAGAACTAATAGTGGATACAAATGGAGAGAGCCTTCATTTAAAGTATTGGTTGTCGAGCAGCTTAGTGGGTATACAGTGTCCTGATAAGGCTACTATTAGAAGGATGAACAGAACAATGAAGCAGAAAACTATGTCAATGTTTGCATTTGTGTATATTAGTGCTGAATAGGCTGGTATACCGTATGCATGATAAGCAGAGCAGAATAGTTTGTTGGAAATGGGCAGCTGGAAGCGGAGGGTTTCTGCCGGTAGATCAGGGTTGAAAAATTGCGGCAGCAGCAACTCTCAGTGGAGATAGCCTAGGGTAGGAGGGGGAGAAAATAGACAAAGTGTCGGACAGGTAAATATAAGGCTTTAATCATCACACTGACCTCCCCAGTGAGACACAGGAGCGAGAGCAGGAGAGCAAGCCTGTCTGGGCGAGACATCTCCAAAAAGCCTGTCTGGGCTTAACTCTCACACTTAACTCACACACACACCCCAAGGCCTCCCTTCCCACGGTGGAGCCAGAGGGTGAGAGGGCGTACGCAAATGAGTATTCATCATGACTAGATCCATGTACGAAAGGAGGCTCTGAAGGCAAGGCAACTTTATCTATATAGCGTATGACATGCACACGTGCAACTCAATGTGGTTTACATTTACAATAACAGGAAAGACAATAAAGAATCATTAAATGCATAAAATGAAAATAAAGAGGAATGTTTTTATTTTAGACTTGAAGATGTTCAAGTTCTTGGATGGAAACAGGAAGATGAATCCACAGGAGGGGGGCGGGGGGGGCGGGGGGGGGGGGCTAGAATAGCAGAAGGTTCTGCCTCCTATCAGGCTTTTTGATACTCTAGGAATAACAAGACATATACCCTGGGAAAGAAGGGGTCTTGGTGGGCAGTAGGGGGCAATTAATTCAGTGTAGATAGTCTAGGGTAGGAGGGGGGAGAAAATAGACAAAGTGAGTGGACAGGTAAATATAAGGCTTTAATCACCAAACTGACCTCCCCAGTGAGAAACAGGAGCCAGAGCAGGAGAGTAAGACATGGGCGAGACATTTCCAAAAAGCCTGTCTGGGCCTAACTCTCACACTTAACTCACACACACACCCCAAGGCCTCCCTTCCCACAGTGGAGCCAGAGGGTTAGAGGGCGTACGCAAATTTGTATTCATTATGACTAGATCCATGTACACAGAAGGCTCTATAGGAAATGTTTTTATGTTAGACTTAGAAAAAGTCCTTGGATGGAAACGGGTTTAATTATGAATGAAGATGAATCCACAGGAGGGGGGCTAGAATACCTATTATGCTTTTGATACTCTAGTAATTACAAGACATGGAAAGAAGAGGTCTTGGTGGGCAGAAGGGGGCAATTCATTCCTTGGGGTAATTTGGGGCTAGGCCATTTGGAGCTTTGTATGTTAGAAGAAGTACTTTGAAATCAGTTCTACTTTTGATAGGGAGC
>NC_137915.1:8003653-8028653 GCF_963457725.1 Sprattus sprattus | reverse complement strand
GGAGATCAAGAGCAAGTGAGAGTGGGAGAGAGGCAGACATAAATAGTGAGCGGGAGAGATTGAGCGAGTGAGAGAGAGAGAGAGAGAGAGAGAGAGAGAAGCAGTGAGAGAAAATTCCCCAGCTCTCACCGTCAGCGGGCGTGATGGCCCCGTTGCCTTGGCAACACCATCCCGCAGCTGTCAAGAATTCATCAGTTTCCACAGTAACGGCGTTGAGAAGGCATGAGTGGATCATTATTTCTGTAATATAACATCTGAAGGGTTTTGATAGAAACATAATTGTGGAGTGTAATCGTACAGTAATCTCATACATGGATGACACAGTCATCTGAACAGCTGTCGGGAGGCAGAGAGAATACAACATGTGTATGCGTGCATGCATTGGTGTGTGTGTGTGTGTGTGTGTGTGTGTATGTGTGTGTGTGTGTATGTGTGTGTTTATGCATGTGCGCCTGTGTGGGTTTGTGTATACATACACAGCAGCTTGAGGGATTTCCCATCATTCATAGTGTATGACTGAATCATCTCCCTGTGGTTGGAACAGTCAAGGGGGGGGGGGGGGGGGGGCTTACAATTACTCAACTAAATGAACAACCAGCACAGACAGGGGACCAGCCTCTTCAGTGTGGCGATCAGTACAGAGGAAGACAGCCATGACACCTCCAGACGCACATCCACGCTCCAGCCCTTATGCTGATCCATAGAGATCCATCTGCTCCACGCCCAGACCCCCCCCCCTCCCCGCCACAGCTCTGAGAGGTCATTCA
The DNA here is from genome assembly GCF_963457725.1 of Sprattus sprattus. Classification (NCBI taxonomy): domain Eukaryota; kingdom Metazoa; phylum Chordata; class Actinopteri; order Clupeiformes; family Clupeidae; genus Sprattus; species Sprattus sprattus. Next base: position 8,027,886 of record NC_137915.1, on the reverse strand, counting down.
CACAGAGGCACCGAGACAGGGCTGCTAGAGGCGTCACATCCAGGCGTATCAGTGGGAACAGAAGAAAAGAGGAATGTGTGTGTACTTGTAGGTGTGTGTGTGTGTGCGTGCGTCGCCGATGTTGAGTTGGTGTGTTATCAATTTAACCGCAAGGAGTTCCTTATTCCCTGACATACATTGACCTGTAATATCTCACTAATGATACAAGGAAAGTAGAGGTTAAACACACCACGTATGAACATATTATACATGTTGCTGATGTTGAGTTGGTGTGTTATCAGTGTAACTGCAGGAGTTCCCTATTCCCTGACATACCTTGACCTGTAATATCTCACTGGTGATATAAGGGAAGTAGAGGTAAAACACACCACGTATGAACATATATACATACTGTACGTACAGTACATAGATACATAGTGTGTTTAACCTCTACTTTCTTATATGTAGGCTCAGTAGGGAAGCAGAAGTTGAGCTTAGCACAGATTTAGGAGGGAAAGAGGCAGAGAGGCAAAGAGAGGGAGAGAGAGGGAGAGAGTAGGGGCCACATGCAGAGCAGAGGAAGTGAGGGTATTACTGTGAGTCCAGAGCATGAATGTATGGAATGTACATGTCTGATACATGGAGAGAAACTGATAGTGAGGGACCGGATAAGTGTATGTTTCCTCCCATGTGTATACATATGTGTGTGTGTGGATATGTGTGTATATCTGTGTCTGAGACAGAGATACTCTATCTTTGTCAATGTGAGTCTATGGCTGCCTGTGGAACTGACAAAAAGTTACACACACACACATATATATAGCCTATATATATATTGTTTCCTGGGTTTTTCTTCCTCTTAAGTGCGCGCATTTCCTATCTGAATACTGTCATAGGACACAGGGACAGTCATGTGACCCTCACCTCTCTCTGCTCATTGGATGGTTGTGAGTGTATACAGACAGACAGAAAGATAGATAGAAAGAAATCTCAGATCTCAAACAAACATGTGTGAGTACTTGTGGAAACATCTCGTAGCCTAATAGGCCTTGGGTGCATCATCTGTGGTTTGCTCTGAGCTTATGATTATGAACAAAAAGATTGCATATGCTATTCCGTCAGCCGGGCATGAGCAGGAATATTTCAAAGCCAGCCCGAGCCGGGCAAGGACACACAACGGGTGCTGCGCCTCATGAATACTGATGCATGCACGGCAGACGGGAACAAATATTAATGGAGCTCCATTAATGCAAAAGAAATTCAAGAGCTCACAACGACATGGAGAGAGTCCCCAGACACAACAGACTTACTTTCCCCACTGACCCACCACCTACCCACCCAGCTTCCCAGTTCTCCTTGATTCCCATCAGCACGCCAAGAGCACTCAGGCCATGTTGTTTTGTGTTATAAAGCATCCGAATGAGAGTTGAAACCGTCTTTATTCACAACTTCATTTCACACTAAGACAATCCATGTGTGTCGAGCTCCCGCTAACAACATAACCAATAACCTGAAGTTAATCACGCGAGATTCACTCATAGTATGGTAACACTTTAGGATCAAACAGTTAAACAGTACAGCTGTCTACACCCCCATCAGCACGCCAAGAGCACTGAGCCAACGGAGAGATTTGCGGCCCTCTTCCATCTCCGAACAGCCTCTTACAGGGTTATAGGCTAAAGGCAAATGGGTTAATGACCGTGAGAAACTTGACCATGTTTGTGACTTGAAATGGCCTCTCAGTCCTGTACGAGGGCCAAAACATGTGCAGCTCTGAAATAATGCCGAACAAGAAACTACACTTGTTCACTTGTACACTTGTTGGGCAGCCGTGGCCTACTGGTTAGGGTTTCAGGCCGGAAACCGTAGGGTGGCCGGTTCAATCCCCGACCAGTAGGAAAAATGTGGGAAGGGGAAGTTGTAAACACTGCTCTCCCATACCCGCATCCACGGCTGAAGTGCCCTTGAGCAAGGCACCTAACCCTGATCACTGCTCCCCGGGTGCCGCCAATGGCAGCCCACTGCTCCGGGTTAGTGTTACTTCACTTCACTGTGTGTGTGTGTCACTTCCCTGGATGGGTTAAATGCAGAGGCTAATTTCAGAGTGTGTGTGTCTACACCACCTCTGCCATAGAGAGGACTTTCACTTTTTGCACTTCAATTGATTCGCATGTATAATTCACACATAAATTGCTTGCCTGTATCTTCCCTCCAGTCCAAAATCCAAGCGTGTACTGGATTTTAAAGTGATAAAATAACACGAGAGAGAAAACCAAATAGAGAAAGCTAATATGGCTACAAGATGAGGCACATCCATGGGACGGGTTGGGTAGTCATGAGAACCTTAATGAGAGGCTAGCGTCGTCAACGAGCAGCTGGAGGGAATTATCCAGCCTTCAAAGGGAAAAGCAGGAGAAACTCAGAGGAGATTACAGCAGCCAGGTGAGCACAGAGAGCTGCTTGTAAATGAGAGCGCTGTAGACGCCTGGAATACTAAATAGCCCACTGGTATATTCCAATCTATAAAGAAAAAAACAAATGCTCACGCAGGCTGTTTGATATAAATGGGGAATTGTATTGAGGATAAAATGGAGATGTTGGTGTGAATACATTTGGTGATTAAAAAGTCTGAGACTTAGGTTTAATGAACTGAACTGACCCGACTGAACTTTGACCTGGTCGACACCAGGAATTCCACTCAAGTGGTGTGAGAGTGCTTGTTTGAGCTGGCCAGTGTTATGTAGCGATCAAGGCTCACTGTAGAGGATGTCCTTGAGGGTGAAATGCCATTATGCGGGGTGAGATCCATCCAGCAATCTGCCAACCCTTAACCTCCATCTCGCTCAGTCTGGCGCAATCACGGTCACCCACACTCCACCTTAGCTAAGGAGAAGGACACTGCGGCTCCATCAGGGAGGACCCATTAGGCATATCCCCATTAGTCACCCCCCCAGGCAATGGCCAGGCGTGGGTGCCACTGAGGGACAGAGCTTAACCCTTTGATACACAAGCTATGCAAACCCCTTCTAAGGCACAACATGGGTCAAAAATGACCTGTATTGACTTACAATGTTATTTCAACGGTGTTTCTTTGCTATATTGTTGTGAATCAATTTATTTCATCATTTAATATTCAAAGTATTCATTAAATATCTTGTTTTTGATTACCACAAATCATTTTTTTCATTTTATCTTTCTCAATTCATGATCTAATTGATGAATTACTGGAATTCTGAATGATGAAATACATTTATTGCAAAGATATTAACAATTTAAACTCCACCCGGTTACTTTTGACGCATGTTGTGTATCAAAGGGTTAAGCACAGCATCACTGCTCTGGAGGTTTGCATTCCCCCCACGTATGAAGCCCATGTAGGGTTTAGCTGAGCCCTAAGGCTAAAGGAATGTCTTTTAGTGGTCAGCTGATATGGACGTGTTTGTAAGTGGACTTTAGGTCTACACAGCAATAAAGATATTATCTTCAACACTGTTGTTTCCCTAATATAACAATATTTCTTTGACACAATTATATTCCTTTCCCTCCTTTGCTTCACTGGCTTCTTGTTGAAGATCCTGCTTGATTAAAACCACATGGTAAAGCTGTACTTAATGACCAGTGTTGGACATTCCTTTGAAAACTGTAGCCTAATGTCACTGCTTCTTGTTGCAGACCATGGAGGTGTTAATGAAAGCAGGCATGCTGCACTCATCCTTACACACACACACACACACACACACACACACACACACACACACACACACACACACAGAAACACACACAGACACACAGACACAAAAACAGAAACACAGACAGACACACACATACATACACACACACACACACAAACACACACAGACACACACACATACACATACACATACACACACACACACACACACACACACACACGCATACACATACACACACACACACACACACACACACACACACACACACACACACACACACACACACACACACACACACACACACACACACACACACACACACACACACACACACACACACACACACACACACACACACACACACACACATTCACACACACACACACACACACACACACACACACACACACACACACACACACACACACACACACACACACACACACACACACACACACGCATGTGCACGCGTGCGATACACACGTTAATAAAACTAGTTGAGTTATCTCCAGGTAATAAAAGCCAGCGGCTCCTTTTTTTCGGGCCATCCCTCTGTGCATCTCTCTTTTATGACAGCATCATGAGGACTCAGGAGAGCAGCGCCAGGAGTTATGGGTTCCCACCATTTTCTTTTTCTAGTTTTCTTTCTTTTCTTTTTCTTTTTTTAAGAAAAAGAAGCCGTGATAGATGAGTAGTGGCCGACTCTGCTGAAGGGCAAATGAACCGTAAATAAGGACGAGTGATATTAGAGTGAAGTCATGAACGTCACCACATGCTTTAATAACCTGCTGAGAGCCTCCCTGGGTTGGAGTGTGTGTGTGTGTGTGTGTCGTGTGTGTGTGTGTGTGTGTGTGTGGAGGGAGGGGGGGGGGGGGTCTACAAGCAGAGAGTGAGGGAAGGAAGGAGGGAATGTAGGAGAGGGAAGAGAAACCGAAGAACTCAGAGAGAAACGGGGAAAAAGTTCATTTCTGGATGGAGGATTCTGATGCAACGTTTGCAGCAGAGTGTCCAAACCCAAGATTCTGGCTTAAATGACGTCAGAGGCTTTGAGTAGACCGGAGGCCCAGTATTATTAGACCAATCAGCTCGGCTCATACTGCTCCTTCTGCTTGTTCTGCATTGACTGCATTAACACATGAGTGATAGAGACCTCTGTAGTGTAGACCCCCGCTCAGAGGGCGGCCATTTACATGCTTATTCCTGGCTGGTGATGATGATGTCTGTCTGAGGATGTCGAGGACTGAGGGGGGAGAAGCTCTGGAATGATTGACAGCTCTGCACTGGACATGTTTTGGTGGAGGGCCCCAGCCTCCCAGTGACCTCGCAACCATGGCAACAGAGTCACACACCCTCCCCTTCAGGGCCTCGGGGGGCTGTAGGAAACAGTGGGCTAACTAGTGAGGAAACAAGCAGGGTTTGTGTGAGTGTGTGTGTGTGTGTGTGTGTGTGTGTGTGTGTGTGTGTGTGTGTATGTGTGTGTGTGTGTGTGAGTAGAGTACTTGTGCAAGCAGGGGCTTGTATGGTATTTCACACACAACATTGCTGGGACAGCATGGCTCTGGATCCATTTCCCTCTTTGAAAGACAGATGTCAAGAGTCAAACAACAGTCTGTCGCCTGGGAACGCCTTCAGGGTTTCATGACATAATGTAAAGGAACAAAAAGAACCAGGGAAAGATCATAAGTCATTGCGAGAGATAAAGAAGGAGGGAGGGAAGAACAGAGAGAGAGAGAGAGAGAGAGAGAGAGAGAGAAATAGAAAGGTAAGGAGAGAAAGAGAAAGAGAGAGAAAGAGTAATGTAAAGGTTGGAAGAGAAAGCCTTAGTCTGGCAGTGGATTCGACAGCCGATACACACAGCGGAATAGCTGGAAATGTCTACTCTAAAGACGAAAAAAGAAATGCATGTGATGCTGTGTAATCACATCAGAATGTGTTCCCAGAGGAGCTGCCCTGGAAGCAGGGCACCAGGGTACAGGAGGGAGGGAAGGAGGGGAGGGGAGGGGAGGGGGGAGATAACATCTCTGACCTCCGCCTGACACACAGTCTCATGATTGTGGGAACAGCCTCTGACTTTACTCTGAAGCTGAGGCGGCATGTCTTCACCAAGGGAGGCATTTTTCAATGTATACTGTGTGTGGGCTCGAGAGGGAGAAAATGCTGCTGAAAACATAAATCAACTTCGACACTGGTGACAAATGAATTATATGCTTTAATATTAAGGGGATCATGTCACACCATTAGGCAGTGAAATCAATCATTAAACCACAAAAGAACCACAAACTCTGCAGTACTGAAATTGTATAGAACTCACACTGTAGTGGCGATATTAGAGTTCATCCGTAAGCAGCTGGCGCCCCCTAATGGGGGATAATGAGAAAAGCCTTCTTTTATGCCTGAAGTAACTTACAATAGTATAAGTCCTAAAGAGAAAATACACACAGGGGCTTATGAACTTAGACATAAATTGCAAGTGAGAATCATGTTCGACATTTCTACTTTCTTTGAGAAGTGTGGCCTAGGTGAAACTGAAATGGAACCTTGTTTTTTCCGATTGGAATGCCACACAAAGGACCCATTGAGAGGCATGACCACAAACCTGATGATGGAGACAGGGCTGAACAGCTGTAACCTGAATAGTTACAACAGTGTGTAATTTGCCATTTGTGTAATTTGCCTTGACTGACCTTTACATCACTGCACGGAACACACAACCTCTACAGCTGACTGGGAAATGAACCTCACACACACACACACACACACACACACACACACACACACACACACACACACACACACACACACACACACACACACACACACACACACACACAGGCACACACACACACACACACACACACACACACACAGACACACACACACACACACACACACACACACACACACACACACACACACACACACACCATCTGACTCTGGTCCTGGCTTGGCATGTATCTGACGCCACCTATCTTAGGGAGACAAAATAAACATCATCAACTTAAATGTCTAGAGCCATCGTTTCTGATGGAGGTAGTGTTAGCTGCATACGCAGTGATCTAAACTTGTGTCTGGGTCACTGGACGTTTTTATATTTTTTCCTTAGTCTTGGCATCACCAATCATTCCCCTCCATCCCAATGGCTGTGTGGACAGTGACGTTCATCATCATTGCTCTTTCGCGACTCAGGCAGCGAGAAGCGGCTCCGCACATGACGGGCGGTGGGGAACTGATAGGAGGGGACATCTGGACCAGGGGGTCATTTGTAAAAGAGACAGGTGCCTCTTTCAGGAATGACAGGTCCATGACAGCTCCGCAACAGCTTTGACACCAACCGAAACGTTTTATGAAACCTGACAGACTGGGCATGAATGGCGATCTGAAGGCATGTCTCAGTTGACGGCTGCTTGGCAACCTCTTTTTTTCGCTGTCTGTCTGCTTTGAGCATTTAGCATGGCCTTGAATGACACCATGACTGTCTGAACATCTGCAGTGAGTAGGTTATGTTGTCTTAACAACAGAAGTGCTTTTTGACTTGAAGTTATAGTTTTGAAGAGAAAAAAAATAAGAAGAAAGATAAGATCACAATGTAAACCAATGTAAAACATTATTAAAAGTTCCTTGTTTCAGTCCTTTTACTGTATTGATGTGCACTTGTACCCATTTGTAATTATTAACCAATGCAGAATAAACACCACCAATGTAAAATCTATAGAGACATTGAGGACTACAATAACAAATTGTCCCTTGTCCCCTCAGACTTCACACTAAAACCATTTTTATCTTACAACAGAAATCTTAAAACTTGCTGCGATAAGATCTATAAGGCACAATTATATGGCTGCCTCAAATCTGAAATAAAATGTCTGCAATCCCCACAGATTGAAGGCTAAAATAACTTGACCAAGGTCAGGCTTTTGCAGGAAAAATAAAACTCTGGTCTGTAAAACCTTCCAATTAGCCAGACAGATCTCTACAGGTGGGGCTCCTCGTGTTCATCAGTGTCAGTCAGGAGAGAGAGCTCCAGGTTTAACTGCACAGGCTTCACCAACAGATGGTCCTCCATACAAACACACACACACACACACACACACACACGCACACACATAAAAACACACCGAGCCTCAGACACAGTGGGATTCATGCCTCATTGCGCAGCTGAAAATGCCTGCCATTCTGTGAACCAGAACAACAGTTTCAGAAGTTATACAGGGAGGCATTTTCTTTAAATACACTCTTAAAACAATAGAGTTAGAGTGAGTCTTTAGAAGATATTGCAATTTATTTTAAATGAAGCTAGCTTGGGAGTTCAAAAGGGAAAGTGCTGTTTGGGCAAAAACAGATAACATCGTCGTTCTACTGTTGTTCAGGCAAATTATTTTTCCTTGCTGCAATTATCCACATGGTATTTCCTAACTGTACATTTCAACTGCCAGCAGAGCTTTATCTAATAGGAACTAGTAATGCAGGAGGTCAGATATGCACATTGCAGCAAGGTTTTCTTTTCATAAGCCACAACAGTGCACAAAGTTCTCAATGTGCTGCAGACACTAATTGCCTCTTCAACTGAGCGGCACTGAATTTAATCAGACCGCAAGTTTTAGTGCCATGCTCCCTAACGGCCCCGCCATCTAATGGACTTGGTAATGCAATGAAACTCTTATCTTTCTCCCGCTAGGGCCCCATATGCATCAGGTTTAATGACTCAAAGGCGGTCTTGAACACCCTCGCTCACCTAATGGCCTTCGTAGTGGTCTCCATTGGATTGTTAATAGGACCCCACCATTTGCGGGCCAGAAAAGGGCAGGCTATTAGACGAGACTTGCTTGTGCACCCCATGAGACTTTGTCAGGTTCACTGTGCCTCCTACGCCCTGATCCCCTCCGCCCCCCATGTTAACCCCCCCCCCACACACACACACATACACACACAGTAAAGGAATAAATGAGGGTTGCTTACTGGGGCACGCTAACAGCACGAGGTAATTAGATCTGTCTGCTGGTATGGGTTAGAGGGGCTGACCCGCACGCCTGCCCTTTGTAAAGAAGATGTAGAGGAGGCCCGTGGTGAAGGGGCCCCAGGACAGAAGACAAGACAGAGATAACCCAGACAATGACTCTCTTCTTTGGGCTACAAAAGTGTGGGGTCATTTGGCTGTGAAAGTCAAACGTGATGTCAAAGGGGTTGGTCAGAAGGCTACAGTGAGTTTAACTGAGTTTGGAAGATAGAGAGAAGGTGGTCTGACCCGCTGGCCTGGTACATCACATTGAAATAGGATGCGGAATTATTCATTATGCTCAGTTTTACTTTTTTTTATCTTCTCCTGTGTATCACTAAAAAATATTTAAAAAATATATAAATGAACAGTGTGTGTAGATGTAAAGAATAGGCTCGTGGCTTTAATGAAATAGGCTATGTCGAGTATGAGTTCTAGGAAAATAAAGCAGACAAAAAGTCTGTCTAACATAGCAATTGATAAGTACACCATTAAAGTCCGATGAGGGAGGTTAAATGATGTTTAACAAAAAAGTGTCACATCTCCCAACAGACTTAACTGAACTAAAGGTTTGATTGATATTAATCTTGACAGAGCTGATGACATTTCCGAAATTATTTCGAAAAATATTCTGAAATCTTTAGGCCCATAATCAGAAACTTTAGACCCTGTTTATGGTCATCTTTATAGAAAGGTAAATGTTTTCTAGTGACATAAAGAAATGTCAATAGTAGTCAGCACTGTCAAATGCTGCCAAAGGATTAGATAAAGCTAGTCATTTTCTGCTTCAAAGCCTTCAATAATCATTTAACACCATAGCACAAATGAACTTATCTATGTAAATACAGATAAATTGAGTGAAACCTGAGGCGTATGCAGTGAGCCACAGTTTACTTTCCACACTATTCAGTTTATCACTGGACTGGGTGAGGCATCGGTTCATGAGTCCCACATTTGGGCAGAAAATCTGTTACACTTCACTCCTTAGCAAATTCTTTGCTAACCAGGTCAGGTTAGGAACACATTTATTAAAGGTTTTCTCTTACGGCGCACTTACTTCAAGTATGCCAGTGTCAAGTACAGTGCAAGGATGAATATTACCTCTTGAAGGCAAAAACTTCACTGGTTGTAGAGCAGACAATCTTTCGTTTCAAACATACTGCTTAAAAGTTTCGTGACAGTCTCAATCTTTTTGTATGGCTTAATCCTTAATCTTACATAATTACTTTACTTTATACAATAACTGTTGACAAATAACCATGATAGCCTTTCTCTTGTTTATATAGTCAAAGGGGACATACTTATTGTGCCAAAGTAAAGTTGTATTGAACGATACTACCAACAATCGGCTGAGGTTGTCCCATGCCTCTGTGTACTGACAGTCATAACCATATCACACCAACAGGTGGCACTCTTGATCCTATTTCTGCATTCTGAACCTCCATGCTCAGGTTTTTTGTTATGAACTTACAAAAAAAAAAACCTCAGTGCTTACTGTATAACCCTTGTATGCAGTCAAAGAGTAGCATCAGACACCAAATGGAATCAACACCTAAAGAACTGGGGCTGCAAGAGGAGATCACCTTCACTCCATCACCTTCACTGTCGCAGGTCACACAACATGTTTTGGTAAACGCCATTGTGTAGGCAAACTTATGTACAAATTCTAAAGGTTTTATTAAGATGGCTCTGCCTCTCAATTGTCCATTGGATATGTGCATGATAAATGTATAATGCATTCATTATACATTTACATGCATAATGCATTCATTATCATGCATTACAATGACACAATAAATAGGCTCGTAAGGAACTTGTATACTGCTACATAGAGCATACTGAGTTTTATCATATGAAGATATAATTATTTCACTACAAGGTACTATTAATGTGCTCACAAAGAGAATGATTAAAAGTGCCTCTGAAAATGTTTGTATCATTTGAATTAGGGGGCCTGAATTACAAGACATATTAAAAGAGTTTACTTGAGTTAGTAAAAGGAGCAGATTGATGGGCAACACTGGTTAAACTGTGTGTTTAAAACAACCCAATATCTTCCTCAGCCTGAAGACAAATTACATTCTTCAGAAAGGTGGTTAATATTTTATCCTCTGGCCTTGCAGCAAAGCCACCTTATAAATGATTACTACGGACTACACAAAGAAACTTTCTTTTAGTATTTTGTTCACATGATGTTAGCATTATTACACTATCAATTCATAATTACGTAATCCATTTAAGAGATTCTGCTCGCACATTGTACAATAAAGACATTGCACATCGGTGAGATTGCAACACATTACTTGGAAATTAAAATGGAGATTAAAACAGTGAAAAGGATTAGCTGTGTGGAGTTCAGATAGTATGCTATGACATATCAGCACTGATATGCAGGAATGACTCGACTCAAGGGACTGTGTAGGTTAGCCTGTGGTAATTCACTTCCAGACACCTCACAGCAAAAGCAAAAGACTTTGATATTTGGGAAGGGAACTTCTTTTCATCTGACAAAACAATATGCAGTTCAATCTTCATGCTTTATTCAGGAGATCACTTACGGCTCACCTCCGGATGGAGAGACGCCCCTCCATGCATCCCTTATGTCCTTTCCTTTGCAGAATAAAACAACTCATGAAAGAGTTCCTCGTTCACCCCCAGTACATCAAACCAGTAGGTGGTAAATATGACAGGATGGATGTCTCTTTTAAAATATCACTGTTTAGGCTGTTGTACAAACAGCCATTCAACAATGACACTTGCTCTAATAATCGTGACGTAGTGGAGGACATGGGAGCAGTTACACGGGAACTAGAGAGAGAGGATCAGTTTGAGAGCTGAGAGTGGCGAGAGCTGAGAGTGGTCCTTGGAGTGACCGTGATGGAGAAGACCCCGAGGAGGAGGCAATTTACTGCAGACCAATTTACCACCCACCTCAAGTGGCAATCACCCGGCCATCATCTCCGGGACGACAAGAGACGAGACGACCTTGTGTTCCTGGATCAAAACAACAACTCTAATATTTCATCTAAAGACACAGACAAAAACTATTGCTTACTATTATATGCCTCAGAATGAATGTGTAATGTGTATACACAGCATGCTGAAAAATCAATATCTAATTATTACCCTCTCTTGGGTACTTCACAGCGCTACTCTCTTGGGGTCTGAAAAAAAACATCCAAATAGTATCAGAGACAAATTTTCCACAGTTATCCATGTGGGGATATTATTGAACGTTGAGGTTATTAAAGTAACCCATACACTTGAGCACTAAACAAACCTGAATGCACAAAACATATCAATCTCGGTTTCAGTGTGGTATGGTACGGCAGAGCCCATATGGTTGTGACATTAGAATATGTTCTGAATACGTTTGAAAAAGGAATTATTTTCAGTAAACTAAATACCTGCCGATCTGACATCCAATGTTTACTAAATGTATACAGACACATAAATGGTCTAGTTAGGGTGTGCCCTTTGTCAATAATACCACTAGGTGGCAGTGAATCAATACTTTGAGAAGAAATGCATATTATTATTGAACAGTTATTAGACAGGCATATGAAGACAACCTTTGAAAATGAATCACAGTGATGAACTAACTATAGTCTTGTTTTATTCTAAAATGAGCTGCGCCCCTTTCGATGCTCTTCAGCAAAACTTGTGCCCAAAAACATGGCATATCGCCCATCAACCCATGGAGAACTTCGACTTCAAAGAGAAAGGGGAAATAAGTGGACATCGAAAATAGATGGAACAGAAGAAGACAGTGAGAATAAAGGATGAAGCAGACTACTTTCCCCCTTTTTGCCATATGTCGAGTAATATCAAGTTGGGACTGAGTCAAATGTGCCTCTCTTTCCAAGCAAACAGACCTAACTAGCCGTAGGCATGCTACCTAATTAAACATTCATAGCTGGTGCACTTTTTTTCATTCCTCTAGTTCCGCAGATGTTACTATTTTTTGCAGGCTGGTCTCTCCTCATCATTTGGAAGTGTGGCCAATTCTACCACTGCCACTCCCGATTTTGGCCCAGTTTCTTCCTTAAGGGACACGGCCACATGCTCACAGCCGACAGTCTGTCAAGGAATTTTTTTTTTTCTTTTGGTAGTTTAGATGCTAGCTCAAAGTGACAACAAATTATCTTAGTGGTTCCAGTACATTTTCTGTCTTTTTACATTGCCTTTTTACGCAGGCATTTGATTTGTGCATATAGGAAAAATAGGAACATCTATAGGCTACATATATTACGTAGTTGGCAAATCAAACTGTCATTACAGACATATGCTATAATATTAGAGCCCATAGGCTACATTATTTAGATTATGGAGGGTAACCTACTATTGAAAAAAATGGAAAATCGAATAAATAGTGACGCATTTGCAACTGATTAGTTAACACAAGGTTATTCATTCCAATTAATATCAACAGCGTTACATATACCTACTTAATTAAAGCAATACCAGCGCGTGAAGAGTTATCAACAGTAGGCGGGTATGGCAGGAGACAACGCTGAAAGTATTGCCTAGAAACCAATAACGTAAAGCGATGGGGGCGGTCGTAAACGGTAATCGTTGGTGTTGAAAAAGTCGGAGTACAATCCGTTGTGGTGGCAAAGAGCAGTAAGCCTTTCTGTCGGGATCAGAAAATCTTGATATTCCCGAAGGTGCTCCGCGAATCGAGCAGTGTAAAGCCATAGCCTACCGATGCAGGGCATCGCACATAATCGAACGAAAAGGGGACTATTGCATGCAGACGGAAAGATCCGGACGACGAAGAGTTAAGATCCAACATCAGACTGTTTATTACTATGGCTAGGTGGCTAGCTAGTTACTAGACGGTCTCGTAATGGAAAGACCACGCAAGTGTTCTTAATAAGGATGCATCATGTGCGTGGAATTTACATCTCATCGCATTGATCTTACAGTGGCAGCAACAAAGTAACTGTTCATCGTCTTGTTGACAGCTGCAACTTCGAAGAATGATACAAACTAAACGCTAAGAGGAACACTTCTTAAAGACACAGGGGGGAGAAAGTCTTACAGGTTCGTGTGCCGTTTTCTGATGTTGATGATTGCAATTCCCATTTATGCTGAACTAGAATAATAATGGTGCAACCGTATGTTTAATAACACAAGATCTTAGTTTACAGCTTTGAAGACGTTGAATTCGAGCATTAACCTAGATATCTCACCTATCCAGGATAATGCCGAGGAAGTGGGATGGCGTAATATGCCAAGTGCCAACAAAAAGGCTTTATTCATCGGTTTCTAGCTGTCGGTGCTTCGTGGAAACTGCGCTACATGCACCCATCGAAACGTTAAAGTACAGCTCAGTAAATTGACTACTTTTTACGAGTTTGGATTTATGCTAGATCATATGATTTACCAGAACCTTGTCGATTAATATGCAGCTTCAACTTCATAACCCACGAGCTTTCTGTCTTTAAGAACGCGACAGAGTGCAGTGAATGCGCCCCTGTACATTGTGACATTGATTGATTGAACGTTTGACAGTCCAGACGGCTACCACACTCATCTCAAACCAATTCTAAGGATAACGTTGCATCAGTGGCGAGAGCTTGCTTGGTGCCTGATGCATAACAGGTCGTGCGCTGAACTTGCAAAGCATTGGGTTTCATATTTCTTGGCACAATTTCCAGACACTAGAAACAACGTAACAAGATTCTTATGAACTGACCTCGAATTCAATCATGAATCTACCCTGTGTGTTGCGCTCCGTGCAGGAGACAAGAACCATTTGTTATTGATTTTATATTGTGTTTGTGCTGTGAAACTTTTACAGTTTATTTTCCTCTGAGACAGACCTACTCTGTTGTCTTCAGGGTTGCGATATCTCCCGCTATGATTTTGAAAACTACACTGGGGTATGATTCATTATGCTGTGTTTGTAAAGCTGTGTGCCTTATGTGCTTGAAGCTTTCGTCAATTTGACTATGTGCGATTATTACCAGGCGACACATTAGCAGTATGCTTTACACCTGGCTCTCCTTATCAATAAGTCTGAATTGCAGTAGCTGGAAGGGGCACTGTATGGTTAAGTGTGCTGTGGAATCAGCGGTTCGTTCCGAAACTGAATTGGACTTTGTCTGGGTCAGGCCTGAGTATTGGAGAGCATTACTGTAATGACATCATGACGTTGCATTTTACCACAGTGTGGTGAAAGATTGGAGAAAATATTTCTTTTAGTGTTAACAGGCTTGATTTGTAGTGGCCTAGGGGCAGTCTTACTGTCTGTCAGTGCAACAGTTCCAAACAAGGCACACATTGTGGTCAGTCTATTTGATGCCATTGTTCTCCACAGTACAGTATGCTCAAAGGACCTCTGTTTTCATCAGCACAGTATATGAATCTGCTACTGGAGTGAAATATGCAGGGTTGGAAGGACAGATAACCATATAGACCAATAATTGTGAAATACATGAAGGTTAATTTAGCATCTGTGATTTGACTGTACATACGCCTCGAAAAAGAACCCCCTCTGTATGGAGGTTGCGTGAATGAAGACCCGCTTAATACACGTATGGGTTGCTGCATAATGTTAAATAAAAATGAATAAGAATATCAGTTTTAAGGACTTTTGTTGTCTTTAATGTTTTATAAAGATAGTTGAGTCCAGTTTTCATTGGATGAGTGCATGCCCCTGGCATTTACCTCATCCCTTCTTGTTATTACCCTGCTTGGACAGAGATGATGACAAGTGGTTGTGGATTCATGTTTTTGTGATCAAACATGATTGACTCCTCACAATCAATAACCTTAATAACTGCAGTCGTTCGTTCTCACCATTGCCACTCAATGAGTGTGGTTGATGTCGGAGCAGAGACTCTGTTGTGAACTGTTTGAATTGACCACACTCTATTGTGTCCAGCGCTTGCTGTATATCCTCACAGAGACTTGAATATACTTGCTCAATCAATTTTTAAGTTGCTGTCTACCTGTGTAGTGTCTTTTGAGACTAGTTCTTCGTGGCAGTGTGGTACCGTAGTCAGCGTAGTACTTCCACAACCTATTTCTCCTCCTGGCCTTGCCCTCATTCTGTGGAGATGAGAACTGTAACCCAGTAGGCACTGTGAGCCTCGGCAGGCGTTCATTTTCACTTTTATCTGCGCCAGATTACCTTAAGTTGAAACACAAACACAGACTTATGGTCAGAATCTTTCCTGTGTTCAGAGGGGATTGCACAAGCTGTCAGGAGTGGAACTTCTCTGAAAGAAAGAGAGAAAGAATCAAAAACTTGTCTTTAAACTTCACTCACTAGCCAGGAGTGTGAGCTATTGAACATTTGCTTTGGGATTTTCTTCTCCTGTGTATCTCAATAGCCTGACTGGCTGCATGTCTTTTCAACTCAAATGTTGCCTCAGTGTTTTTTTTCTACTGTATCTTAGTAATCCCTAGCCAAACCCGTAGCTCTCCTCGCTGATTTCATCATTCATCTGTGCGTGATTGCGCATCCCTTTGATACTCCAGCTTGCTCCCCGACATGGTCTTAAACAGCCGTTTGAAGGGGTTTGTGCGGTTTCAAGGAAGAGGGAAAATAGAAAAAGGGCTGATCCAAAAAAAGGCTCTCAGTCCCCGGCTTGTGGTGTGTGTCTGAACATCAGTGTTTTTCGCGCAGTCTGTCAGTGAAGCGGTGCCTCTTCTTGGATGAACATTGATGACGCTTCTTGAAACGCTCCCAAGCTCTAGGCATGGTTGGGGCTGTCCGCCCGCCTGCCCACCCTATCTGCTTGAACTTAGGGAGGAGTCGCCACGAGGGTGAACCGCTCTTGTAATCCAAAACACGCGTCCGTGGCCGGGACATCGTGGTTTTTAATAACAGCTGCTTTTTTTTCTCCTTCGCAAAGGGTGGGGGAGGGACCATTCATTTAATGTAAACACACCAGGCAAGGAACACGTGCATCTATATGAAGGTTTTCTACGGAGCCCTTTTTATAACGTCTGTAATGATTATGCCTTAGTGTGGCAGCCCAAGCAGTTGAGTTTGTTGTCATAAAACAAATTTCTCTGGATCCACAGCCCTGTCTTTTCACTCACTCGTGCTTTTTTGGAGCATTGGCCTCTGGCTGTTCCAGACTTGTGCGATCCCACTAAAGGTCAAGAGGAGGGGGGGGGATCAAGTCGATTCCTGCTCGGCTTAAAACACATTTGGGGTTTTTAGCACGCTGAGTTCATCCACAGCCCCACCACTCAAAAGCTAGTTTGTTTTCTTTGTTCCGTGCTGTTTTTGTGTATTGGTCATTTTGCCTGGGAGCTTTTTCATTGCTTTGTTTGGCTCCCTGTGTATTAGAAATTTACAAAGCCAAATTGTACTATTCTTGTGTGAGTGTGTGTTTGTGTGTGTGTGTGTGTGTGTGTGTGTGTGTGTGTGTGTGTGTGTGCCAATGCTCGTGATTGGTCTTGTCTTTGCTTGTCTTTTTTAAAGCCGCAGGTTGTTTCACGACTAAAGGTGAATTGAGCCTCTCACCAGACAGCACGGCACAGCACTCACCTTTATGCTACCTTTGAACCAGATACGTCACCCCCGGTATTGCAAACGAATATGTCTGACGATCATATATATAGATCTGCTATTGTTCACTCAAAAATATACAGTTTCTTTGTGTGAGTAATAAAAAGAGCTCCAGCTCCGAGTCTTATCAGGTTCAGTTTCCGTCGCTCCGCTCCTAGGTGTGCGCTGCTTATGAATAGACCTTGAGACAGTCTTTTCAAAAATGTAATAAACTTCCATGTGTTGGGACCACCACCCCGCTGCCTTGTTGATTGCTTTTCTGTGGTCCATTGAAGGATTGAAGGAAATTCGGCCCATTGTTCACGTCCCGTGCTCGCACAATTGGGAATTCTTCCACACGAACTAACATTTACTCGCCAGCTGCAGGACTTCACACAATTAATTTGTGCCTGTTCAATTCACTGAGGTTTTTTCCAAATGAGGAACCACTGTGGGTAGTTGTCCTTACGCAGCGCTACAGCTTAAATTAATTCCCTCACCTAGTCCAGGGAGGGAGGTGACCATGAAAAATATGCTTCGCTATAATTTAGCAAGCTGCTAATATTTAATAAAGAGTGCTGAACTAATGAATGAAGAAATGTCCAGAGGCTGAAACTTTTCAATATCCTTTCATTGGAGGTAATATGAATGTGCTATTGGATGGCTATTTGGTAGAGGTTTGGTAGCTTGTGTCTGCTTTTCTTTCTGTTTACCTCTTGCTGCTCTCTTAGGTGTCATTTTGGGTCAGGGCATAGGTCAGTCAGTTTAGGTACAGCTAGAAATCGAACGGGTCAGACAAGCTTGTTTGCTGCTAACTGGAGTCTTTTGAAAAGCAGCTGTGGTGTAATGGGCATGTTGTAACGAGTTTAAACTGAACTAAACTCAAAGGGATGCTGAGCACGGCCACTTGGGTAGTGACACGGGAATTTGACAAGGGACTGCGTGGAAAGAGAAGAGCATTTGTCCTGAAACTTTTCGTGAACTTCGTGTTTGATTCTCGACTTGCTTTCTTTTCATCCACCTTCCTCAGCTCTCCTTCCCCTCCTGCTTCCTGAGGTCAGGATGTGTCTGTCTATCTCCTCTCCTTCTTTCTGTCTTTCTCTATTATCTACTGTACTCCCCCCTTCCCTGTCTCTTTATTCTCCTCCTCTGCGCTCTCCCTCTCCGCCCTGCACTCTGTCATGCTCCATCTCTCTCTGGCAGCTATCTCACTATCATTGTACCATTTTTCTTGCGTCTGTGCCGCATCGCTCTTTTGAGCGTGCATCTCCGATTCCCTACATGAACTACAGACAGTTTGACGTGCAGCGCTTTATCAGGAGTGTATTCTCCCCAGACGCACGTACACACACACTCAGTTACCACTACATCAGTGACAAGTAGCGCTCTCTCTTTTTTTCAAAGAGTTGACTTCAAAGGTAGATTAGAACTTACCAGGGCAATTCTGATCAAAGGTTAAACAGCTGCTTTGCAACCCCAAAGCACAGAGCTGTGTGTGTGCGTGTGTGCGTGTGTGCGTGTGTGTGTGTGTGTGTGTGTGTGTGTGTGTGTGTGTGTGTGTGTGTGTGTGTGTGTGTGTGTGTGTGTGTTGAAAAGAAAACGGAATATGGTTTTCCAGAGAAGAGCTTCTTCACCATGCCGGCAACACGTCTGCTTTCTTCCGCCATGAGCGCAGTGTTCTGATGGTGTTCCACAGTGCTGCACATGGCTAGTGGCATGTTTGATTGATGGCAGCGGCGCAAGCTGGACATTCCACTCAGCGACACATTTCTTTTTTTTTTTTTCTCTCTCTCTCTCATTCACACTGTTTAATTCATTATCACTTTTTGTTATCGGGGAAACATAAGAAGTTATTTCCCAGAGAGTGAAAGAAAAGAGAGAGAGATCCAGCAAGTGAACCTAAGTTGGAGAAAAACAGAGAGACAGCTAGAGAGAGAGAGACAGCCAGCTGAGAGAGAGAGAGAGAGAGAGAGAGAGAGAGAGAGAGAGAGAGAGAGAGAGAGAGAGAGAGAGAGAGAGAGAGAGAGAGAGAGAGAGAGAGAGAGAGAGAGAGAGAGAGAGAGAGAGAGAGAGAGAGAGAGAGAGAGAGAGAGAGAGAGAGAGAGAGAGAGAGAGAGAGAGCAGAGAGAGAGAGAGAGAGAGAGAGGAGAGAGAGAGGAGAGAGAGAGAGAGAGAGAGAGAGAGAGAGAGAGAGAGAGAGAGAGAGAGCGAGTAGGAGAACAAATCAGCCTTTCGTTGTTTTACTGTTTTGGCAGAAATCCATCTCAGTTCTGCTGAAAAAGTAATGAATTCTCTCAAATGACCGGAGCAATTCCAATTTGTGGGACGATTTGAAATGCCACAAAAAGCAGTCTTTGTTTTATGGATGTGTGTACTTTGGCACATACGTTTCTCAGCTCAGGCAGGGAAATGAAAAGTGATCTTTTTCATGGAGAATTGTAATGTTCATATTCCTTGTTTCTGGTAGATACTAATCATAATTCTTTTTTTCTTTCTTTTCCCACTGTCTCTGTCTGTCTGTCTGTCTGCCTGTCTGCCTGTCTGCCTGTCTGCCTGTCTGTCTGCCTGTCTGTCTGTCTGTCTGTCTGTCTGTCTGTCTGTCTGTCTGTCTGTCTGTCTGTCCCTCAGCAGAGGCCGAGAGCATGTCCAGGAGGGCCCTCCAGTCCCTAACACAGGGGGACCTCTCTGCCATCTCCCCTGGCTGCAGCTCTAAGGAGACCATGAGTGGGCGCCGGGAAGCGTCGGAGTGCGAGTGAGGCCCCTCGCACTGCCCCCCTCTCTCTCTCCCCTCTCCACCCCTCGCGTCCTCCATCCCATCGTTCCCCCTCTTCTCCCCCCATCCTCACCACCACCACCCACCACCACCACTTCCCGACCCCCCCCCCCCCCACCCCCCGTGACCCCCTCGACCATGCTGCGCTTCCTCCCTCTCAAGCTGGGCCGCGTGTACCGCTGTGCGAAGCTGCTTCTGCTGCTGGGGCTGTCCGTGGTGGTGCTGATGAACACGCACAGCCTGTTCGCCTCCTTCCAGAAGAACGAGCTCACCGACCGGCGCTTCATCAACCTCAACAAGTGCCCGGCCTGCTTCGGCACCAGCTGGTGCCGCAAGTTCATGAACGGACAGGTGTCCTTCGAGGCGTGGGGGCGGCTGCGCTTCCTCGACGTCTTCAACGTCAAGAACGTGTTCTTCGCGCAGTACGGCGAGCCGCGCGAGGGCACGCGCCGCATCGTCCTCAAGCGCCTCGGCTCCAGCCAGGAGCTGGCCGACATCGACCAGAAGATCTGCAAGCGGGCCACGGGGCGCCCACGCTGCGACCTCATCCAGGCCATGTACAAGACCGAGTTCGCCCGACTCAACGGCGACGTGCGCCTCCTCACCCCGGAGGTGGTGGAGGGCTGGTCCGACCTGGTCCACTGCCCCTCCCAGAGACTGCTGGACCGTGTCGTTAGGCGCTACGCCGAGACCAAGGACTCTGGAAGCTTCCTCCTGAAGAACCTGAAGGACACTGAGCGGATGCAGCTGCTGATGACGCTGGCGTTCAATCCGGAGCCTCTGGTGCTGCAGGTATGTTTGCTCGTCTCCTCCTGTTCCCTTGACTACAGTGCACCGTCTGTGATCTTTTGCCTGTGGTAATACAACCTGATCAAAACGCTTCGCTTCAGTTGCCCTTGATGTTTCCTGTCAGCAGAATAAAACAAATTGTCAGTTTTTAGGTGGTCTGCTGAGTGGGGTAGGGAAAAGAAAGACTGCTCTAAAATGACTGGCCTTAAGACTGTAGAAGTGTTGTTATTACATAGAGGATATTTTTCCTCTCCTCTTAGCTCAATGTGTTTTGGTAGCAGCCGCAAGGCTCAAGCTCAAAGTGGTCTTTTGTTCCTTTTGTGTAGTCGTCTTGCTTGGGAAGGCCTTTCTTAGGGCTGTCGTGTTTAAGTGAAAGCATTTGGCCCCGATAGTTTTGTGTTTTCTGGCGTCTTGAATTATTCAGGCCTTAAAGCTGTGGAGGTCTCAGCGGTCAGATGGTGACTCTCCTGGCAGTTTCTTCTAATTACAAAGACAGCCCCAGTGTGTCCCTTATTGTGGCTCATGTCAGCATGATCATTTAACGGGAGAAACTTTGCGGATGGTGTTTGGTATCAGTTCACCAAAGGGCGCCAACTCGTACGCTATATCAATAACATTCCTCAACATCTGGTTCAGTAGTCATACAACACGGTGTGCCATCATCTATCATCGAAGGTAATCCATCCCACTGAAATGGATGTGAAGGCTATCAAAGGGCACGGTGCCTTTCCTAGAGTGATTTACAATTGACCAATCAATTTCAATTTCATTGGGCATCGACTGGTGCTACGTGGAGGCCTTGGGCAACAAAGGAACAGGCGTGTGAGGGCACTCAATATCTGAACTGACCTCCAGTCTTTCAGTGGAGGACCTGACACCCCCTAGGCATTTGGGCAGACAAAAGCGGGGTTCAGCCCTTCGGTGATGCCAATCTATAAGAGTTGATTAGCCCTTGTGTGTGTGTGTGTGTGTGTGTGTGTGTGTGTGTGTGTGTGTGTGTGTGTGTGTGTGTGTGTGTGTGTGTGTGTGTGTGTGTGTGTGTGTGTGTGTGTGTGTGTGTGTGTGTGTGTGTGTGGGGTCTTCCTCAATCTTTTGCGCTCCCATTGTCTCTCTTCTTCCTCCTCACCCTTCTCCTACAGACGAGTGTGGATGACTCCATTCGTCAGTGTACTTGTGTTTGATCAGGGCGGTGCTTATGGACTACGTCCTGTCCTCAACGCTGCCGCATGTTGTGATACAATACACACACACACACCCACACCCACACCCACACCCACACACACACCCACACCCACACCCACACCCACACAAACACACACAAACACACACACACACACACACACACACACACACACACACACCACACACACACAAGGCAACAGCACAGTTGTATCTGCTTTTGCGTGTCGACCCAACCCTCATGAATACTTGATTTGACGTTGAACTTCTGAACCCTAACTGGGGTCCGGGGAAATCCTCACTTGCTGTGCTCTCCTCTGAAAAGAACATAAGACCAAGGGGTTTGTGGGTAACGCAGTACTCTGGGAATAGCACCTAAGGGGGTGTGAGAGTGCCTTTGGCTGTAACAAGCCTGGAGTCTAGGAATGAAAGAAGAAAAAATTGAGAACGGAGAACGGAATGCCATAGAGGAGTGCGGGAAGTGAGGATGAGGGTGAAGTGGTGGTGGTGGTGGTGGTGGGGAGAGGGGGCGCGTCTCCAGCGAGGCCATAAAGAATTAATGGTTGCTGCGCAGACAGCCATACAAATGCGGTGATGTTCCACAGAGCCCAGTTTCATAACTTCCCTGTCAGACACATTTTTCTTGCAGGTCGTCCTCTCTGGGAGTCTGTTTTTTCCCCGGACGGTGCAACCTCATTCCCAGCAGCAAAAGCAGAAAGACTGCACTGCACTGGGCGCAAAATGGCTGAAGTGTCCCCACATTCATGTTCTTTTGTACTGCAGTTGTAGTTAACATGATTACATATCAGTGTTTTTTGTACAAGTGGAAGTGGTTTTACGGTTTATACATCATCTGGGTGCAGGAACAGGACCGGCTGTCTCTAATTCATGCATCTAATTCTCTCGGATGAGCTTGAGCTGTCCCTATTTTCGGCTTTGAAGCCTCTGGCAATGCTCATCTCACAAGCTAATTTTTCCTTGTGTAAGAGAGAAAAACGGACCTTCTTTGTTGTGGGAACACAATCCTCCGTGTTGTTTTGGCGTTGTCCAACAACATGGCTTCTGTTGCTCTTCAGTGAGTGGGGGAGGGGGGGGGGGGGGGGGAGGGGGGTACACACATTCACTGTCACAGGGAACTTTATTCCTGTCAGTTTGCGTTGAGAGTGCAGTGCGGCTCGTTTGCCAACTGCTGACCCGAACGAAACATGCTTGTTATTATTTTCAAGTTTCACGTCAATCCCCCCCCCCGTTCTCACCACATCCCCTCTTCTCACCACCACATGTAATAATCTTTTATTGAGTTGCTCCTATTGATTTTCCTCAGGAAAGGAAAGGGAGGTAAAAACAATCCCAACAGTTTCCAGACACTCGCTAACTTCCCTCAGTTCACCTCATTGCTCTCTCAGTGCTCAAACTTGCTGGGGAGGGCGGCTGAGCTCCCGCTTTGCCTAATCCTCACAGGCACGTAAGTTTCCTGTTCAACGGGGTGTGTGTGTGCCATGGGGATATTCAGGTCAGCTCTGTTGAGACGTGGCCTCTCCCACCCTTCCTCAGCAGTTAGCATGTGACTGGGCAGGCGGCTGGTAGCTGCAGCAGCAGAGTTAGCATTAGCGTTAGCGGCGTCTGTGGAGAGAGAATGTGGGCTCGTCTGTTCGCTGAGCCTGACAAACAGGACCCGACAGGCGTGCGGGGCAAAGCCAGTCAAGGGTGTGCTTATCTGCCCCAGACTCCAAACTGCGCCTGTTAGGACAGCACCCCCCCACCCCCCACACCCCAACACATACACAAACACACATACACAACCCCCCCCCTTGCAACCTGAAGTTATGCTTCATGCTTGGAAAGCCTTCCTCATGATCAGTCAGCTTAGCCAGCTGAAGGGGCAGGTGTTAGGAAAGCTTTTTTCTTTTCTTTTCGTTTTCTTTTCTTTTCCCTCCCTCACCCAAAACGAAGAAAGCTCCTGTCCATCACACACTTTGAGAGTCAACTCACAACCCAAGTCTGCCGCAGAGGTGGCATCCGAGCAAACCCGCCGCCGCCGATAATAAATGGCCTGAATTCCTGTTCGCTTTTTTTTTTTAAACGGCTTGCCGCCTAGGGCTGTTGACTTGGCATGCGTCATGGTTTGTAATCAAATATCATGTTTTATAATAATCTCATTTATGGAACGCGCTGCATTAAACCGCCTAAATCCTGCGCGTCTCGACTCACAGGGAATGTTGCGCGGAGGCTAAGCTCCACTTTCAGTCTGGGTGTTGTCACACTTGGCGAGATCCGTTTCTTCGGTTGTGTGATGCACACTTTTGAAGAGGTGGG
>NC_137915.1:7991153-7998653 GCF_963457725.1 Sprattus sprattus | reverse complement strand
TAAATAGGATTATAAATTTGAGAAGGAGTCTCCTACCATGGACACATCAGGTCGGAGATGAACCTTCCTAAATGCGATGAGACCGTTATGTGGCCTGCTTTGCGTTGGCCTGCACAGTGTGCCTGAGACGTTCGGTCAATTTGAAGACGCACGGATTTTTACAAAAACTAAAAGAACATATCAGTTTCATCTCCCTCGCTTACCATAATGTTATGGCTGGTTAAATGTGGCAAAGTGTCGTGCCCTAGGCTGTTTTGTCATCAGGAATTAGCCGCTTAGCTCGCTGGCGGTAGATGCGTACGGTGCTTATGTTAGCTGCTGTTGGCTCGTGTTGGCCTGTGTTAGGGCCTGCAGATATGCTGAGCGAGTTGGACGGGCCTGTCCACCGCGGTGGGCCTTAGCGGAAACATGAAGGCATCTGTGTGAGCGCAAGCGATGCTGACAGCGTCAGAGATTGGCCCGGGGGCTTCGTCCGCTCGCTCGCTAGTTTCTCGCCTATCAAGACAGGCAGCTGCCCGGCCTCTCTTCCTGTCTTTCTCTCTCTGTCTCTCCTTCTCTTTTCTATCTCTCCTTCTCTCTGCTATCTTTGTCTCTGCAATACAGCAAAGACCCACACCACCACCACCACCAACCCCCCGCACGCCACAGAGGATCTGCTAGCCCCTAATGGGATTCACTTTAATCCTGCGGTGCTGGGCTTGTTTGGCTGATTCTGGCTGGGCTGGAGCCAACAGGAGAAGGTGCTGGCCTAATCTTACCATGGCCAAGTGCTGTTGAGAGCCGGGGACTTGTTGGGGAGTGAGCGCTGGGTTTTTGAAGCTCGATAGCACAACCTTTCATTAATCAAACTCCCTTTCCTTTTTCCAGCCTCTCGCAGTCTCGCCGTCTCCTTGACAGTTATCGACGAGGCTTTGCTCACTTCATCCCGTTAGGCAGCTCCATAGCTTCACATTGTTTGGCGATATTATTTTAATTAGCCGTTGAATGTGTTTATTCAGACAAAGTCTGAGCGTCCTCTCAGGATATCTATTTATGAGCATGAACGTCAGTTTATTTCAGATAGTAGTCAGCCCTAGGGGGGCGTGGGATTGAGTTGGTGTGTATGAGAGAGAAAGAGAGAGAGAAAAAGAGAGAGAGAGAGACAGGGCATAAGTGAAAATGACTTGCCATGTTTAAGGCTGCTACCAGAGTTTGCACTGTGAGGTGAGGCCTTATCACATTATGTGACCTATATATTATTGTTCTTGTTACTGTAAACCTACCTTCGAACCCTCATATCAACCCTGGTCAGTCATGGTTTGAGAGAATAACAGAATGAAAGAGAGCGAGAGGGAAAGAAAGAAAGAAAGAGAAAGAAAGGCATATACAGACATAGAAAGTGATAGAGAAGCAGATGGTTGCAGAGTGAGGAGGTGCAGAAGCTGGGCTGTGAACAACATGCATGGAGGCAGAGCGAGGAGGTGCAGAAGCTGGGCTGTGAACAACATGCATGGAGGTAGAGCGAGGAGGTGCAGAAGCTGGGCTGTGAACAACATGCATGGAGGCAGAGCGAGGAGGTGCAGAAGCTGGGCTGTGAACAACATGCATGGAGGCAGAGCGAGGAGGTGTAGAAGCTGGGCTGTGAACAACATGCATGGAGGCAGAGCGAGGAGGTGCAGAAGCTGGGCTGTGAACAACATGCATGGAGGCAGAGCGAGGAGGTGCAGAAGCTGGGCTGTGAACAACATGCATGGAGGCAGAGCAAGGAGGTGCAGAAGCAGGACTGTGAACATCATGCATGGAGGCAGAGCGAGGAGGTGCAGAAGTGAGACTGTGAACAACATGCATGGAGGCAGAGCAAGGAGGTGCAGAAGCGGGGCTGTGAACATCATGCCCCAAACCACATGTGTGACGTATGGGCAGCTGGCGTTAAATGACAGACATTTCATTTCACTTTGGAATTAATTTATGTAGCTGTTCATCATTTATTTATTTTCCAGCCTCTTTTCCTGAATGGATCTTCCATTTTCCACTGAATCCTCCCCTCAGCCTTAATTATTCATGCGTAGCACCATTAATTGTTAATCACAGCCTTGTACGTGTGATTGGGTGGGGCTGGGAATGCTGCTGGATTTGGTGGCTCGATAGGCGCTATGAAGAGAAACAATCACACCTTATATCCACGTCTTTTTCTTTCTTTACCTGTGTCGCTCTCTCTGTGGTTTTCTTTCTTAACCTGTGTCTCTCACTCTCTCTCACGCTCTCTCTCTCTCTTTCTCTTTCTCTCTCTCTCTCTCTCTCTCTCTCTCTCTCTCTCTCTCTCTCTCTCTCTCTCTCTCTCTGTCTGTCTGCCTGTCTGTCTGTCTGTGTCTGTCTGTCTGTCTGTGTCTCTCTCTCCCTCTTTCTCTTTTTCACACAGTCATTCTAACTGTTGCACACTCACACACAAGCAAGCACGCACACACACACACACACGCAGGGTGAGACATGGCTCTTGGTTCTCTCCGTGTCAGTGACCTTGGTTAAGGAGGCAGGCTGAGAGATATGCTGCCTGGTGGGCAGCAGACGGGTGAGGGTGAGAGACGGAGTGGCTGTGCCTGATATTGGTCTGGGGTTGGGGTGGTGGTGGAGTTGGGATGACGCAGCAGCTGAGATGCCCCGATCACACACAGCGTCCCACACACACACACACACACACACACACACACACACATGACTCAGCAGCTGAGATGCCCCGATCACACACAGCGTCCCAAACACAAACAAATGGCCCGGCCGTCACCCCTATGTCTGAGAGCCTCGGCACCCAGCCTCCTTTTGAAGAGGGCTAGAAGTGGAGGAGAGGGGAGCCGTAATGAGTGGTTGTCTCTCACACCCACCCACACACACACACACACACACACACACACACACACACACACAGAAACACACACCAGAGACTGCCTCCCCTCAGGATTAGCTGAATTGGAGTCTACAGCTGCTTCTTTTGCCTTTCATTTTGGGTCCCCTTCTGTTTCTGTGTGTGTGTGTGTGTGTGTGTGTGTGTGTGTGTGTGTGTGTGTGTGTGTGTGTGTGTGTGTGTGTGTGTGTGTGTGCCATTTGCAAAGGGGGGGTGGAGGATTTGATTTTATGGCTTTTCCACACACTTTTTGTGCTCGCTATTTATGCCAGTACCTCCGGTCCTCTCTGGCATGTTTGTGTGTACAGATGGACTAGATATTGAGGCTTCTTTTCCTTGCTACTTCATACAGCCACCATTTGCATCAATAACTCCAGGACCTTGAGGTATATCTGTGTGTGTGTGTGTGTGTGTGTGTGTGTGTACATAAATGGCTGTGATACCAGAGGGCCATTAAGCGCCACAGCGAGCTGTCGCTGTCGCTGTGTTCTCCCCACACGGGTGAGACACAGCTGCGTGGCGGCGTCGTGCTGATAATTACTTACAGCGAGGCGTCCGCCGCTTTGCATCATTAGGCTTTAACGCCACATTTAAAAGGTGCGAGTGTTCCTGAGGTGGCTCCTCACTCCATCTCACAGTCCCCCGCTCCAGCCAGGCTCCCCTCCTCATCCAGACGCTACAGCCACCAGAGACGACCACTGGCCTCTCTCCTCTCCAACTATTCTCAGTTGTAGTTTCCACGTCGGTGGAACGAACTGCCTAGCACTACCAGAGCAGGGGCGTCCCTCTCTACCTTCAAGAAGCTCTTGAAGACCCAACTCTTCAGAGAGAACCTCCCTTCCTAACTGGCACCTTGGCTTAACTTGCACTTAAGCAGTGACGGTCCCGCACTTCTTTTTCTTTCTATGTCGTTTTCTATTTCTTAAAAAAAAAGCAGTATTTATTGTTACACCAGGTTTTATAGCTCTTAGCTTGACTCTTCTATCCCTTGTACGTCGCTTTGGACAAAAGCGTCTGCTAAATGAAAATGTTAATGTAAGTTAGCCTGCTGCGTACTTGTAAAATGTTTGTCTGCAGGGCTGACGTGTAGGGCATGAAGGGTTGGGAATGCACAAGGAGGGCAGTTAAAGGTCTACTTAATAAGGGGGGGGGGGGGGCAGGTACCTGAGCTGTTTGCATTGGCAACACTATAGGTGAGAGAGCGCAGTGTGTTTGGTGTTGCGGTTGGGTGTGTGTGAGAGTGAGCTCCATGTATCAGATGCTATCTCGCTCCGATTCGCTCGACTTGCATTTCTCTCTTTCGCTTTTCTCCCTCTATCACTTTCTTTTTCTAACTTGTATCAGTGTTTTGTGTGTACTTGTTTTTAAGCTGATGATATCTCCTCAGCCACCCTCCTCAGCTAACACACACATCTCTCTCTCTCTCTCTCTCTTCTTTCTTTCTTTCTTTCTTTCTTTCTTTCTTTCTTTTTCTCTCTCTCTCTCTCTCTCTCTCTCTCTCTCCCTCTCCCCCCCATGCAGAGTTTCCCATCAGATGAGGGCTGGCCATTTGCCAAGTATCTGGGCGCGTGCGGGCGGATGGTGGCGGTGAACTACGTGGGCGAGGAGCTGTGGAGTTTCTACAATGCGGCGTGGGAGACGCGTGTTGACCTGGCGCGGCAGCTGATGGACATCGCCGAGCAGCTCACCAACAACGACTTTGACTTCGCCCTCTACCTGCTGGACGTCAGCTTCGACAACTTTGCCGTGGGGCCGCGCGACGGCAAGGTCATCGTGGTGGACGCTGAGAACGTGCTGGTGGCCGACAAGCGGCTCATCAGACAGAGTAAGTCACGACCCAACTCGCCCTCTTCCTCTCTTCTGTCTTTTTATTTAACTGATATTTCTTTCTCGTTATCTTCATTTTAGTCCCCAATCTGTACACTATGTTTGCTCCATGGCTGTGCTAAGGTGTGATGCCTATGACCAGCTAGACCAGTTTTTTGTAGGTTAGACAGGTGTTTTTTCCTGAACACACCTCATCCACAAGGGGACACCAGCTTGCCTATGGTTTACCTGTGGGGCCAGCTATATATAAGTCCTGAAGCAGTATTAATCGAGGACGTTTTCGGGCCTAGTTCAGTCAAATTCCATCCATTTTCTGGGCATGATTTATTTGGGTTGTGCACGTTTTGTCATGTTTGTTACTGGGATTTTACTCAGTTGTTGAACTTCCTGGGAGCTGGGAGGCTTGAGCTTCATGTTTGGGCTTGAAGGGACTGGTTAGTTGCATTAATTCCAACTTATTTATACCTAGTATAAATATATTACTTTTATTGGCATTTAAACATTTCTTGGTGAGGGCTCTTTGTTCAGACCTGGGGAAGGAGGTGAGAACTCCCTTCCCCCCAGGTTTGGGCAAAAGTGTCTGCAGCCATGGCCTATTTTGAATAGCTGGTAACACCCCTTAACCATTATGTATATAAGAGCCTGTTCTCTAAGGAGTAGGTTAGATAAGCTAAGGTAAAACACTGTGAGTGAGTGTGTGACTTCAAGCCTCTGTCTCCAATGGTAACCACCATTGTTCACGAATAAACCTGGATCATCACTGACAAATCCATGACTGAGTCTTCCAATATATGGTAGTAAACTAATTACCATCAGATGGAGGTTCTGGACCGAGAGATACATTCTTGTATTTGCTGAGATTCGAGTTTGCTGTAAAGAATCCTCTTCACCGCGTTTGTGACACAACACTTTGGTAAGTACATTTACCTTCTCTTGGGAAGATATGTGCCATAGATTTTAGTACGTTTGACCCAGAAGTTTCAGACAGAATCTTGCCAGAAGCCTTGATTTTAGTACGTTTGACCCAGAAGTTTCAGACAGAATCTTGGCTGCTATATTTAATCCCAAGAGAATATAAGTGTTTGTGTTTCAAAACGGGTGTTGTGAAAACAGGAAAAACAGCATTATTTTAAATTTTTGAAGTTAATTTGTACGTTGTTACACTAAATTATGGAAACTCAGTTCTTGGATTTGACCAGTCATGTTTCAAGACATAAAAATTCTCTAAATCCAGATTTCACAATGCTTTTGATTAAGTCAGAGTTTAGACTGCTAAATGTTACACTGTGTCTATTCACAAAAAGTTTACAGACAGCTTTCACACATTCAACTTAATTCACACGTCAGGACCCTCAATAGCCCATCAGGCTGAGGTGACCACACCCAAGCCACAAGACTAAGCATTTTTTATGACTACACATAATTGATTTAACCCAAGTTAAAATCATTGAAGGAAGTGTTAAAATTACAAACAATTGCAAGCATATCCCTGAGTAATGATCTTACAGCATCAGAAGTGCTGTAACATCAAAAGGGGGAGGAGATGAGGCTTAGCTTCAAAGCAATGTAGGTAATGCATACCCTGATAAGATGATAACTGCAAAATGTTTTTTGTTTTTAAGCAGGTCTTAGCTGCTGAATTTCTGACTACCAAATGACGCCAGGAGCGCTGAATTAATTAAATGCCTTAGATGGTTTGGCTTTCACTGGCCCCTGAAATCTGGATGATAGAAGGGTTTTTATAACATAATGCTTTAACGAAATGTTTAACTACTGTAACTGGAACTCTAAGTAACTTATTTTCTTGTAGGAATGGAAACATTGTCTCCTGAGCAAGCAAATTAATCTGTGTATGTGTGAATGGGCTGGCCAGCCATAGAATGAATGAAGTTACAGAACTGTTAACAACAAATGTGACCACTGCTTTTGTTTTCAGGTGAAATTGTTTGATTAACTTTCAAATATTCAACGTCTTGCTCTAAAGGATATCTGTGAATTTTTAATGACATTTGCTAACACTGTTTCTTCCTGAAAACCTGCTTCTTAAACCGCAAGGGCGCCACATACATTAACATCCAATGGCGAATCTGGGCGCAGACATACCATCAACCGCTTTTCACACCCAATACCAAATGTCTATTGTCTAATGTGTGGAGTATGCTAAGAGGCTTCCTGCCTCATGTAAGTGTTGTCCAGTATTATCTCCCCCAAAATCTCGTTACAGGATATGGAGATTAGCGGATGAAGGACAACTGCACCATTCAACCCAGATCAACCCCTCTGGAAGAAACCATCAGACGGGACAGCCAACACCTTATTCAGCCTCGTCACGATGACAACAAGGAAAGGAGATGTCAAAAAGGGGGACATTTGAACCCAAATCAACCCATCTGGAGGAACAAAACCATTGGACCATCAGACGGGACAGCCATCACCTTCAACCATCAAAGAAGATCCACATCTCTTGACCAAAAGGAACCACTCAAAGACGATCAACACCTCTCACCCTGAAGGAATCACTCAAGAGCCATCTCCTGATATGCTAAGGAGTGAATAGGCTGGACGACCCCATATGGAGCAAAGAATGGAGACACTCACACAAGACACACACACACACACAAGGACACTCGCACACACACACGGAAAAACACAAGGACACTCGCACACACACACGGAAAATCACAAGACACCACACACGCACACACACATACACACACACACACACACACACACAGACTCACACACACACGGACACTTGACTCAAGACACACACACACACACGGACACTTGATTAC
>NC_137915.1:7858653-7986153 GCF_963457725.1 Sprattus sprattus | reverse complement strand
TTGCATGGCAAAGGCCTGCATCTGCCTCTGAAATGGAAATCATCTGGCTTTACAGTGCTGTGATGCAGGTGCATGAAAATAGCTGAATTATTTCCTTAGTTCTGATTGATTTTCAGATGTTTTTTTTCTCACGATATTATCTGCCTGACGTACGTGCGTGTTTGTGTGTGTGTGTGTGTGTTTGTGTGTGTGTGTGTGTGTGTGTGTGTGTGTGTGTGTGTGTGTGTGTGTGTGTGTGTGTGTGTGTGTGTGTGTGTGTTTGGTGTGTGTGTGTGTGTGTTTGTGCAGCTGAGCACACACAACTGTACTCCCCACCATGGTGCATTGAAGCTGACCATGTTTAGGAAGCCTACTCCAGCAAACACACAGACACACACAGACACACACAGACACACACAGACACACACAGACACACACAGACACACACAGACACACACAGACACACACAGACACACACAGACACACAGAGACACACACACACATACACAGACACACACACACACACACACACACACACACACACACACACACACACACAGCAGGTCCCAGACTGGTGTGCAGCTGCTTTGAAGCTCTGGTGCAGTAATTCACTTCTGCTCACCTTGCCGTCCGCTGAGCGGTTGTCTATTTAGCTGGAGGGATTGGAATTTGTTTGTGTTTGTGTTGGTTTTTGTTTTTGTGTTTTTGTTTGTCTGTGTGTGTGTGTGTGTGTGTGAGTGTGAGTGTGAGTGAGTGTGTGTGTGTTTGTATACATGCATCCTGTAACCTAGGGGCCTCATGTACCCACGATGACTGGCATATCAACCTTTTAAGATTGTGCTGAATTGGGTATAGTTTACCACACTGGTCTGTTTGGCAACAGGGGCATTCCAGGTGTATCAGGGTTCGATATGCTGTGGTGGACCAGGCTAACAAGAAAGCACATATTTATAGCAGTGAGAGCTGTTTTCCCCAATGCACACACACACACACACACACACTCACTCTCTCTCTCTCTCTCTCTCTCTCTCTCTCTCTCTCTCTGAGCTGTTTTCCCCAATGTAATCGGAGCGATTGACTGCACACACACAAAGGCATCATCGGAGGTAGAATTTGACTTTTAATAGAAAGCATTCTCATTCCATCAACGTACAAATCTATCCGTGATCCAGAACTGTGTCTGAATAATATTGTGGCAGGGTGCCCTGGATCATCTCATGATTCATCCTAAGGTGACAGGGTGCATCATGGGACACATTAATTTGATGTCAATGTTTTTTTAATTTGTAATTTGTAAATCTATAATCCTCTGACGAAGGATTATTTCGTGAGATTCTCTGACCCCACCCCATGTCTAGCTACTGCCTCACTCTGACACACTGTTTACTTGTGTTATTAATGCCAGATGACAAATTGACAAATGCATTTTTATTCTTGCCTTTGCGTCAGATAAGAGCACATCCTCCTCGCTTTCGTGGAAATGTCCTCGTTGGTTGATTTGCTGCTTGCTTTGGCCATTTTGTTTCAATTTGAACACAGGCGTGGCCTAGCCTTTGTACACGAGGCCACAGCACTGTATGAGTCCTTAGCTGTCAGATGGCTGAAGAAAAGTTACATTAAGCTGTTCAGGTTGGAAGGGAAAAAGGAAAGATATTCTGCTGTTCCACCTCTTGAGTTGTACTTTCTCATTTCTTTCATAGAATTGCCATTGTTAACGGAGACATACCCCTTTTCCACAAGTTGACACAGTTTCTCAAGCTCTTAATGAAATATCTGTGGCATGCTTTGGTCAAAATACCACAAGGATAAGGATAAAGTACCACAGCACCCTTTCCACCCCTATCTAATCGGCCCTGTTCAGACAGGCTGGCTTGAGTGCCTGTTAATGACATGCTAATGATAAAGAACCACCCCCACCTCCTTCCTGTACTGAACCACAGTGACCAACTGTTTTGGTCACTTCAGCTGCTTTTCTAAGGTCTTGGGTATGATTTATGACCCTGTCATTGTAGCATTAAAAGGTATCAATGGCTGGGCTAATCATAGACATATATAGATGTATATGGGGCTAATGGCCTTTAACCATGTGTTTGCAGAAGGGGGCTTGGGAAACTCTCCCCATCCTAACAGAAAAGCCTATTTGACAGAAATATCCATGCTATTTACACACATGTAATGTACTTAAATTACACTCCTTGATGTTCCTTTGCTGCAGCTATATGGCTGTTTGCTCTGAGGTGAGGTCTCTGATCATTCTAGCAGTGACACACACACTGACGTACATCCCCACTACCTGCAAAGCGTTCCCGTCTGCCAAACTACAGATCAACGTAAAACATATTTTCTCCTAGCACATGCTGATGTCCCTAACCCCTACACCTATTATCTCAATTTAATCTCACTTTATTTAAGAATGTTGTTTAGATGAGGTTCATCTTACAGACATTCAACTTACAAACTAATAGCATTAACGGTATTGTGGATCCTGCCCCAATAACTATAAAAAAATGATAACCTCAGCTGTTAGAGTTAGCTAGTGCTAAACGGCTGAAGGAACACATAGCGTAGATAAAGCATGAAGCTGTAGGGGGCGGTATAATTGTAATGAGCACAGCTTGTGACTTTCAGGGCCGGCCACAAATCGTAATAACTTTCTAAATCACATATTTTCTGACCTAGGCAGCCCAAAAGAAACTGACTGTTGTCTTATTTTGGGTTAGAAGGCACCCCAGATACCCAAATGTACCACAGAAAGACTAAAAGTGGTTTAATGCAATGTGTATTATGTACTCTCTGTACCCGGGAAAGTGTGGCTCAGTCAGTGTGATTGGCCTGGGCTGCTATAAATAACCTTGTGGTGAGATAGATGCTGGGAAGAGCACAGCAGAGAAGTCCCTCTCCCTGTCCAATAAGAAAAGCATCCCCACAAATCCCAGTGGTAACGACCTCTGGGAATCCTCTCTGTCTGTTTCGAGTGAAATTGAAACCTGTCTGAATGCCCCCGATTCCTGTAGATGTTTTTTGTTTTTCGCCCTCCATCCATCACTCATGCTTGTTTACTCCCTCTCCTGACCGCACTGCTCTCTCCTTCTCTCCCCCCCCCTTCTCTCTCTCCTCTTGCAGATAAACCAGAGAACTATGACGCGATGTACGAGAGCAAATTCGAGGAGTGCGACAAAGAGGCCTGCCTCTCCTTCTCCAAGGATGCACTGTGCCAGCGTGTCACTGCCGACCACAACTACTACGCCATCTGCCAGAACCTGTTGTCGCGCTACGCCACGTGGCGCGGCAGCACGGGCGGACTCCTGCACGACCCCCCGCCACAGGTGGCCGGACAGCTGGAGCCGCTCCTTGACGAGTGCGCCAACCCCAAAAAACGCTACGGCCGCTTTCAGGCAGCCAAGGAGCTGCGGGAGTACCTCAGTCAACTTGTGGGTCCTAATAGGTAATGAACTGCCATGCTTTTAGCGTTAGCATCAGCAAGCTAGGCTAAGCTAAGCCTCCATCTTGTTTTGTGGGCTGCACCCCACACGCTGCCCTCCACGACCAGACCTTCATGACCTCCTGTTTGACATCATTTCCTCTTTCTTCGCATGGCAGCATCATTTCGTTGTACATTTTTTTTTTTGTGAGTACTCATGAATTTCTTTTTTTACTTAATTTGTTGGTGTTTCTGGAAACATCTGATGCAAAAAAAAAACTGTCAAGATGAACGGAAAGCAGGGATGGCACAGCCCTGTTTACGTCCAGCGCACCCATACCGGGTCTTACAATCACATTCCCTCCAGAGAAGATGCCGTCAAGGGGACAGGGGGCGGCAGGTATTGGTCCCATGTGGTGTTGTGCCCCAGTTTTGTCTGGTCCTTTTAAGGTGGACAAAGCAAGGAGAAGGTAGTCTGGGGGTTGGGTGAGACAGCCCCCCCCCCCCCCCCCCCCCCTCCAACCCTCTGGATGGTAGATTACCCCAGACGGCCCCTTAGATACACCCCAGCTCAGTCGGATTCCGTGTCCTATTTTCACTCTCATCAGACAGCGGTTGAAGCTGGTTCAGCCTCACGGTACGGGTCGAGACGTGTAGCGTATAGCGATTATTCCGGAGCAGTACCGCCTGGGACTCCCCATCTGAACTCACTCAGCGAGGTGCCTCGGAGGTCACATCACAGCGGGGCGCACGGCGCGAGGGGAGTGGGGGAACAAGTGTGTATTCGTGAGTGTAAATCCAACCCTTTGCATCTGGGAAAACAAGTCTTAGTTTCTGTCACCAGTCATGAAAAAAAAATCATTTGATGTTTTGTTTTGTTTTTTTCCAGCCCCCTTGTAATATGGCAATCAGCGTTGTTTTTTTTTGGTTGTGTCTGTCTTTGAGTGGAGAGGCTGAGATGGTTATGAAAGACTTGTACATAGGAACAAAAAAGAGACGAAAAGGGACTTGTGGTGTCTACGTAAATGCAGACGTTTTGCATATACCAAAGAGTCAGGATATATGGTACCACTCAGTCGTAACCTTAGAAGCAGTGCTGCCCCAACTCTCCGTTTCAGCCCAGTTCAAACCAGTCTTCTTTCTGCAGAACTGTGTGTGTGTGGAGCCTCATTTTGGACGGTTGTAACTTATTTCTTTATTTTTTTAATTGGGCCTCAATCCAACATGACTCCAAACCATCCAGTGCTATCAAGTCACCGAGGTAATGAAGTCCATTAATTATCTGCTAATGATAATTAATGTCCCTTCTCTCCCTTCACGCATCTCAAATGCGGTAACGTTAAGTGACACTGAAAAGGGAATGTGTTTTTTTTGTGTAAAGAAAAGAGTGGGTTCCAAAATAGGGGTTCTCCAAACCTTGAATGTCTGTGCTACGTTTTAATTTCACAGCTCCTAAATTGAATGAATCAAACATTCATCAAATGTCCCCCCCCCCCCACACACTCGAGTTCCATTTGAAGTTTCAGCCATCAAGCTTTCAAGCTGCCAGACCTGAATTTCTTAATGATTTAGCACATTAGGGTTGGGTTTTGCACTTCGTGAACCAATGAATTAATTCAAATTTATGTGTGTGCGCGTGTGTGTGAGCGTATGTGTGTGTGTGCGCGTGTGTGTTCATTTTGGTAATGAGCTAAAGGGGGGTTCATACTTAAAGCAGCCCAGAATCCTGAGTGAGGCTGGTGGTGCTATGTAGAAAGGTGTTAACAGCGGAGCATGATGGAAGCCCCCAAGATAGCCCGATAATCATTCACACCTCCACACACGAAAGCTTCAAAGTGAAACTCGGTTCACACAAATGAACAAACTTTGTTTTTATTGCTTTTTCTGTCTTTTAACCGATTGCAGTGAGATCTCAGAACTCCTCTTGGATTGGAAAAGCAATAAATGTAAGTTTGGTCATTTTTCTCTCTCTCCCTTCCCCCAATTCCAAAAATCGTTTTGAGTTGCCTGTTGTCACAGTTCCCCAACTGGATGGAGATCCTGAGCCGTCCTCGAGCTGGAGCGAATAGCTGGAGGTGGGGTGGGATTTTGGGGGGAGGTGGGGTTGTACGTGCGTGAACAACTGTCTGCTTTTGTACTGTACTTTTTTTTGTTTTTCATTTGAGTATTATATCAGCAGTGTCTGATTTTACTGTGCCTTTCATTCAAAAGTTGTCTATACAACTTTTTAGTGGGTTTAAATATTAAAATAAATGACTATATACACACTTACCTCATGCGTGCTGGCTTTTCTGTTGAGAAGGGACTGTCTCTTGGGCTCATTCATAATGGCATTCTCATAGGGTGTCTTGGAAGGTTAATAAAGTCTAAAATGTCAATGGGGCACTTTTTTCTTGAAATGTTTAATGTGTACACCGCGGATAAAAGCCCAGCCTAGGGGGGAAGAAAGTACCCTATACCTCATGCTCAGTCTTCAGTCGTCGTTCATCGGTTGTAAATTTCCATCGACACAGTTGCTCTCCTCCAGCACTTACTCCCCGTGCTCTTGATTCATTCCTCCGTTTCAGGCCCCTTGGTTTTCTTTCCCCCGCTGTCTTTTTTCACTCCGACAGGCCCAGCGATGCTTGGAGGGTTTGGGGCTAATGTGAGGACGTGTCTGCCCCCTGTAAATGAGTCCCTGATCAGTCGCTAAAAGAGTGACTCTGACTGATTCCCACCATTAGGGGAAAAAACTATTACCACAGCAATCACCTGCCATAGATGTGCCTTTGACCCTTAGTAAATGGTTACCTGTTACATGTTAAAGGACCTGTGTGTGTGGGCGTGGGCGTGTGCGTGTGTGTGTGTGCGTGTGTGTGCGTGTGTGTGTGTGTGTGTGCGTGTGTGTGTGCTTGTGTGTGCTTGTGTGTGCTTGTGTTTGTTTGTGTATATCTATGAGTGTATTGCACCACAAGAGGTGCTCTGTTCCTTAGAGCCTGCCCACATAACTTAGTTGAAAGCCCAAGGCGGAGCTGGGAACCACTCACCCAAGCCCAAGGCTAAATTACAGGTCTCTTCCGTAGAGAGTGTGTGTGTGTGTGTTGTGCAGGAGAGAGAGAAGCTACTTTTTTTTCTATATAATTGTATGTCTCCTTCTCCTGACACACCCAGTGATTTGCATTGTATATTGGCACCCAATACACTCTCATAAACACAAACACACACACACACACACACACACACACACTCAGTCAGTCACACCCTGTACTTTTGCAGGCTTGATTAAAACCTATGGTGTGGGCGCAGTTTGAAATGGTACAGAAACTGAATCTGACTCCTGAGGCCTCCCCGCTTCCTCTCATTTTTAAATAAACATGAACCTACCGCTGCCCTGACAGCAGCCCGCTAATCACAGCATACACTGCAGGGGGAGGACGGCCATTTTGTCCTTGACAGACATGACCCTAGTTTGGAATAATGTTTTTCTTATCCCAACGGCCCCCCGTGGCCTTGGGAGACAAGTTAAGATGATACCCTGGTTTTTTTTTTTCTTAAAAAAAAAAAAAATCCTTTCTTTTTTTCTACAGTGTCTTAGCTTCTGTTGTCAGCAAGCAGAAAATGCTGACATCCCGACCAGAGGAAAGAAAGAAGGGGTGGAAAAGTATCTAAATTCTTGCCTTCCTGGGTTATGTTGGTGTCTCAGCTATGCATATTTCTAGCCTAATGGTTTCTGGGGAATCGAGGGGGTTGGTCTGCATTACCAAGCAGCTCAGTGGTAATTGTTCCGTCCCTCACTTTTTTTCCTTTTTTACGTTCTTGCTTGTATTGGGCCGACCCTGTTTAAAAATCCACCTTTGAAATCCAACCCGCCTGTGGAATTATCATGCCAGGGAGGCTTGTTTGAGGGAGGGTGGATATGTGCTTGGGTGTCATAGAGCCATATTCCTCTCCTTCATCCAGACCCACCGAACACAGAAACCAGTTGACTTTGGTATGGCTCTGCCTCTGCCAAGGCGTACCATAGGCCCGGATATCTTATTGAGACTGTTTCACGGCAGAACTTCACAGAGTCTATCAATGAGTTTGAAAGAAAATGACAGACCATAATAAACCCCTGCACACACACACACACACACACACACACACACACACACACACACACACACACACTTTGCACCAGTTCCCTATTTCCCTGTTAACTTGCTTAAAGAAAGTCTATTTCATGGGCTGTCAGGCTGGTAGAGAGCAGTGGAACCTGTTTTTAGAATCGCCATAGCTCATATTTTCACAGGGAAGTAAATCTGGCCGACCGATGCCTTCCTCTCGTTCTCGGGAAGCAGGTAGTGAAATCATGTCGGAGGGTTGGGGTCGGAGGTTGGAGGCCTCCACTGGACTGAAGGTGTGTGTGTGTGTGTGGGGGGGGGGGGGGGGGGGGGGGGGGTTACTGGTGAAGGGCATAACAGCGTGACTCCATAAAATGGAGAAAAATGGCTACCTTAGAAAATGATAAGCTCACTGTAGGGGGCCAAGGTCAAGGCAGGTTAGCAGCGAGTCTTTCAATAGCCACCAAGGAAGTAGAAATCACCAGTCACTGCTCACCAGAGAGATTAGATCATTAATATGAGTGTTATCCTACCATAATCACCCTACCTTCATCAAGCCCTTGCCTGCAGTGACAATAACACGCTGCTGTCAATTAGAAGAACACGCACTGCTTGGAGGCATGGACGGATTAAGAAACCACGGGCCCCTGGGCCTGGATATGTTAAAGGCCCCCCCCCCCCCCCCTCGCAAAAAAACCTAACAATGTGTTGGATTTAACCGTCGAATTAGATACGTTGGCTATTGTATTGGGAAAGTAAACAGGTCAAAGTTTTCTCCGTAACATCCACCTTCGGTGCACTGCCCTGCTATTGTTTCTGACATAACTGTACATGTGACAGGGCAACAGCCGAGTGATTCTTTTCCAAATTGAAACTGATAAAGACCTACCTGAGCAGCATGGGGCAGGAGAGGCTGAATGGGCTGGCTATCCTGCCCATTGAAAAAGCTATCATGCATCACCACTTTAATGTTTGAAAGGCATCATTCGGCAAGTGTACTGTGCCTCTGGCTGTGCTCAGTCCACTTGTAGGTCGAGACGTTCAGATTCTGCGCCTAAACCAGGTTAATCGTATCGTCTCGTCACATGACCAAATAGACACTTGACATTGGCGAACAAGATAGGCTACATATTACCCAGCAACCATTGCATATCTGTATGACAAAAATAACAAATTAGATAAGACATTTTTTATTTATTGAATCGGCTTTTGAATAGTTTCTATAGCCTAGTGTATGCACGATAAGCATATAACAGTGTTATTGATTGCTAAATTGCTACTGTTGATTTTTCCCCAAAAAAATGAGAACCATGATAGAGACAGGTTTGCCATTTTGAGAGAATATATAGCATAAGGTATAATGTTGTAGCATGACAACTATTATCCTTGATCACTGTTGCCACTTTATCCTTCAAAACTATAGAAAACAGTGTCTTCTTTCCATAGGAACCTTCCGTGCTGACTTCATTGTCTATAGTTACGCCCCTGGCACACATTCACAGTTTGCAATTCAGCACAGATACACGTAATAATAGCCATTAGCAAATGAACCAAATCCACCTTTTTAAACCACAAATGAGAGATGCATAACAGCAACTTCACGCAGAGGCTCTTGCTCAGGGGCCCCCTGAGCCCATGGGCCCGTTCGTTAATCCATCCCTGCTTGGAGGGCATGGTGCTTGTGAAGAGGTTAAAGTAGGTGTTAGATAAATATCAAGCTAGCCTGCTTTCTATACATGTGCTATGCAACATTGGTCACGTTATCTTATTTTTGTTACCAACGTTGTCTTAACCTTCCTCTTAGGCCAGTTGTCCAAACCAGACCATAATGGAGAGGTAAAACTCTCAGTGCGTGTTAAAAAATGGAAAAGCCAAATCTCTCCTTTAGTCTATCTCCCTCCCAATCTCTGCTCCTTATAAGCCTGGCTCCCCCATCTGCTCAGCACTATTCCCAGTGACCCCCCTCCACAGCCCTCAGCCTGCGCCATTCACCCCGGATTTACTCTCACTCTCTCCCATCCCCGCACACACATCCAGTCCCCAACCCCCCATCAACACGTCCCAAACAATCCCCCTTCCCCTCCTCATATCTCCTCATTCCCCCGCCCGCCCGCTGGTGGTGCATCTGGGGGGAGGTCAAACGCGGTATCCAGAGCGCTTACCCAGTGGGGGGTGGGAGTGTGGGGGGGCTGCACGAGCACAATCCCATTACCCACCCGCACCACAGTTTAAACCCACATTATCATCAGCCCCAGAGGGGGGCACAGACAGACGGACAGATGATGATTCCAACTGCTCCCCCCCCCCCTCCCCCCCCCCCCCCCTCCCTCTCTCCTCGCCATTTCCTCCTGCCCGCTTCTCCCCAGGCACATTTAGCATGCACCCTGGGTCATGATTAAAAACATACTATTAATTCTACACATGGGTAACACTCACACACACACACACACACATAAACACACTCACACACACACACACATAAACACACTCACACAAACACATACACCGATGCGGCACACAGCTCAGAGCACCCTGTCAGTGCTGTCCAACCACTCGTTTGGAGAAGGGAGCAAGGGGCCATGCATTGATTGTCTCCGAACGCCCCACGGCATACGCAGGCCAAGGGTGAGCTGACACGTTTAATTACATTTGCACCACCAGCTCACCAGCAGCAGGTTGTGTCGGCTTTTTGTTGTTGTTGCAATTCACCACCTCCACACATCCCGTTTAACGAGCCTGCCGACAGACAGACAGCCTTGTAGAGCAGGCGGTGGAGCGCGGCGCTAGCATTCTAATTCTCACAGAACACATGCACCGATGACGTGCAATGCCAGCTCAAGCAGTCCCGGGATTCAAGCATCTGAAAAAAATGTCTGAAGTGTTCAAGACGCCTCTTTACTAAGCTGTCTCGCCAAAGAGCTGTACAGACCATAATTGGCAGATCACTAGAACAAAAAAGCTCTTCTACTGAAGGGGGGCCAGAATGGTTCCAGGTGAGGTAATGTGTTGTGAAAAAGGGGGCTGGGCGAAGAGTGGGAGACCACAGCATTGTTGCTTTTTCGTGCCTCAGTCTGAGTGGACTTTGTGCTGAAGATCAATAATGTCTTCTCCGGTTCCCAGCATGGAACAGACACGCTCAGGGGTGGTGAGGAGCGACTGTGGCGTGTGGAGAGAGTGTGGGGGTAGGAGGGGGTGTCCACACACGATGGGGGAAAGGGGGCTGGAGGTGGAAGGGTGATGAGGGTAAGGGGGGGCTGCCTCATGCTGGGAGCAAAGTGCTGACACTGAGCTGCCAGCCCCAGCATGCAACCCCAAGCCTAGCAAAACACACACACACACACACACACACACACACACACACACACACAAGCAAGCACACAAGCCCGTGACACCCTTCAAATGCCCTTCTGCAATTTTTTAAATCTGTGAGACACTGGCTTTTTCCAGCTTTGTCAGTCACAGACAGTCACTCACAAAAACACAACACACACACACACACACACACACACATACACACACACACTGATAGACACAGGTCCTCTGAAGCTCCTTGCGGTGCTTTTTGTGGCGCTATATTTACTCTTGCTTGACCTCAACTGGCATGTGCAGAATGCGTGGGTGTGCGTGAACGTGCCACTAAAATGCTTTCACATCTGCCGCAAACCCTTTTGCCCCAGCTCCACCACCTCCCACTGACCCCTCTGAGATCAGCAGCAACAGCACACACACACACACACACACACACAGCAGCAGCAGCAGAAATAGCAGAAGCAGCAGACACATTAGCTGTTAGTGCTGGGGGCTCTTTGACACCTTTCTGACCACCTGCTTCTGTGACACGTCAATGGCCTGAACGATCAAGGCGAAAAAAACCTCCTGTTCGTGGCTCTTGTGAGGCCGCTAAAAGCTTTTCTGTAAGTGTGAGACAGAGGGGGGGGTGAATGAATGTTTAGAGTACTGCTGTTGGAGGTGTCAGGCACAGTGGAAGTTAAACAAAGTGCTGCAGTTTGCTTTCAAAGCCCCTGGGCCTCTTCCCCCCTATTGTCTTGTGGCAAAGGTCCAGTCTCTTCTGTAAGTAAAAACACGACTGTATGGTATTGTGGGTAGTCTCACAGCAACCGAGAGCCACCTGTAATAGACGGTGTGAGCAGGGGCGGAAATTCCTGGATAAAATATGATTTGTCCGCGCTAATATATCACTGTTAA
The DNA here is from genome assembly GCF_963457725.1 of Sprattus sprattus. Lineage (NCBI taxonomy): Eukaryota > Metazoa > Chordata > Actinopteri > Clupeiformes > Clupeidae > Sprattus > Sprattus sprattus. The sequence continues at coordinate 7,974,465 of NC_137915.1, read as the reverse complement.
CACTGTAATTGCAATAATACTGATACAGAATAGTAATACTAATGATAAATAAACGTTTTTGAGCTTACGAGACAAAAACGGAGTTGTAAGTGTCAGAACATCACGGCACCCCATATTCTTTGAGATTAGACATGGCCCAAGGTCTTTTATGCCTTTTTTCCTGGCTTTGGAAGAAACTCCTTGTGACATAGTTAACATTACAGTCGGTGGGGAGTGTATCCTAATGCTTGAAAGGTGTGCATTTTAATTAAGTTATGGTAAAACTAATTCTTCTTTGAGGGAGATACTGTCTAGACTACATTTGTATGGGTTCTCTCATTAATATACTACATCTCTGGCAGAAGATGCTGCTTTTTATGTCTCTGAAATTTCCAACCGTGGGTGTGAGACAAATATACGGTATGAAAGCAGCTGAGTTCACATGGACAGCTAGGCTATTTACTGTCCCCCTCAAGGGCGCTAACATTCGTTACAGATTCAGGTTAGCATGTGAGCATTTAGGTAAGCCTGTCTCTAGTGGTCTGACATTGTGTTTGTGTTAGCTGTGTTTGTGTTAGCGTCTAGTAACCTGACATGTTCTTTGTCGCACCTTGTTGTCAGTGTGACTCTAGTGTTTTTTCTGTTCAGCCTCTTTCTCTCAGCCAGGCTTTGTGACTGAATGGAGGGCCGTGGCCTCTGCTCCTGCAGTCAGCTGCCACTGGAGCTCTGCTGAGCGCTTGGAATGAGCCCTGCTGCCCAGGAGCCTCTAAATAAGGGATGACGGCCTAGCTGGCTGGCTGGCTGGCTGGCTGGCTGTCTGCTGCTCCTGCATGCCCAGTGTGAGTGTCCTCAACTGAATACTCTCTCTTCCTTTCGTCTTTTTTTCTTTCCTTCTTTCTTTCTTTCTTTCTTTCTCTTTCTGCCTGTCTCTCTTTCTCCCTGACTGTTGTTTTCCCCGTTCTTTTTGGATCTGAATCCACACAAGAAGAGTATTTTTAACTTCAAGAAAATGCAGCTCTCTCTCCGTCGCTATGGTCTTAAGCTTCCATGGATAATCTTATCAACGCTCTGGGGGTGCAATCCATGTTGGGTTTTCACAAACGGTTTAAAACGTGCAAACGTCACCCAGAGCAACTCAGTGCAGCTCAGAACTGTGAATCCTGGTATCAGTAGCGCCCCCCACCTGTACGCAAAATACACACACTGCGTACCCCCAGTAGTGGCAGAGGGTGGACTGGCAGTTGTGTTTTGATTAGTAGCACACTAAGGCAGCAGTGAACTTGAAGCAGAATTGGCAGTAGTGAACTTGAAGCAGAATTGGCAGTAGTGAACTTGAAGCATAATGTAATAATATGAAATTAAATGAACATAACGTTGAAATATTTCAAATACAAAAAAGACAGCGATGTAGTTTAATTGAAGTTTTTAACGCAAAAAAAAAAAACATGCAGGTGGAGGAGCCTTACTAAGCCATCACTGAGTAAGCATGGTTATGCCCAGTCCTCAAGCTGGCGTTTTACAGTGATGCAGCACAGAACTGATTCTGATCTGATACCAGACAGTGGACCCATATGTACCCAAACATTCCCAACATAGACGATCTACAGATGATGCCTGTCTCGACTGCTTAAAGACACCTAAGGAAAGGTATGACAGAGACAGAGGCTATTTTAACAGGACTAGCTGCAGTGAGTATTCATAAAGATATTAAAAGTGATACGGGGAGAGTTTTGAGGGATGTTGACACAACAGGGGCCATTGTTGGGTTATTGTTGATGCGCGTTATGAGTTAGCGACCAATAAAAACATTTGCTTCAGTAGGGCTATTTATCTGATTGAGGTTTACTCTTTTCAAAACCGGGGGGTGCTGGCCTGCCAACATTGGGTTCAGTGTTAGTAAGTTAGCTAGCTAGAGCTAGAGTGACCTTAAACAGAATGAAAACGAAGAAATGTTTATAAAAAACGTTCAGTTGAGTTTGCCTGGAACAGTCCTTTAAACTACCATCGCGCAGGCTACGTGATATATCAAGATAATGTTCCAATCAACTGATTTATTTTCAAATGCAGTCTTTTGCAAACATTCCAGTCGCCCTTAATCACTTCTGGTTTCACAACTTTCTTGGGTGTGCGCACAATAAGCGAGAATCCAGTGGACACCCCTGCCTGGTATGGCAAGGGTTGCAGCAGTAGGGTGTCTGCATGTGTGTGTTTGTGGGCGGACCTGGTGGACGGTCTGAAAAAGAGGATACGAGCGGATTAGACGAGGCGAGGTGCTCCAGAGATCACAGGAACAAAAGGATTAGCTGGGAGGGAGATGTGGGTCACACCCAGATGGAAAGGAGAGCGGCCAAGCCCTGGGGGTGGGGGAGGGGGAGGGGCCCTTCTTTCTTTTTGTAACTGACTCTGACTCTCGGCAACGGGTCGGGTGAGGCCAGGGCCGGCCGAGGTCAAGTCGAGGTCAAGCTCGTGGAGTCACACAGGGTTGTGACCCCGCACTGACACCATCTGTCTGCTGCTGGGGCTCTTGTTCTCTCCCTGGGCCAATGGAGGAGCTCTGGTCGACGAGGAGGTAGGAGGAGATACCCAGACACTTTACTTTCACTGGATTTTTTCTCGCGTTGGGTCGGCAACACATGCCTTAAGTGTCCCTCTCAGCTAACCTCCTGAACTCCGTCGGCAAAGGTCAAAGGTGAGGAAGCCAACGCATGATTTCAGAACAGCTATAGCTTAGAGTGGGAGAGGCCTAAACCTTTAAAATAAACATCCAGAAGCCCTCTGTATCATCCAGCTTTTTTATAAAACCCATGCACAGTGTTCAGAAGTAGGACACAGACCACAGCACAGAGACCTCCTTGAGTCTGAGAGCTGTGTCGCGTCAGCAACAGGCTCTCAGTACCAGCCAGTGAGTGCTCCTACAAAACCGACTGGGTCATGACAGCGTTGTACACCAGCCATGATATAGCTTACCTGTACAGGCTGCGCCGGAGCTGGAGCCGGAGCTGGAGACAGGAAGCACTCAAACCCCCACTTAACCTGATGGGATCAACTCTAAACAGAGCCTCGTACTTGACCCACATGCCTGTCTGATACACATCTCCTCGCTCACTCAGCTGTGGATACATCAGAGGAGAGTGGATGGACCCACCTGGACATGTGGACACTTTATTCTTTTTTTTCTCTCCATACGGTACTTCTTGTTTGTGTTATGGTAGTCCTTAGTTACACAGGATCTTAAAGGAACAGACCGGGAGGGTGTAATTATTCGCGGTGCATGTCATGGTGCCATTATATGGCTCTTAATTGCCTCTCATGGACTTGGAATACTAAATAGTTCTGCTAGAGATATTTCTCATTATTCCATTATCAGCGTAAGATCACTGTGTCCAATCTTGTGTCGTAAGCCCCTGGGGTCAGAGTTCGCTAAAGCGGATTACCCATAATGCTAGTGCAGATTAAACACTGTGCACACCGCTGTATTTAAACCTGTCTCCTCTTACTCATCACTGTACACATGCAATCTCATACACACACACACACACACACACACACATACAGGTAAATTAAACTAAAACAGCATCATACACAGTGATATGTACACACACCATCATGACCAAACATCCCTTTAATGCATGCTGGCTCACACAAACACTCATACGCCAGTAGGGTGAGAAAACAAAGGCGAGCTACACGGCCCTACACACAAAGGTCTCAACCGCATTAAATGGAATAGGGTTGAGCTGGGAGTGCCAGATAAGGCTTGAAGTTTAAGTGGTCAACCCCCCAGTTCTCCTCAAGAGCTCCTGGCAAGTCGTTTCCCATGCTCCTTAATCCCCCTCTTGAGTTTGTGCCTAGCTACAGAGAATGATAACATACAGAGAGGGAGAGAGAGAGAGAGAGAAAGAGAGAGTGGTGTTTAAACCCTGCGATATTTAAAACAAATGTCACGGACATCTGATCTCTTCCCTCTGCCTGATGCACGGCGTCTGGAAGTGTTTGTGGAGAACATACAGGCGCCGAGCCAACTTTCATTCCTAAGCTCCTGTGGCCCCACGGGCGAGAGGGCTGGGGGGAGAGACGAGGGGCCACTGGCACTTGCCAGACGCAGATATAGAACAGCCCCCAGGGGCCACATATTAAGCATCACGTGGAGAAAAAGCTATAAAATTGGCCTGTTTATACCCCATGGGTTTATATCTGTCTTAGCATGCTATGACATGAGGCCTGGAAATAGCTCACACAAGCACAGCTCAAAATCTTGTTAATAAAAACAGGCATCTACTGTACTACTACACTGAGTTGAATACACTTCAATGAAAGCTCTAGAATATAGCTGTGAAAGTTCTAGACAACAATATAGCTGTGAAAGCTCTAGACAACAACACTGGGAGACTGTAATCACACATCTACCCATACACTTAAATTATACTCCTTAATAAGCTATTGTTGTCTTTAAGCATTAGTTTGTCGGGTATTTAGATATAGCAGACTATGAGATTTCTTTGAATCTAGAATGTTCCGCCGGGGCCTCAGCCTTCCCAAACCACACTCTGAGATATCTGAGAGTGAACCGTGAGCACCAGGGGAAGTGTTGATCTCAGCGCCATCCTTATCTGTTCCTGACCAGCTCTAATGTTCTCCCTTCCACCAGGATTTTCCAAGGTAATGTGGGCCTGGAGGAGTTTGCAGTGTGGTGGAAGAGCTTCCTGTGTCAGGTCAGATGACAGTGCTGCTTTCTCACGCCGGGGATATGAAAGCGCAATCAAGTCACGTCAGACTGCACTGGCTTCCTGTGAAAAACGGGGACATCTGAGCACTTCCTGCACAGATGTGAACTCCTGAGACTGTGACCCAAACATACACACACGTCTGCATATATTAGAAGTGAGATATTAAGGTAGGAAAGTGAAAAAAGTCATGCATCAGTCACATCCGTGGAGCCAGTATTTACAATACAGCTTTTAAAATGATTCTGTCCGTCATCAGTCAGTAGTTCATCCGGTTCTGAGGTGATACTGTTCCCTCTCGGCTCGCATACTGTGCGTGTTTTACATTCTGAAATTCTAACCCTTGAGTTTTATTCAAATCATATTCGAGCTGAAATAGACAAATTTGATCTTGACGCCTGAACTTTGCGAGCTTGTTATTTTTCATTTTATATTTTTATTCCAGTGGCATGAAGGCACAGTGTGTCCTCACTCAGCCTGTCAATGAAAACGCTTCAAGTAAGTGAACCATTATGTACAACAAGACTATGCATCACATTCCACACATTCTCACAAACGTGGGAGGAGGGACACTTGGCCAGCTCTTGAACAGAAGTTAAGAGATGCTCGTGTGTGTGGGGCGGAGAAGGGTTGGAGGCTGAAAGCATTTGGTTCCACGTCAACAGAATCGACTCCTCTCATGTTTGCACCAGCATTGGAAATCAGGAAAAGTGATTTCAAAGTGGCGCGGGGATGAAAATAAGCCTGAGGTGTCGGTTAACTGAGCTGTTTTAATTTCTTCTTGACTGTGCGTTCTCTGCCGGCTGATATGTGCGCATTCTAATTGGAATCAGTACAAGTGTATGCCATTTCTCAGTGGAGATTTCACGCTTGTTCTGGGTGATGAGTTGTGACTTGTTCCTGTGAAGGAAATTATACCAGTTTTGTGGAGGGGAGCCCACACACACGCACGCACGCCTCATTATCTCCACCGTGACTTCTTCTTCTTCTTAGTTAGAAGCTCTTGAAGATCCAACTCTTCAGAGAGCACCTCCCTTCCTAACTGGTACGTTGGCTTAACTTGCACTTGAGCAGTGACAGTCCCGCACTTCTTTTTCTTTCTATGTCGTTTTCTATTTCTTGAAAAAAAAGAAAAAAAAGCAGTATTTATTGTTACACCAGGTTTTATTACTCTTAGCTTGACTGTTCTCTCCCTTGTGCGTCGCTTTGGACAAAAGCGTCTGCTAAATGACTAAATGTAAATGTAAATGTAAATGTAAATGTAAATGTAAATGTAAATGTAAATGTAAATGTAAATGTAAACGTAAACGTGAATGTAAGTTAGTCTGCTGCTTCACTGTAGTGTCACTGCACTCGGAAGGAGTGAGCAATCTGGAAGTGATCAGGTGACGCTATGCAGCGTTCATCATACGAGTAAGCGAGGTGAGGTTTCCACTGGTGTCACCACAGATCACCACAGAGCCTCAGGGGCAAATCCTTTGCAACTCACCAAAAATTGAATATGTAATTGGGAAGATTTTGCCCGGCATGCGTTATTTAAATTTCATAACCCAGCTTGTTTGTTATTTATAGTTTTCACTCGGAGTGAAGTGATAGCTTGGCCTGGGAAGAGGGTTTGGAGGCATATTGTCGGTTCTGCTTGTCAGGAGAAAGTGGATTATGTTGATGTTAGTTTGAGTAACTCGGGTGCTCTGGATCTGGAAATGTGGAGATAATAGTAATAAAAAGAAAACAACGTGTCGGATTGCCGACCCCCCCACACGCTCGCTGGCAAAGAGCCGTAATGAGTTTAATGAGCAGGGTTGTGTGGAAAAGACCTCACTGCACCTCCCAGACGCGGCAGGGTGTCTGGATCTGGATGGAGGGAGGAGAAGGAGTAGGAGGAGGAGGAAGGGGGAATCTCCCTTTTCATCCCAGTGGTGTTCTTGAAATAAACAACAGATGCATAGTTCTAACACCCCAACACACCCACACACACACATTTATTTATATATACTGTATATACAGTATATATATTCACACACAAAAACAGTAGTGTTGTAAATTACATTCACAACTCCAATGTAATTCTGCTATGAATCAATATTCCAATCAATATTTCTTCACTATTATCACACTAGACAGATGTTGAACAGAGTGGCTTGGATTTGGCCGTCAATGTAATTGGCTCATCTTTTCTGCCCAGATGCATCAACTGATGAGGGATATGTGATGTAAGTGACATTTCCAAGAGCCTTAATTTGTTGTACCGGTCCAAATCATTATAACAGGGATGCCAGTCCAGTGGATCAGGTTCTCTGTCCAAACTAAACAGCAAACTAATATAATTAAAATCCCATCAACACATTCTATTCAAAGCCATTATAATGACTGGCAAACACACCTAGGCCATGCTTATACACAAATGTGCATTAGCGGGAGGGCACTTGATACCAAGCCATGCTAGTCTTACCAAAACCAGGCCACAATGGGTCATAAGCATAATCTGTAGGAGGTCTCAAATACACCATTCCTCCTTGTATTTATGTGTGTGTGTGTGTGTTTGTGTGTGTGTGTAAATAATTCTATCCACCAGTGAAATCATTCAATAGCGGTGCAACAGAAGCAAGCTGCCTTAATGCACTACAGATGAATCTCTCTGCTTCCAGGAGGATTAATAGGAGTTATTACAGACCCAGCATGAATATTCACGTAGCCACACGCGTGTGTGTGTGTGTGTGTGTGTGTGTGTGTGTGTGTGTGTGTGTGTGTGTGTGTGTGTGTGTGTGTGTGTGTGTGTGTGTGTGTGTGTGTGTGTGTGTGTGTGTGTGTGTGTGTGTGTGTGTGTGTGTGTGTGTGTGTGTGTGTGTGTGTGTGTGTGTGTGTGTGTGTGTGTGAGTGAGAGAGAGGGCATATGAGAGGGCATATGCGTAAGCGTGGCTTAAAGTATTTTCCTTTCGAATTATGACTCATTTGTGTTTCCACTTGACACTACCGAGCAAAGAGGCCAGCTCTCTGGCTCCTGGCGTTGGTAAAGGCAAAAAGATGCCAGGATCACTCTGCCAAGACTCCAAGGTGGCAGGCCTGGAAGAGAATGCACGTGGGATGGATGGATGGATGGATGGATGGATGGATGGATGGATGGATGGATGATGGGTGACATTCCTGGGTGCCAACCACCACCGCCGCCACCCTGTCTGTCTGTAGTTCAGGTACAGTGAGGACCCATCAGTGCCAGCTGAGCGAGGGCAAGCGACGGGGCCATAGGGGCCGACAGATGGATGCCACTGTAAGTCATCACCAGACTTCCTCACTCCAATCAGTGGACCAGAAGGGGGAAGATGGGCCGGGCTGGATAAGAGGCTTAGAGTCACAGAGATGTGGAAGACTTCAGAGACAGAGGGAGAGAGAGGGAGATAGATGGAGTCAGACAGATGGAGAGAGAGAAAGAGAGAGAGAGAGAGAGAGATGGAGGAAGACAGAGGGAGAAATAGAGAGAGAGAGATAGATGGAGTAAGACAGAGGGAGAGAGATAAAGAGAGAGAGAGATAGGTGGAGTAAGACAGAGTGAGAGAGAGAAAGAGAGAGAGATAGATGGAGGAAGACAGAGGGAGAGAGAGAAAGAGAGTGAGAGAGAGAGCGAGAGAGAGAGAAAGAAAGAGAAAGAAAGAGAGAGAGATGGAATAAGACAGAGAAAGAGAGAGCGAAAGGGATTGAGAGAGAGAGAGAGAGAGATGAACAAGAAGTGAAAACCAGCAAAACCACCACACCCACTTCCCCTCCCTTCCCCTACTGCAAGCCCCATCATAATCAACCCCCTACCCCTCAAGGAGTCCATAATCCAACAGTATGGGAGATGTGCCCCTGTGACACCTCAATCTGACAAGATGCATTCAAAAAGAAAGGGAGAGGGAAGGAGAGAGGGAGGGTGAATAAAAGATTTGGGGGCTGTCTAAAAGAGATGGAGGGAAAGAGAGGGAGAAAGACCAAAATAGGATGGTGATGCACAGCAGACGTGACAAAACAGATTACTTCAGAAGGCAGACACAGCCACAAGATTGTGCCAGAGTGAGGAGCAACTCACTGGGTGTTGGATAAGGGTCACAGACAGCACCCTTAAGATCTACATATGCGTTATCCCAACCTTATCCTTATAACAAGACTAGTTATAATTAAAACATGTTACCATGATGTTTTATGCTTCTCTATTAATAGGGTGCATGGGGTAAGTGGGGTTGACCCAGGTTCGATTCCTGATGGCTGCAGGGTGTCTGTACGACACTTTGGATAGAAACTTCTGGTAAATACCTGTCCTCTAACTTTTAACCTTCAATGGTGTGTTCCATTTGAACTGGGAAGTCAAAATGTTTGAGTTCACAGTTGGAAATTGGACATGTTTCTAGGAGTTTGTATGCACTAAATACTACGCAATGTGTTGTTATCAACTGGTGTGGAGAGCCAACATCAATCTTGGTTTTCTTACTTGTACTAGAATGTGGTCAACTCAGGCGTGGCGTCACTCCCAGCTCTTACTTAAGAGGAACATGGAACACAGCATAAAGACACTTGTGAACATGGAACACAGCATAAAGACACTTGGAACATGGAACACAGCATAAAGACACTTGTGAACATGGAACACAGCATAAAGACACTTGTGAACATGGAACACAGCATAAAGACACTTGGAACATGGAACACAGCATAAAGACTCTTGTGAACATGGAACACAGCATAAAGACACTTGGAACATGGAACACAGCATAAAGACACTTGTGAACATGGAACACAGCATAAAGACACTTGGAACATGGAACACAGCATAAAGACACTTGTGAACATGGAACACAGCATAAAGACACTTGGAACATGGAACACAGCATAAAGACACTTGTGAACATGGAACACAGCATAAAGACACTTGTGAACATGGAACACAGCATAAAGACACTTGGAACATGGAACACAGCATAAAGACACTTGTGAACATGGAACACAGCATAAAGACACTTGGAACATGGAACACAGCATAAAGACACTTGTGAACATGGAACACAGCATAAAGACACTTGGAACATGGAACACAGCAGAAAGACACTTGGAACATGGAACACAGCATAAAGACACTTGTGAACATGGAACACAGCATAAAGACACTTGGAACATGGAACACAGCATAAAGACACTTGTGAACATGGAACACAGCATAAAGACACTTGGAACATGGAACACAGCATAAAGACACTTGTGAACATGGAACACAGCATAAAGACACTTGTGAACATGGAACACAGCATAAAGACACTTGGAACATGGAACACAGCATAAAGACACTTGTGAACATGGAACACAGCATAAAGACACTTGGAACATGGAACACAGCATAAAGACACTTGTGAACATGGAACACAGCATAAAGACACTTGTGAACATGGAACACAGCATAAAGACACTTGGAACATGGAACACAGCATAAAGACACTTGTGAACATGGAACACAGCATAAAGACACTTGGAACATGGAACACAGCATAAAGACACTTGTGAACATGGAACACAGCATAAAGACACTTGGAACATGGAACACAGCATAAAGACACTTGGAACATGGAACACAGCATAAAGACACTTGTGAGAGAAGCAAAAGCACAACGTTGACATGTCAGACAAACAGAGAAGGCAACAGGTTCCTTTTACCCTGGAAAATGGAGACATGGCTAGTCTACTTTGTTTTCGCATGCCTCACTCCATCTTTATGCCTCCCCTCTTTCTCTCTCTCTCTCTCTCTTTGGCTCTCTCAATACACTTTTTTTCTTTCTAAAACGTTGCTGCCTCAAACCGAGGGCTGGACCCAGCAGTGATGTGGGATATGAGGTGTTTGAGGGCCCAGGGTGGTCTGCAGTAGCCGTGTGGACGGCTTTGGAACTCTGTGCCAATTGGTTGCTGCTTGCTGTAGGCCACTAATGGTTCCTGCTGGGCAGAGATAGGATGTGGGAAAAATGAGATGGATGGGATTTTTTTTCCATTCATGTTTTTATTTTGCAGCAACAGCAAATAAAGAAAACACGTTTTGATCTCTCTCTCTCCTCTCTCTCTTCCTCTGTGTGTGTGTGTGTGTGTGTGTTTGTTTGGAGAGAAGTGTGATAACATTGCCGAACAAATATATAAATTAATATGAAAGCATTACACCACCAGGGACATGGTGTCTCAGATCCCTTTAGGGTGATGGAATGGATATTTTACAGAAACATTTCTTGTACAGGTAGTTAACACACTTTCAGACTAGCTATCTTTTCTGTCCGTCTCCCTCTCTCTCTCTCTCTCTCTCTCTCTCCCTCTATCTCTCTCTCTCTCTCTCTCTCTCTCTCTCTCACACTCTCTTTTCAAATTGGGTGTAAATACTCAAAAGAAAAAAAAACTTCAAAGCTGTTACCTCAGCAGGAGTGCTTACAGTGGAATTATGTCCTCCACTATAGCTTAGAATCAGAGGGGGGGGGGGGGGGGGACGGACAAGAGATTCTAGATTGGAACATAATTTTAAAGTCAATAGACCAATTTTAACCATTTAAAGATGGTTTACTCAGCTTGCTTTCACTTTTGCTGAAAACTACAATGCTACCCCTCAACCCAAAAGAGGACAAAAAAAAAAGACCACAGCACCTCAATAACGAGATTTGAAAAACGAGAGAAGAGAAGGAAATGTTCGGACTGGGAGCAAACAAATAAAGAGAGGGTTTCATGCAAATCCACGGGTGTCTGTTGATGGGGAGAAGAACATCACCATTCTTAGCCTGCATAAAGATGAAGTGTGTGGTTCATTCACATAGCCTGGAGAACTGCGGCTGTTCAATCCTGATAAATCTCTTCCCTCCCTTCCAGCAACATTTTATATTAATAAGTAAAGATGGAGGGGAAAGAAATGCTTGTGAGAAATTCTCAAATGAAGTTGCTGAATATTTGATTTCATTCTCTGGGTCAATGTGGGGCAATCCAATTTATTACGATTAAGCGCGTGAGCCTGGACGGTTGCATTTCATCTCTTTCATTACGGAGCACCCAATTACAGTTGTTAGGTCAATTTTCACTCGCTCTGATCCTATCTACATCTTTCAGCTCTGACAGTGAAGAGAGTGAGTGAGAGAGAGATAGAAAAAAATTAAAACTCTGACAAACTCCAGACTTTGGATGATGAAAGAAGGTTTTGCCAGGTGAAAGGTAAGAAAAGAGGCCTACGAGAGGGAAAATAAGTTAGTGAAGAAAAATGAGCAGAGTAAAGCGAGAGGGAGTAGGGCAGAGACAGCGAGATGCAGACGACGGGCCTCCATGGCTGCTGACCGATAATGTTGCGGTGGAAGGGGGGGGAGGGGTGGGAGCTGGTAAGACGTCAATGCTGACTGGATTGCCTTAGAAGCTTTGCTCACTAATTTGTTCGTCTTCTCAGTTATTTTAATCGGTGGTCGTATCGATTCATCATTTCAGTCGTCCTCTCCCTAACCTCCTCATCCCACTTTCAACGTTTCTTCTGCTAATAGACAAGGTTAAGAAAAGCGAGGCTTCCGACATAATTATGAAAAAATGCTTCTACTTCCTATCTCACCGTGCTACCTCTTAAGCCAGGTTAAGAGAACCTTGGGATTTCAGGGGCAATATCCAGGCCTACTTTTGGCCTTTCACAGCACAATACAGTATGTGACATCGCATTTCACTCCTTACTGTTAATGCAGACTCTGCTCCAGCAACACCCCCACGCATACAGTACATACAAACGTATTTACATATATATAGGCCATGCATAATGAGTTGTGGGATGGTACATGCAGAAATGGACTCAGAGGTCTTACAAAGCTGCCGTGTATTTTTGTCCATGCTACTGCATACGTGAGTGGATCCATTCAGGGTAAACTCTGCTTGATGGAAATCACACAGACTTGTATAAAGATGACAGCAGAGCAGGAATTCTAATAGCATGTGACTATTTTACATATCACCATGCCTTGGATTTTTTATGAACAGATTTTGTGTGAGTTTGTGAAGTTTGTGAAGAAGAAAAAAGTTCCTTCAAATGTGCTCTGTCTTTAGAAAGTGTTTATCTCAACAAATATCTCACAGCATATGTCTCAATTTATCATTGTGTACGGGTGGATAATTCCTTATCTGCAACATTACCAGCAGTGTGCAACAACAGTGAAATGGCCTCGAGCATCATATTACATATAATACAGGCTGTTTATTTCTCTCCCTGTGCAAATGGAGGGTGCCCACGCAGACAACTTGTACATCCTCAGGGTACCTAAGGCATCGTACAGATTCCTTCAGTATATTAGGGAGACCTGGATCATTTTTGTTCCTTTGTCTTGCCTTGGTCTCTGTCCTGAGGTGTAACACCTTGCTGTCAGGGTTAATGGTAAAGCAGTCATGTAACAGGCACTACAGGTCAGATTTGTATTTCACTGGTGGTGTCCTGTCTGCACAAATTTCTCTTGATATTGATGGCGATTGTTTTTGACTAGTACCAGAGCTTTATACTGAAAACATGTTAATATACAAAAATGTAATAAACAGGGGATAAAAGTTATATATAACTTTGAAAACAAAGAATGCAAACTAAATGTAGGGTCACATGACAAAAATGATGTATGTTTGCCCAGATACTGCAGGTGATGGGTCAACTTACCCTCTGACAGACTACCCCACTCGATCTCTCCATGTATCTCTAGATAGATAGATAGATAGATAGATAGATAGATAGATAGATAGATAGATAGATAGATAGATAGATAGAAAGACAGATACTGCACATATGTACTATATCATTTCCTTTGATTAGGACTAAATTAAGATTCTCTTTTTCACGGGCACTCAGACACACTCCTTTACAAGTGCTTCATTTGTTTCCCAAACACATCACTGATATCACTGCAAATCCCCTGCAAGCCCCTCTGCGTTATCTCTGCTCAGCACCAATCCAAAGCCTAAGCCCATTTGTTTGATGTTCCATTCATTTACTTGGGAAACGGTACCTCTGCCACTCTTGAAACATCACTAGACTCCCTCCCCTCACCGTGAAGCCTCGTCATCAAACCTCAGAGGCCTCTTCACGTTTGCCATCAAAGCCCAAACCTTTTTTTTCTCGTTTTTTTGTGGTGTGTGAAAATGTCACATGACCTCAACGGAGTAATTGCCACCACCATATCATGTCAGTGCAGCTTACTGATATTTCACTTCAGTTGAAATACCAGCAAAGAAGTTCTTGTTTTTTTTCTTTTTTACACCGGTACTCTGCCAAGAAAAGGAGAGCTTACATCTCCGGACCTGTGATCAGGAGCTCTGGTTTCCCGTTTTGTAATAACATGTTTAGTTTGAGTGGACTGTGAATCTTGTTACGGTGCTGTGTCAAACAACGGTGTTTGCTAATACTGTAGCTGTTATTTTTTTATGTTTAGGCACGAAAGGGAGCAGAATTGTGCAGTTTACATCCGAATATGCAGATGCCTGAACATGGAGCCTTCATAAATTATTTGGAGAATAATGCTCATCGGAGGGTTTTATTACTGATTAATTTCACCATCTGTCTGTCTCTAGGGTCTGAAAGAAAAGAACACAGAATTAATTATTCAGACAGGTGACATGAATTATGAGACTGGCATTTCTGGAAGCTGAGAGTGCCACACACACAAACATGAATAGACAGCCACTGGCACATGTAGGGATATAGATTACACACACACACAGAGACACACACACACACACACACACACACACACACACACACACACACACACACACACACACACACACACAGAGACAAACACAGACAAACACACACAAGGGACCCTGTGATTAGGGAGCTGTTTATTTCCAGAGTATTAAGAAGATGTATCTTTCTCTCATGGAAATCATTACTGCTCACTGAAATCCTTCTTTTTCTCCTCTAAGGTTGTTCAATTTTTCAGTGTATGGCAATCAGTCTATCCATCGGTCTGAGCCAGCATCATAGCTAGCAGCATGTGACCTGTCTTGGCAGAATGGGCCATCAGTTCCACACCTGGGGTTCTGGTTCTAACACTATCATGAATGGATGCTGCTTGAAGCTACTTCTACCCAAACATATGCCAGTGAGGCAGAAAAGCAAAGCAAGCAAAGGCCTTTCCACAAGAGACTTGTAAATGAGACCTGCACCAGAGGATTTATTAAAGTGGTCAGGTTTAATTCCAGACAGAAAAGATGAGCCTTCCCCTTTCTCAAGTAGAATTAGTGAGATTATTCCACAGGAATAGTCCTCAACAGTAGTGTCTGTCTCCCTCAGCACACTCTGTCTCTCTCAGTAATAACCAGAATGCCTGTACCCTTTGTGTGAACGGCTATTTAAGTACTTATGGCATGCTGAAACCATGCATTCCAGGCCATACAAATAGGAAGAAGAATTGTAACATCAGTTTTGACTGTTACAGATGGCCAATGTTGACAAGACAGCATGTGAAAGAAACATACACATTTTCTTACTCTGGTTATTGCATGAGAAGAAGTATTTTGTAAGACATTTCTGCTCAGGGCCGTGCCCTGGTTATGACTCATAGCTACAGACCTTTACCTCCTACATCCATGAATACACATGACTGGAAGTTATCTGCATAGCAATGGAAATACAATCAGTCTATTTCTGAGGTGAAGTCAAATAACAACAACAATAACAAAACCACAACAATAATAATGATCATTTTTTCTGTGGTACTAAATACTGCTCCACAACCCTAATATTGCTTCCTGGAATATGGTCCAGAAAAGGGTCAATAGACCCTCCGCTGAGCTCCTTCTTAAAGCAGTCATTGTACAATCTGTGACTATCCACAGGTTATCCATAGTTTTTTTGTTGTCATAACAATCTTATTCACTAATGTGCTCATATTGGAGATTGTGGCTGTCTGACATGAATCACAACCACCAAAATCCCCAAGGTAAACAGTGGCATTGCTGACAGGTGGCATGATATGTGATAGTAAGTAGGATACCAAGAGGTTGGATAGTTATTGTAGATAGTAGAAGCCAATATACAATGTATGTAATTGCAGCCTAGCCCATTCTCAGATACATTTTTTTGAAACATGCTATGCTGATTGGAGTGCTCTGTGTTACTATGCTGCTCGAACACAAAATTGGTTAACCACAGGCATATAAAGGAATGCGCTATTATATCGATCCCTGTGCGTGCCTGTCTTGAATGCCTCACCACAGCCTAGGGGAGGGCTAACAGAATCACTATGCTAGTGGTAGCTTACTACCTATTCAGTGCAGGGTTACCAGGCTTTTGGTGTCATGCTCAGGCTTTCGCAGGCTGTTTCAGGCTCTCACACAGTGTCTTGATTCTGAAAAAGAGTTTGGAAGGATTACTCCATATCACTCCAAGACAGCCCTGTAAATTGGCCCCCCAACTGATACTACCTGAAATCTTAGCATATGTGCCAGCCAGCCAGCCCTTTCATTGTCAGTAGTCTTTGAACAGACTTAATACTTCACAGCACATCACAGCACATATTTGTCCATTGCCTTCATTCGTCTAACACTAAATTAATCAATATATCACACACATACAGTCATTTTCACAGTTCCATTGACTGAATTTGGCCGGAACTCTGTGCACTGATTCTCGCCAAAGGCCAGATCATGTCAAGCCCTTGAATCCTGATCTGATCCTCCTCCATCAGTGCTCTGTCCCCTCTTACTCTGTGCACTGATTCTTGCCAGAGTAAGGCCAGATCATGTCAAGCCCCTTGAATCCTGATCTGATCCTCCTCCATCAGTGCTCTGTCCCCTCTTACTCTGTGCACTGATTCTTGCCAGAGTAAGGCCAGATCATGTCAAGCCCCTTGAATCCTGATCTGATCCTCCTCCATCAGCACTCTGTCCCCTCTTTCTCCATCTTACACCCCCTGAGCCGCCCCCTGCCCTCCTGAGCCTCCATCAGTGACCCAGCCAGCTGGATCTCTCACGCTACCATCATCTAGGGGATTCTACAAATCTCTCCAGCTTCCTCCAAGCAGGGAAGTGTTTGTGTGTGTGTGTGTGTGTGTGTGTGCGTGTTCGGTGAGTGTGTGTGTGATTGTGTGTGTGTGTGTTCGGTGGATGTGTGTGTTGTGTGAGTGTGTGTGTGTGTGAGTGTGAGTGTGTGTGTGTGTGTTTGTGTGTGTGTGCGTGTGCGTGTGCGTGTGCGTGTGCGTGTGCGTGTGCGTGTGCGAGTGCGAGTGCGAGTGCGAGTGTGAGTGTGTGTGTGAGTGTGTGTGTGTGTGTGTGTGTGTGTATGGGCGTGTGAGTGCGAGTGTGAGTGTGTGTTTTCCTCTCCTAATTAGCCTGTGTGGAGCATCCAGCTGGAGCATCCGTGGCTCAGCAGCCAGGGGAGACCCAACTCAGCCCTCTCCTCCCCAGAAGCCCCCACTCTCCCCCCCCCACCCCCCCCCTCCCATCCTCAACCTCCGTCTCTGGCTGTTTATAAGGGATGACAGGGCTGGGAGCAGGAAGCCTCTGCCATTCTCTTTGTAGCGCCACGCGCTCCTCGCGCTGTGCCCGCCACGACGCATCTGCTCTGAAATGCTAATGTCAGCCCCATTAGAAACATCAACCTGCCACAGATCCGTACTCTTATTTATGATAATATATACATATGGAAATATCACAGAGGTAGGCTGCAAAAACCTGTAAAAACCCGACTGAAATTTTTAAAGGGGGATGGGGGAGTCAGGGGAGAGAAAATTGAGAAAATGTCAGCGTATTTTGAATGATGGAAAAAAAAAAGGAAATGGAACAAAACTGTGCATTGAGATGGATTATCCAGACAACTCGCAGTTTAGCATTACATCCCCAAGTCGAGGGGAAAAACTGTTTTGAGACAATTACATCCAACTATTTGAGCTTTCATGCAAACAAAAGATATTCTTAAATCCTCTTGCATGTCAAGGACATTCCAGTCCTGTGCCAAGGTGAGGGGGTTTACTGCTTAACGTATTAATGTAATTACCACAAACCAGTCACATATATACATATACATACCCCCCACTGAGTCTTAAAATATCAACCCCCCGATTTAAGTTTACAAAGCCAGATAACGAGATGGACCCATAACTACTCAGGCATTTAATCTAGTGAGGCCTTGGAATACAAGTGGTTCATAAAATTAGGTCTGAAATGAGGGTCTCCCTGCTCATCTGATGGAGATGGGTGCAGACAATCCCCTTCACTCCCCTCTTCATAGAGCAGCAGTAATGAAACACCATAATCAAGTCTGATCCTCCTGAATGGGAGGCACTGCCTCCCTCGACCCGCTTCCGAAAGGGGGTAAAGGAGAGAGAGAGAGAGAGAGAGAGAGAGAGAGAGAGAGAGAGAGAGAGAGAGAGAGAGAGAGAGCGAGAGAGGGAGGGAGGGAGGGAGGGAGGGAGGGTAGGAAGAGGCCTTTTGATCTCTGCGGGTGAATACTGAGCAGGTTCCATAATAAAAAAATGGGTAATAATAAAAGTAGGCCCAAAGACACCTGTGTCCCAGAGGACCACCAACACGCTGGAACGCCTCAAATCATTTCAACCATATAAGCTATGTGGCTGTCATTTATACCTCTGTCCCAATGACCTGATTTTTGTTATGTCCACTGGGAAATCAGATGATGGAAGAGGACCTGGTTTTGGAAAGTCGGGTCCTGAAGGTTGCGCACAAATGTGGCGCCTGTGGAGAGGTACAGCAGGGCACATAGTGTCTAAGGTAGGTTTAGCGGGTCTGCAATTGAACAAAAACATATCAGTACTTCACTGAAGAGGACGTATTTTGAACACTTTAAAGCCCCTTTACATGAGACATGAGAAGTGGTATTTTTGTTACTGAGCTCCCTCCTAAAGTTGTGCCATGTAGCTTTACACCACTGTCGTAAATACATATCACGCTTATAGACCCCCTAATGGACAGTGTACATGTGCAATTGTTGACAAGCTGAAGGATATGGAATCGGCAAAGACAACAGCAGAAGTGAAAGAAGCATGTAGACTGACAAGGTAGTTATATCACAAGATTTTATACAAATATGACTGCATAGTTTTATTTATTCTGACATTGGAGATGTTAGCTAACATAACCGAAAAATATCAAAAATTACTTTTTTAAAGAACCAAAGTAAAAAAATACTTATACATTGTTTTCTAAGCGTTTGAATGTGGAGTATGTGTTATGTAATAAAATGTTGTTGGCGACATGCTTAATATACATCATTGGACAGTGTAATTTATTACAAACTAGCGAGTCGACAACTTTCCTAACACAGCCAAACATCAAACAAATGCACCACAAGACATAGCAAGACAGCTAATACGTTTTTACTGACTAGTCCAACAGAAAGAAGGCCAGCTTGGCATCTGACTTGCATCTTTTGGTAACTTTTAGGCTCTCTCACCAACAAGTAAAAGCCAGTCTGAGACCGACTCATCTTCTCTTGCTTGGTTTCTCTCTCTTTTTCTCTTCCTTGCTTCCTCCGACAACGTCTTCCTCGGTTTCTTCGTCGCCTCTGCCATGATGTCCATACAGAGAATACTGCGCTAGCTCCCGCTCATAGCTAGCGCATGGGTGTAGTTGTTGTTGCGCGAGTTGGTGCAAAAGCATTACCCGTGCTGTGGCAGTGGCAGAAACGCAATTCTCCGTACTACCCGTCAGTGTACCCTGAAAATGATTTGGAAGCTGTTATTTTATGGTAAAAAATGTTACATGATGTCACTTTAACATACTCACAGTGGGTGGCACTGCAGTGTTGGCCCGGGCTTTTTTATGAGCCCAACATGCCACAAAAACGCTCCGAAGAAACAGTGACGTCAAACAGATCAACTGAATCGTTCGCAGACTATGAAATATCCTAGGCTAGCCCACAATGACAAATGCATCTTTCATTTACAAGAGTCCGCAAATGTGGGGCAAGATATTTTCCCCCCTTCCTTTCTTTAGGAGAGCTTTTGCTCTATTTTTACCCACCACCCACTGGTACAACACATTCCCTTGTTTCTTGACTTTCAAAAGACAGGAAATCTCGATACAATGCTTACATTTAAAAAGGGAAGGTTACCATGACTACAGTGGGGAAAATAATTGGATTAAATGTCTCCGTTTGCCTTGAGAAATGAACATTTTCACACCATTTGCTCATTTCGCCTTGACACCTTCCCCTTTCATGCAGAGTAAATGTGTCAGACAAAGAAAAGATGTTGGTGATTGAACAACATGCTGCCTACATCGTTTTTTTTCAAATACTTAGGCACAAACCCTATTATTCTAGGGTGACCATATTTCTGAGACAAAATCCTGGGACATTATCAGTTCAGATACGTAAACACCTAGCCTGGCCATTACCAGCCTGTGACTCCATTTTTTTCCCGTCAGTCAGTCTGGCTTAACCCCGTTCATTTTCGTTTCCGAGATGGGCGGGTGCTTAGCTTGAGGTTTAAAATCATTGGAGTTCCCTTAACCAATCAGCAATGTTTGGTAAGCATTCGGTAGATTAAACTCTTCCCAAAGCCAGTTGGGAGAAGAGCAACGACATCCTTTCCAATCATAAAACTTACAAGACAATACTCATGTTCTCCTTTTAATTTTCTGATGTTCTCGAGAGTTGAGACAACTTTCCCGATAGCTTTTCGTGTCTCTTCCACCAAGGCGAGTTTTGCGTCACAGCTCTACTGTTCGCTGATTGGTGCGGTTGGATTTTGAGTCCTGGAGACGATTGTCAACGGGGTTGGGCCAGACTGAGTATGAGCTTGAAATCAATTCAGGCGGAAATACGTAGGCTGGTGTCACCAGGCTAGTAAACACCTGCAAAACAGTGTAATGTTTTTATCTTTGTAAGCGAAAAACGGGGAATGTCCCTGGAAACCTGGTAATTATTCCCATCAATGTCTTATCAATTTCAGGTCAGCATAAGTTTAGTCACTAGCAGTACAACTGAGCCTTGGATGTTTCAACAGAAGGAATTGTCTGAATGAGGTAGCTGTTTTTCTCGCTCTTTATCGTGTTACATTTAGTTTCATCCTCATACATAAAATAAAATCATAAAATCCCATAGACTGTCTGGGGCATGCATACCCATATGCTGCAAGAACTGTTGGAATCTTTCAGTGTCATTGTGGGTTACAGTCTGTGTAAGGTTATTTGCCTTCAGGTCGCACCTTCATGTCATCTGGTCTGTTTCTCTGACAGTAGCATCCAAAAACATACTTCTTTTATTTAAACAATACCTTGAGTTGAGACATCTTAAAACATTGAATTCAACTGCATAAGACAGCCAATAATACGTATGTGTTATGGTGATGGCAGTCTTCTTTATTAGGCAACATGTCACTGATATCTCCTGTATCTACTGGCATTGAAATGGCACCTTGTGTTTTACATACGCAATGTGGCAGCCTTAAGGGTTTGAATAGAGCCCTCACATTGCTGCCCAGACAAAAGAACAATGTCTCACATTTGTACCATTAGCTTTTCACTCAGACTCAGCCAGGCACAGCTTTAATTATAGGCAGTGTCTACATTTATGGAAGTTAAGTAATGGAGTTAAAAAGAGGAATAGGAATTAGGCACTTCTCTTCCCTTTGAGTTGACAGCTATAATATATGTATCACTGTGAAAACAGAAGTGAGAGAAGTGTATAGTGGACCATGATTTCATTTTGATAATCATTTTTCTTTTCTTTTTTTCTCTGTGTGCAGGACACATTCTGTGAGGATTTCTGACTGGAGCTGGAGCTATAGCCAAACCAGATTTAAATGTGCCTTGTCCAGGTGTATAATCGATTTGACACCCATCGAGCATTTTATTAGAAGAGCACAGAATACAAAACTAGAAAAAGTTGTTTCATAATAATCCATAACACAAAGAAGCAGCTCAAGGAGCCTTCCTCTCACAGGACCAGCTTTGTGCCACCATCAAACACACACACACCACATCCTGCAACTGGAGACTGAATGGGCTGACCAAACATCCCATTTTTGTCATATTTGATCAATTTTGTCATATCTTGTAATCCAATTTTGTCCCATATTTCTCCGTTCCTCAATTGAATGGTGAATGTTCCTCAAATAACAGGTTTGAGAGCAAAAAGACAAGGTTTAATGGCAGAATCATTTCTAAACCAAATTTACAGACGATCAAGGAGAATTACGTACAGTGCAGGGGTGTGGGTTTGCTAAGCATTACTCTTTTATTGTCAATGGCAGACTTGGAAAAGCACCAAACTTCGAATCAGTGGCCAGAAATATATGACGCCTGTTCACTTTCAGTGGTGGTGGTGGTGGTGGCGTTCTTCAATCCCCAGGAGTCTGGTCACCTTCAGACTGGATGGCTACGGGACAGAGGATGCTCACTCTGCTCCGTGCTTCTGGCATGTCAGAGTCCCAGTGCGGATCGGCGGTGTGGAGTGGCAGCTGTGTCGAGCTGTCTGTCGGCAGCGCAATCTAAAACAAATGCCAAATTCCCCAGCCTGGCACCACCACGTCCCCCCCAACCCCCCGTCCATCCCAGAGTTCCATGCCCCAGTGCACTATGGAGTGCCAGTGGAGCGCTCTGTGGAGCTCGCCTGCCTGTCGTTCTGCTCCCAGGCAGCTGCGTGTCATCAGCTGGAAGGGTGTGTGTGTGTGTGTGTGTGTGTGTGTGTGTGTGTGTTATAAGGGTGGGGGGGGGGGGGGGGGGGCAGCTGTGGAGCGTCGGCTCTCAAGATCTGGCATGAAACAAACGAGCGAGCCGATCTGCGATATCCTCCCCTGACACCCGGACACAAAGCGGAGTGTCATCGTCGTGACAGCGCAAGCAGTGACGACGCACGGGGAAGGGTTTTGGAAGGTTGGCGAGGCCTTGACAGCGGGATAACGCATAGCAGTTGCGACACGCTAATGTGGGTAATTATTCACAGGGAATATCACTGGGTTTGCAAATGACGCATAGCTGTCTGATCTGAGGGTAGAGGGTGCCATGATTCTGCTGCTTCCCGGATGGAGCCTGTGGAAGGCAAGAAGAGTAGAAGTCTGAAAATGATCCTTGGTGTTTGACTACTGTTGTTGTTTCTGTGTCAGTTCAACGAACTTTAAAGTAATTAATGCCATAGAAATTGTTACTCTAAATTAGGTAGTCAAAACACTAATATTTTCTGCATTTTCCATTTCCTTGTTTCATACTATACTATTCTATCATACCATATATCATTTCTCATATTTTTAGGGAGTACTCCTACTACAGTGCAGCAATATCAGCATAGTAACATATTGTAATATGATACAACATATTTACTTCCTGTTCTGCTAAAATATGTCATGTACACTTTTCACACTGCACATTATCCCAAATGACGCATAGCTGTCTTATCTGAGGGTAGAGGGTGCCATGATTCTGCTGCTGCTGGTGATGGAGCCTGTGGCTGGGAAGAAGGGGAAGCAGAAGTCTAAGCATGTGGTGCCTCTGCTCTGCCTTGAAACAGGGGTTGTGACCTGTGTGTTTGCCCGACTGGATTTCCTGGATATTTTCTTCCTTATTGAACTCCCCCCCCCCCCCCCCCCCCCCACCTCTCCCCAACTCCACCACCACCCTCCTCGCCTCTCTCCGGAAAAAAAAAGAAATCGCAGGCCATTGACCGGAGCTTTGAGCAAGCCGAGTGGAATTATATAACATACTTAAATTTCAGTCTCCTCATATCCCCATCCACTTCAATGAGAAAACTCATATCTCAGTGAACAAGGAGGCCTCTGTTCATCGAGAGTAATCCCCCTGCTTGCCTGTGCTGTCTCCTGGCTCTCCTCCACCACCTCTGCCCTGGGATGACATATCAAAGAGAAATACCCGCCGCCCCATTGAGAGAGAGAGAGGAAGAGAAAAAAAAACATCTGGTCATTCGTGCAATTAGTCAGTAATCTAATGACTGGACAGAATTAGCATTCTTCATCTTTCTGTCAAACTGTGTTTTTTTTTTTTAATCTGCCGTAGATTAATGCCCGTGCTGATTCTGTGTAAAAGCCATCAAAAGCCATCGTGTCATTTGCATTTCCAGTGTTTATCCGTTTATTTTTGTGAGGAGGTGAAAAAGGGCTGTAAAACTGTCAAGTATTAAATGAGATTTCCTAATGGAAGGTCTGCAGAGTGAGACAATGAGGGGAGGAAGGGGGGGGGGGGGGGGGGGTGTGTGAAAGAAAACAGAAAAGGGGGGGGGGGGGGGGGGGGAGAAAAACAGAGTGGAGAAACAAGCAGCATTCTGTGGTAATCTTTCAGTTTAATGCACCTGATTCTGGATCTTCATGCAGAGAAAGATTCATTTTTCAGATGCGAGCCGCGTGAAGAAATTAGACTAAAAGCTTTTTACAAGTTGAGCTCAAGGTGAAAACGCAGGGAGGGGAATCATCGAGGGCTTTCTTTGCATCTCTTCTGTGCAAAAAAAAATATATTACAATATAATATAAAACACAAATGTCAAGTAGGAGTGGAAGACAGCACAAAGTGGAGAAGAGAATGTAGAAGATAGCACTGACTCATCTAGTCCCTGAACACATGTATGGCACCAAGTAGAACTTCATAAGGTTTACAATAAGAACAGGTGATAGGTAGTCATGGGGAATGTGAATAAACTGTCATTTTGTGCAATAATAACACAACAAACTCCTGTCGCATTCAGATGATTTCATTAAACTTTAATTCTTTGTTTGTGGCGTGTCTTTGGAGTATTTATTTATGTCCTCCTGTCACATATGAATTGTGTGCATATCGGTGAGTTTAATGATGTGCATCATAGCTCCCAAGGGAGGCGCTGCAGAAATCAGAGAACGGCGTCTTTATCCGTCATTATTGGGATGGATTTGCATTATTGATCACTGGGGTGTCTTCTTAAGACACAAGCAATGAGGCAGTAAAGGAAGATAAACATCAGGACAACAGCTCCAATCCATCACCTCCTTACTACTGGAGCCATATCTGCATGGGAGTCTCGTAAAATGCAGGCAGACATAAACCAGGCTACTGGAAAGACCTACTGGGGGGGGAAATGGGAGAACTGTATGGGAGAAATGTGTGTGCCGACCTCAAGGTCCCCACATTGTATTTCTTAAGTCTTCTGAAGTATTTTATATTCATTCATTCATTCATTCAGTGAATTCTCTACTCTGGGGCTTTACCATAAGTCATTTTGTGGATACATTTAATTTTAGGGGCCTTTTATTCATTTCATTATTATATAGGGACTTGATGACTAGGTGTGAGTGAGGGTGCCTGTAGTCCAGGTAGGTGGGAATGTGTCCATCAAAGTCAAAGTTCAGGTCCGGTGATCTCATGCCTCATGATCTTATAAAGGCAGAACACAGAGTGAAGCTATCAGCTAAAGGGCAGCAGAAATCATGAGCGACAGATAGAGAGAGAAGAAAAAGAGGAAAAGATTCACCTCCCATTCCCCTCAGCAGACGTGTCGTCTCCAGCAGCTTTACATGCACCCTCTTCCTTCCCTCATCAATTTCTCACATTTGGGGAGAGCGCTGGAAAGAGAGGTAGGGGTGGAAGGGGGGGGGGGGGGGGGGTGCAGAGTCAGACCCCTCGCTGAGATGACAGATTCGACTCTTCCACGTGGCTTAGGATGCACTTAAACCATTACGGCGCTGTTGATCCTCAAAAAAGCCCCACTGTCAGACACAGTCAGAGGGCATCTGCGCTGTGGCTCCACAACCACGCACTGTTCACCTCCACTGAAGCACAGCAAATGAAAAGGAAAAAAAAGGGTTGTATTAAAAAGACTTGGGAGGGAGGGAGAGAGGGAGGAAGGGAGGGAGGAGGAGATGTGGTGCAGTGGGAGCTGTTGTTTTAATAGACACATTTAAGCTCTGCTGGGTTCATCTGCAGGCTTATGGAGAGCTAGGAGTGGGCTCGGGGCCATGCATGTTTTTGCTTCTTCTTTTTTTGATTTCTCTTTCCTTTTGTGTCAGTCTGGGGCGGTCAGTGCTGGTGGAAAGTGCAAAGTTCCTCCCAGGCCGTGTTGGCAGGGGGGGGGGGGGGGGGGGGGGGGGTTGGAGAGATGGTCTGCGACACACACGGAGGAGCCAATTAAACCGCTGCAGGCTAAAAAGGTGGGGTCATGTCTACTGGGGCCCTAATTAAAACACATGGCAAAGCTGTGGTCTGTTTCTGATATGCTGCTGTGTGAACACACACACACACACACACACACACACACACACACACACACACACACACACATGCAAAAGCACACCCAACATCCAAAACCCAGACACACACTTATGTCCACATACAAACACAAACGGAAAGACATATTCCTGATGCGAGATCTTTGCTATGGGGACTCAACCGTGAGGGCAAACACACCTCCACTCTCAGTGTGTGGCGCTCCGTTTAAAATAGGTCATCTCCAGCAGAGACGAGCAGAGGGAAGCAAGGATGCAGAAGAACCTCTGAATCAGACACTCATTCACTCATCCGCTCCCTCCCTCACTAACGGCGTAGTTATTACACGCCATTTACAGGTGTGACGGAGCCAGAGCGGTAGGCTCCATTACACACATGTTACGTGGCAAGGCCGCTCGTTAAAGAGATTTAATTAATGTAATCCCCACGCAAAATAGATATACCCATGTGAGTTCTGACACCAGCTGGGCCAGTCTGAAGCTGTTGACGATGATATTAACATCTGTTTTGCTTTTAATTAAGGCATTCATTTCTGTCAAGGCTCCTTTGCTTACTTTGAACGAGTGAAATATTGCTATTTTTCGTCGTCCCGACACATGTTCAGTGTGTTTTTCTTTTTCAAAGATGAAGTGATAATACAGATATACGTACTACCCGCTGTTCTCCTCCTCCTGATCCTCCTCCTGTTCTCACTGTCTCTCCCCTCGCTCTCTCTTTCATTAGCGTTTATGCTGAGGAGAAGTGAAAGGCTGTCAGGGTGTCTGTGGGGAGCTGTGACTGTGTTAGCCAGTGACTTTATATGATCATGGTTACTATATGGGGTCTCTCCTTGCGCCTTCTCTCGTCTGTGTTGTTTTTCTCTTCTCTTTTTTTTTTCTTTTCCTTCCTTTTCACACTGCCGACTCAGACAATACCAACGGACTCCTACCCCTTGTCCCACTTTACTGGTATTCCATAACCTACCCCCTCCTTTCCCCCCCCCACCCACCCCCTTCCTCTCTCTCCCTCTCTGTCTCGCCTTTTTCTTTCAGTCCCTGCTCTGTCCTTTCGTTTCAATCCCCTCATCCTTTCATTTTCCTCCTCCTCCTCCTCCTCCTCCTCCTCCCCCTCCTCCTCCTCCTCCCCGGCTGACACCAGTACACTCTCTCCAGCATAGCTGATGAAGTCCTCAGCAGGATTTACTGCCCGGATGCCGTGTGGATGTGTGGGGGGCCGGACGTTTATGCGTGGCTTTGCTTGATCAAACAGCCGTGTAAGCAGCTCCATGGGGCCATCAGTCATGCGCGGGGCCCGTGTTAGTGAGAGCGTCAGCACGGAGATGAAGGCAGTCAGTCACAGGACAGACACGGAGCTCCAGGGGAAACAGGACACCGGCACACAGAGACCCGGAGAAGTATTACTAGACAACCTGGATCGACATTCTAACTGAACAAGGACAATGAATGTTCTTTCTACCCA
Source organism: Sprattus sprattus (assembly GCF_963457725.1). Taxonomy (NCBI): domain Eukaryota; kingdom Metazoa; phylum Chordata; class Actinopteri; order Clupeiformes; family Clupeidae; genus Sprattus; species Sprattus sprattus. The sequence goes on along the minus strand of NC_137915.1, from coordinate 7,947,148 downwards.
TGGCCATGTCTTTGTCATTCTCTCTAACTCTTCTTTTTCTGCTTTATCTCGGAATTAGAATTCCAATTTCATCCTTATCAAACTGTAGGCCTACGTGCTTCTTTTGAGAGTGTGCATATCTATACTCATTCTCCGCACTTATCTCTTTCTTTTCTCCTGTGCAGTGTTGTACACATGCAAACACAAACCCATACCCATTCACCCAGATAACGCTTTGCTTCTCCATCCAGTCCTCCATCGTTACGAACTTGTCATGAACATCTCATGGCTGATAACATTCCCCTGTGATGACAGTCACATTTATAGGGGCGACAGTGGTACAGGAGGTAGAGAATGGCACACTGATGTGCAGTGTGCAATCAGTGTAAATGTAAAAAATATGTGTACATCCTTGTCAGTCGCTTTGGATAAAAGCGTCTGCTAAATGAATAAATGTAAATGTAAATGCAGTCGATGTGTCCACGGATAATGCCATGAAATACAGACATACATAACATTTGGCAAGACAATTCCCACAATGTTCCATGCCACAGCAGTCCTGTCATGTGCTAAGAAGCTAGTATACCATATTATGTTATGGACAATTATTAATGAGCAGTCATGACAATTGGTCTCCAACAGGTTGCATGCTAAAGCACACCAGCACATTTCCTAGGACGCTGTTAGAGAGCAGAAGCTAACTAGCAGACTTTCCCAAATGCATGCTGGGAAAGTTTTGAAGAGTTCTTGCATCAGCCCTGAGGGGGAGAGCTGGAAGCTGTGTGCTCCGCTCTGTGAACCTCTCTTTGTCTCTTACAATATATCTCTCTTAATCTCTCTCTCTCTACTCAACAAACACCATCTCTCTCTCTTCCGCTGTTTCTCTCTCTGTCTTTCTCCCTCCACCCCCTGCAGCAAATGTACTTCATCCTCACATTGCTTGTCATCCCTTCCTTTGTGAGTAGCATCTTTTCCAGTCTAGAGTCTCTGATCTTCGCAGAGCCTCAGGTTAAGCACTCGATGTCATACACAAATTACAAAGTACCTTGAGTGTCTGATCCTTTATTACTGGCAGATCAAACATTTTTTTTTTTTAAAGCTCAGCTTTGATGATCACTTTAATACTTAATTAGGCTGTACCACTCTTTTCTTTTGCATGGCAGTCTTTCTATTTTAGTAACAGCAGGTAGGTGTTTGCAACATGTAAGCGCAGTATGTCACAGGCCCATCATCGATCAATCCTAGCTTGATGTCAAGAATGTTAGTTTGCGCGTTGGAACACCAAACTGCTGTCTTTAACAGTGATTAAAAAGCGGAACCACGTACACTCACTTGGTTTCAAGTTGGCACAGTGCTACAAAAAAATGTGTTTGATGATAAGGCCTTTTGAAAAAAAAAAAACAGAACTTCAACATGTGATGTACTCTGCTGTATTCTGTCCTGTTATAGATCGTACGAGGGCTAGCTAGAAGACTGGGTCAGGGCACCTACCTCATAGAGACTTGGCTATGTGGCTAGAGAATGCCAATTAGTGTGGTTTCACTTTGCTTCCCTCCCTCCCTCCCTCTCTCCTTCCCCTCTGTCTATTTCTCCCTTCTACACTAACACGTGTGCAGGCACTGAGCTGCTTGTCAATATTTACCATTTGGGCAGAAATGCATCATTCAACGCCATCTGCTCGAGTCCTGTGCGCTCAGGGGGAGAAAAGTTAATGACGCTTCTAATGTGCACCCCTCTAATGGGTATAATCAATTAATATCCCCTCCGCACTGCAACCACGCACCTCTCTGGTAGCAGGATGCACAAATCAAAGTGCATATGTGCATATGTGTCTGTGTGTAGTGTGTGTGTGTGTGTGTGTGTGTGTGTGTGTGTGTGTGTGTGTGCATGCATTTTGTGTATCTTCATAATTAGAAAGTTCACATTCATATGTAAGGTGCTTGAGATGCATTGGAGTGTTTCTTGGGTATGTTGCCTCATCAGTGTACATATACATGTTAATGATAAAAAAAAAAGAGAGATGGATTTCTAATTAGTTATATCATTAATCATTCACCATTAACAGAGTCTGGCTTTATTAGCAGACGTGTTTGTAACACAACTGTGGAAACAGTGCGTGTCTCTTCAGCCCCTGTTTGTAATTGTAAGTGAAGTGTGTTCATGTCATGCCAAGCCTTGTCACTCAGATCGCTGGCGGCCGTGAACACAGACAAGGCATTCAGTGATGGCGGGTTACACCAAGGTCATTGACTGTGCCTGTGTCCATCTGTCCACGACTGATTTTACTGTCATGAAAGCAACCCTGCTCTGAGAGTGCTTAGCATTTCATTCTGTCACAAATCCAGCGCTTTGCTGACGCCGGGGCAAGAAACCGAACAGAATGACACGTCTAGCACCATGTCTGGCAGATGGACCGTTTTGAACAGTCTCCACTGTTGCTTCAGTTATCAGTCAAATCGTATCAGCAGTCTGGTCCACAGTGAGAGCAAGGGATGGGCAAGGTAGGGGGTAGTGGGGGAGAGGGAGGGGGCGGGGGGTGCACACACAGACTCCATCTTGTGTCCTCCTGCTTCTCCAGACGGAGTTCCAGTGCACCACAGCCCTCTAAGCGGGACACGAGCACAGCGATGGTGCACTAGTGCGTGTGTGTGTGTGTGTGTGTGTGTGGCACCTTACAGAGGCCACTTGAGTGTGACATTCCAGATTCCTTTCACGGCTCACAGCGGCTGCGCCACACTGCATAATGATTGGAAAGAATCTAACAGCATACCTTCCTCTGCAAACACAGACCGCAAGGAAACACAACACTTTAACACATAACACTTTAACCCCCTTTCTTCCTTTCACCTCCGAAACCAGGGATACCTTTTTTTTACCTCGCCCCACGTTTCGGTTGAGGTGACGGTGAAATGTTGAAAATAACCATAACACCAAGACTGCAAGGAAACATAACACTTTAACCACTTTTTTCCTTTCACCTCAGTCCTAGGGATACCTCCCCCCCCAACCACGTTTCGGTTGAGGTGACGAAGTGACTGTGAAATGTGGAAATAACCATAGAGATGTGTGAGTGTGACCCATAGGCAATTACCCGTGAAGGCCGCTGGCGTGTAACTGAGCCGGCCGTTTACCGCTGTGCCGCGGCTGCATGCTCATTGCTGTGCAGGGAAACAGGATCTCCAGGAGCGCGTACACACGTGTGTTTATTTGACAAATGGAATGGGTGTGGCAAAGGTAGACCAATAACATGTAGTACGCCATTGGGGGCAGGTGACCTTGAACACGGCAAGCGTGAAGGGGGAAATGCATAGAGAGAGAGACACACACACACACGCACACACACACGCACACGCGCACGCGCACGCGCACGCGCACACGCACACGCACACGCACACGCACACGCACACGCACACACACACACACACACACACACACACACACACACACACACACATACACACACACAGAGAGCAGTCACCTCCCACCAAAAGATCCATTGTGGGGCGTTAAGCTCCGCTTCCTCCATTCCTCCATTCTCCCGGAGCTGCCGGTCCATGGTCCCCTCCTCTCTGATGGATGGCTGCGGGTCCAGGATGGATGAGGGCCCATCCTGCCCACCCGCTTTATGGCATTTCATCCCTGACCGCCGACTCATCCGTCATTCTCATGAGCTAGCTGTCCTACTTCTGGGGGACAGCTGTGTTCTTTACATATACCCACCGGGCCACAGGCTCACAACATACATGCTCAAAACACACACACACACACACACACACACACACACACACACACACACACACACACACACACACATACACATACATACACACACACACACACACACACACACACACACACACACACACAAACAAACAATTCCCACACATGAACGTATATTAAACAAAGAGCTACATACAAGTTTACTGTCAGTGTGTACCCTACACTATGTCTCTCTCTCTCACACACACACGCTCTCTTTATCTCTGTGCATATGTGAGTGAGAGCATAAACACAATTATGTGTCGTAGGCAGACATACATAGACATAGCCATACATTAAACAAAGAGCTACATACAAGTGTACTGTCAGTGTGTACCCTACACTATGTCTCTCTCTTTATCTCTGTGCATATGTGAGTGAGAGCATAAACACAATTATGTGTCATAGGCCTGAATGTCACATCAATCTCATCATCCACTCAATATCTCTGACCCCAGAGTAGGCGATGGTGAGTCCTCTGCATATGTGAGTCTGTGTGTGCTGACAGCTAACACCTGGATAGAACAGATAACAGTACAGGACAGATACTATTATCACTGAGCTCCTTCAGTACCTGGGCTGCTTAGCGAAGACCACAACCTCCTCAGACCCTCCAGTTGGCCAGAAGGTCGGTCACTAAGGCTCAAGTTAGACAACTAGATTATGGAACCTAGAAGACTTAACTATGTAGAGGAAGAATGCCAACTTTCTTAAGAGAGCCATAATCTTTGTGCAGATTCATCAGTGGCAACACTGTTAGTTCACTGCAGCGGTTCATCAGATCTCTGAAGAGAATAGAATGGTACACAATGAATATATTTCATATTTCATTTCATTTATTTGTACAGTAAACTATTCAAAGTTAGGATCTTTCAATTTCTTACTTTTTTCCCCAACTAAGGAAAATAAATAAAACAACTAAACAGCCAAATTCGACACATTCTGCACAAATAGGCCTACCTAATAATGTCAGAACTAGGTATCTACTGACAAACATTTACTTCACCCACAATCAGTGAGAGGAATAAGTATGATTAATTGACTATGTAAATAACATGAGAATGCTAATAGTAAAACAGTACCAAAAACAACCAACTGAACGTTGACCAGCCCCTTTATCTCTTGATTTTCGATTTCGCTAAACAGAACTAGGGCCTGGAATTTCCTCAAAACAGCCCGCATTCCGCTTTGTTTCAATGTCGCCACCCAGAGCAAACATCCTGCTTCTAAAGCACACACACATATACACACACACACACACACAAACACACCACTTTTCAATGATCTGCATATTGTCTCCCAAACATCTCCCGCTAACAAGCTGTCCTGCTATCAACACGCCTCCCTAATGACCGAGGCTTTCCTCATTCTCACTGCCACAATGTTGTTGTTTTTTTCAATTCTGTGTTCTTTAATACATTCCTGAAGATCCTATACCCAATCGTCTTTTGTCATCTCTGTTTTTTTAAATGATTCAGCAATCCCCCTTCCTGAAGCACTTCCTAGATCAAGAGCGGAGAAACAACAACAACAACAACAACAACAGCAACGACAACAGGAAAAGAAAAAAAATAGGAAAACAAATAGGAAAAGATAGGTTTCTGCCAAGCTTCAATCGCTAATAGAAACACAGCACTCAGGCATGTAATAGAGTAAGGTCATTGGTTCAGTTACATGAAATGAATCTCAACCCTTTCTTGGTGCTGGAGCATTTTGTCTGATATTTCACAGCCTTCTCCTGCGTCCACAATAATAAAGACGCTGGGATGTACGTTGGGAAGAGGCTCCATTATTCATCAATGATGCATGAAGTGCGTTGTCAACACTTAGGCGCCCAAATCTTTTCCTCTGTGCTTTTCTCATTTGAAGAGTCAGTAAGGTCATAGGTCATACCATGAGACTTAAATCATTCATACTCTTCCTGCCTTCAATGTATTGGCCTCATCTTCTTGGACTTTATGAACACTGGGCAGAATGCCTTGGAGTGGCCAGCTATCTAAATCACTTTTCTTTTTTATCCCAGAACCACACCGCATGTTGGGTAGCTCAGTTCCCACTCACTCCCTTTCTCTTTCTTCTTCTTCGCTGACTCACTTGCTCACCTCTTTTTTTATGGTGGAAAGGAAATGGAGGAAACCTTGAGCAGAACCCAGCTCATAAGGGGTACTTACCTATAACCTTTGGGTTGGCCGGGTAGAGAGATAGATAAAGGGGGGTGTAGCATTCAGTAGCATTTAAGTATTGGTTGTAGAACAGCTTAGTGGCTTTTCATTGTGCTCATAAGGTTATTATTGTAAGGATGAGCAGAACTATGCGGCATAACAATTAGTCAATTATGGCATTTGCTTATATAACGAGTAAATAGGCTAGCACACAATATGAACATGAAACGTAGTGGAAGAAGAACTGGATCAGGAGAAAAAACTGCAGCAGCATCATCCCACAGTGGTGATAGTCTAGAGTAGGAGAAGAATAAATCCGACAAAAAGAAAACAGAAAAGTACCTAGCAATTTCCAACTCCACACTCCTTCTTTCTCTTTTTCCGTCAGGCACAAATCACTGGCAGACAGCATTCATCAATGGCCATTGAGGTCAGCCAGGTGTCTCCCCACACAGTTCCAGAGGCCTTGGAATCCAGGCTGAAGCAATCAGTCACCAACCCCCTGATGTGAGCAATACCTGCAATAAAGGAACGTTGACAAGACAAAAGATAAAATACAACGACTTGAAAAAGTCATTTACATCTTTAATGAATTCTCTCTGTCTCCTTCTCTCTCTCTCTCTCTCTCTCTCTCTCTCTCTCTCTCTCCCACACACACACACACACGCACACACACAAATACACAACACTAAAGGATCACTGACACACAGACACAGGGGGTGGTCTTGCAGTTGTGATATATGGCAATCCAATTAAGGGTCCCCGGCAGCCTGTGTGCGAATGAGATGTAAATGACTCAGCGACATGACGCGGCTGGCTACAGAGACGGCGCTCTCATCCACGCATTTGTTTTTCCGCCCCGCTCGTCGTGCTAATGCATTACCGTCATTTCCCAATTGATTTCCACTCGGTCTGAGAGGAGATGACAGGGACCCGGCTGCGCTGGGCTTTTAAACTGCTCTTGACATTACACATATGATTATGCGCCTCCTTTGGCCTCTGAGGGAGAGCTGACATCTTAAGACGCCCCTCTTAAGACGTCCCTCTTAGTAAGACGACCCTCTTCTATGGGCCTTTAGTTGAAAAAGCAAGTGGATTATGGACACAATCTGAACAATCGCGCACTCCCCTCCCCAACTCCACTCTCTCCATCACTTTTTCTTTTCTTTTCTCTTTTTTATCCGGGGGCTCCCTGGGGTCCTCCTCACTCGGCTGCGTTCCTGGCTTTAATCCTTGACCTGTGGCCCTACAGCATCAGCAGTCTCGTCACACTCCGCCCAGAGGGCACGGCAACTGGACCTCAGCATGGCCAAGGACGCACAGCCCAAACTCAGCCTGTGGTACGCTCCGGTGTGTGTGTGTGTCTGTCTGTGTGTGTGTGTGTGTGTGTGTGTGTGCAAGAGAGAGAGAGAGAGAGAGACTGTGCTACGCTCTGGTGTGTGTGTATGAGTGTGTGTGTGTGTGTGTGTGTGTGCGAGAGAGAGAGAGACTGTGCTACGCTCTGGTGTGTGTGTGTGTGTGTGTGTGTGTGTGTGTGTGTGTGTGTCTGTCTGTGTGTGTCTGTCTGTCTGTGTCTGTGTGAGTGTGTGTGTGTCTGTCTGTGTGTGTCTGTCTGTCTGTGTCTGTGTGAGTGTGTGTGTGTCTGTCTGTGTGTGTCTGTCTGTCTGTGTCTGTGTGAGTGAGCGAAAAAGAGTAAAAAAGAGAGAGAAAAACAGGGGGAAAGAATACTGAAAAGCAGAGAAGAGCAGAGTAGAAAATATATTTGAAATATATTATTTCGAAAGTAGCAGAGGGTTTTTTGGGCACCCAGATGGTGGTGGTAATATGGCATTTGAATGCTGATACCACATACAGTCTGTTTTCACTTGTATTAATTTAGTTGAACCCAGGAATGAATGCATCTGAATAGGAGCTTGTTAGCGAGCTGCTAATCCTGTGCAAGAATATGCAGATTCACACAGACAGAGGCTGCAAATTATTGCCCTTAAATTTAAGCTGTGTGTGTGTGTGTGTGTGTGTGTGTGTGTGTGTGTGTGTGTGTGTGTGTGTGTGTGTGTGTGTGTGTCTGCAGTGAACAGTGCCACAGGAAAACCATGACTGCTGAACCACACAGTGTTTCCAATTATACTTCCTGACAAAGACGAAACCCCCTTTCTCCCACTGCTCCAGCGGCCAGTGGCAACAATGTACCAGTTTTACACAATATTTTTGTCCGGTGGCATTGATAAAAGCAGGGCTCTCTACAAAGTGACATGCATCTGGGGTGGTAGCAGACCCGCCCATTTGTTATTGCACTTGTCAATCATTCAAAATCTCATTGATCCGTGGAGCTGAGTGCGAGTGGGGCGGGATGAGATTTCCCACCTTGCAAGGAAGATGGGGAGGAGGAGGATAACACATCAGCACTAATGTCACTGTGGTGTGTTTCCCCTCACCTCCCTCCGGCCTGTGTGTCCAGCTGACAAACAGCTCTCAGCTGCAACCAACACACCAACACCAATCCAGCCTCTCTCTGTGCCTCTCTCTCTCTCTCTCTCTCTCTCTCTCTCTCTCTCTCTCTCTCTCTCTCTCTCTCTCTCTATCTCTCTCTCGCTCTCTCGTTGTGCTCTGTAACTTTGACCTCTCCAGTGGCTTCAAAACAGTAAGAGAAGAAAAAAAGTCGGTATTGATTCATTGCCCCTGTTAAGCGTGCTCCCTCTCGAGACCGGATGAACTAGAAGAGTTCTATCTCTCTTATTCGGGGTTGTTTCTCCGCCTTTTCTTTCTGTTCCTGAATTACGGAAATTCACTCCGACCGAAGTAGAAAAAAAAGACATCATAAAAGAACCCAAAACACATGGTGAGAAACGCTGTGCGAAAAGCTACAAAACAAATAGCTCTGTCACGTCCTTTTCCGACAAGGAAGCACTGCGGGGAGTAAAGAAGGAAGCCAGATAATGTTCGTCCTCGGCTCCGGGCCGTCTCCCGTGGCGAAGTTGTCTCATTTTGTGGAGGACATCTCAAACCCTGTCCGCCGTGGTAGACGGGCAGGTATGAGATTTCCACGTCGAGTCAAGGCTGGAGGCTTGGGGAGACAAAAGTGGACAAGCTAAATTAAAATGGAAAACAACTGCCAAAATAGACGGGGGGTTGATGATGGGATGGGATACTGGGAGAAGCGGGATGTTTACACGCGAGCCCCCTCAGTGCCATTCGAGGCTCACGCCGCGCTGAGAGACGGGTGGAGAGAGGGAGTGACAGCGTCTCCTCCTCGGCCTCCTCTGCCTACCCAGGCATGCATGTGGGGGGGAGAGAGAGAGGGAGCGAGAGCGAGGAGCGGAGCCGGCGTGGATCCCCACACCCTTCATCATTAATCACCGCGCTCTTCCTCACGCGCTCCCGCTCAGCAGACGGCAGGTCTCTAATGCAGATGTAACACTTCATATTTAAACGCGCTGCGCTCCCCTGACTGATGAAATGGTGTGTCTCTCTCTCTGTCTCTCTCTCTTTCTTTCTCCCTCTCATTCTCTCGCTCCCTCTCTCACACCCTCTGTCTCTCTGCTCTCCCATCTGTTTCCATCTACTGACATCAGAAGGAGAGCTGGGAATGGGTTTATAACAAAGGGCAGGGGAGATGAGGTGAGAGAAGCATTACAAAGAAAAAAGACAGAGGCATTGCAGGGAGGGAGAGATACACAGAAAAAAGTGGGACAAAGAAATAGACAGTTATAGACAGAAAGACAGAAAGTAAGGGAGATTACCAATTCCGTTGTTAAACTGAACCTACCCTACATTTCTGTATCAATTTATGCTACGATTTCTTATTCTATATATATATTTAATGACTGCTTTGGCATTTCAACGTGTCCTATTCCTCATGCCAATTAAGTTTGAATTAGAATTTAAATTGAGAGAGAGACAGAGGGTTGTCAAAAGACAAACAGACAGAGCTGTGAATAGACAGGCTCTCCCAGACCCTCCTGTCTCACACACCCTGCCTGCACAGAGCACATCTGGTGTGTGGCCCGGGCCTGTGTGATCCGCCCCAGCCCGACAGCATGGCCCCGGCCTGTGTGATCCGCCCCAGCCCGACAGCATGGCCCCGGCGGCCTGCAGGGTGAGGGGAGGCCATGCGGGGCTGGAGCAGTGACATTAGCTGGGAGTTCAGCGGTAAAAATAACTCCTTCTTCCACTGCCATGTCTTATTCCCCTCCGCTCCTCAAGGCAGCAGCTGCTTTGATGGGCCGTTTTGTTTCTGTAATAGGGCTACAAATCTCTGGGTGCCTCCCATTCATATTCCAAAGGAGACAATAACAATTTAGCCACACGCAACTGACACATCACCACAGCACAGGCGCAGACACAAGCGAGCAGAGCGAGAGATAAAACGTCAAAACGAAGGGATGGAAATATAAATACCGCTCGAGCAGGGCTGACCATCATTAATTCAAGGCAACTCGTTTTTTAGGCTCTTTTAATATTGCTGTTTTATCCTGTTTCTTATCTCGTCTTGCGCAAAGACATCACGAAAGCAGCTGAAACAGAAATGACACAGCTCCCCGTCCTGATGTCAACATTTAATCATGCATGAGATGAGAGGAAGGGGAGAGGAATGAATGAATGATGGAGCACTTTCTCTCCTCTTCCGCCCCCCTTCTCTCTCTCTCCCTCTCTCCCCACCGCCTTCCTTCCTATCATGTCATCCACACTTCTCCCCTTTTCTTCTATTGCCCTGGTCTGTACCCCCTAACAGCTACAAGATCCAATCAGATAAAGTGAGGCGAAAGGAAAGGCCTATACCTCATTCCAGCAGGATTATAACAACCTACAAGCTCGGAGTAATGGGCTACCCAAAGTATTATTTCCATTTTTCTCTTCCTCTTTGATCATTTTTTAAGGAGGAGATGGTGGTAATTGCAGAGGGGTGGAGGTCGGAATAACATGCGGATGTTCAGCTTTAAGCCATGACAGAGTGCTGTCAATAAATTGCTACACGTTTGGCAGCAATTCTTGTACTGAGCTGAGCTGAGAAATAAGCAATTTCATGCAGTGCCAACTCACTTTCTCAGACAACTTTAATTTCATCAGTTATTATTACAAGTCTTTTTCAAGGCTAATTGGTTCATCACACACAGCTCACAAAGCAACACAAGCTATACCCTCATTTGAACCCGATGGTCATTACTTTCAACCGTAGTTTATTTTAATGCGAGGCAAGCGAGGAGGACACATACAATGTCTGCAAACAGATTTTCTAAAGTTTCATTCTCTTGAGTAGTGGAACAATTTAAGTAAGGCTAACCCCATATATTTTAATAAATATACCAAATCCACACAGCCTTGTGAACTCATTTTAACATTGAAAACAACCATTAAAGAAATGTTTAGTTTTTTTAAAAACTATTCTGATTTTATGGTTCAGATGTAGCATATTCAGGCTTTTAACTCTGCTGTTGGCAGATTCCATCACATGCTAATTGTGTGCGGAAGAGAGGAGAAAATTATGATTTTCACGTTCCTCTCATCACAAGCCCATCACCACATCACCACAAAAAACAGCCAAGTGGCCACTTCATACTGAATCATCATCCTGCCCAATCTGAATGACTCAGGAGTGGAAAGCATTCAACTGGCAGTAGTGACAACAACGGTAGAGACTAATAATCATGGTAAATTAAAAATCAAAACTACAGTCTGTACCTGATGTGTGTGTGAGGGAAAGAGAGAGAGAGAGAGAGAGAGAGAGAGAGAGAGAGAGAGCGAGAGAGAGAGAGAGAGAGAGAGAGCGAGAGAGAGAGAGAAAAAAAAAACCTTTAATGCTTTGTTTTCACACAGAATCATTAGGTCATGGTGAAGAACCAAGTGGGCCCTCTCTAAAACCTTTTGTTTATAACAGTCCACTTTCCTTTGACCCTTTCGTAGCAGCAGAGCCCTGAGAGTGAACATTACCCCACATCAAAGTCACGGGTCTCTGATTAGGTACAATGCTTGTGGGTGACTGGCAGATCTTGTCATATTCCTATGTTTGAGAAATGTGTTTTTTCTAATATCCTTGATAGTGCCATCACGACTCCCTCTGCCTCAAGTGCACACAATTATGTAATTCAGTCTGGGTCCGGCCCAAGTGTTTGAAACGCTTTTGGAAAGAACTGGAGATCATTTTCAGAGTCTAAAGTAGGAGGAGACAGAAGACTCACACAATTTTTTTCTCACATTGCAGACACAGTCATTTTAATGGATGTACCAAGCGCAGAAGAATATGTGTTAACAAAAGCAACCAATGCATTGACTAGGATGGAGGGGGGAGTGTGTGTGTGTGTGTGTGTGTGTGTGTGTGTGTGTGGGGGGGGGGGGGGGGGGTGAAATTCCTACTGCGTAGAACAGTTTTGTCCTGTTCAAACAGGAACCAGAGATTATGTAAGCCTGTGTTTATTCTCAATTAGCCATGCTGGGAGAACACCATGGCTTCCTTTGACTGCAGAGATGATGTAAATAACACACATTAAAACACAAGCACACACACACACACACACACACGCACGCACGCACGCACGCACGCACGCACGCACGCACGCACGCACGCACGCACGCACGCACGCACGCACGCACGCACGCACGCACACACACACACACACACACACACACACACACACACACACACACACACACACACACACACACACACACACTCACACACACTCACTCTCTCTTTCTCTCACACACAAGCACACACACACACACACACACACACACACACACACACTCACTCTCTCTTTCTCTCTCACACACACACACACACACACACACACACACACACACACACACACACACACACACACACACACACTCACTCACTCTCTCTTTCTCTCACACTCACACAGACACACACATCTTAATGAAAGACTCTTTTTCCACTGAAATCTCCCTGAGAGCTTCCTGGACTAAAAAAAAAAGAAAGAGAAGAGAGCAAGTCAGGGAGAGACTCACTGAGGCCGAACACAAACAGGAAGGAACACGTTCATGGGGCCAGGAGTAGAGGGCTCTCATATGAAGTGGCCGGATGGATAGATGGGGAATGTGCGTGTGTGTGTGTCTGTGTGTGTGTGTGTGTGTGTGTGTGTGTGTGTGTGTGTGTGTGTGTGTGTGTGGGGTTTACAAACCTTCTGTTCCCCCTGGCCCTTCACCAAAGCCAGCACACTGCATCTGGCCCACAAAAAAGAACTTGCAGAACTCAGAACCCTGGCCCAGAAGGCGAGGGGTGGTTGACACAAGGAAGTGTGAGAAGGAGGTTGGGGTGAAGCTGGAAAGTAAACTCAGCACATCCATAGTTTGTGATGGACAGAAACACACCTGACCTTCTTTAGTTCAGGCTTCCTCCCTGAAATGGAGGCAGCCAGTGAGAAATAGAGATCCGTCATTTCAGCCTCTTTGAATGATCAGCCTGATGCTTCAAGTTCGATCGGCGTAAATCTCTTCAACTCGCAAAGCTGAGGATGTTGACAGGTCTGGGGTGATAATGAAAACCACTGTGTGGAGGGAGCGCAAAGAGAGTGATAAAAATAGAAAAAGAAAGAGGAAGAGAAAGAGAAAGAGAAAGAGAAAGAGAGAGAGTCTCCGTCTGCATCTCAGTGGAGTGTTGGTGTGATGCTCTTGGTTGAAGAACACAGAGTGGAGTAAATACAGCGGCAGCGCTTCTCTCTTGACCTCCGGAGCTCCGGCATGCCCCGGGGAGAGTGGAGGGCATGTAGCTGATCGCGGTTATTAAAACTACAGAGAGCTGCACTCAAGAGGCCCCCTCGTTGGGTCTCGCCTCTGGGCCTCTGTTGCTCGCCCATTGGGCAGAGGCTGGCGATGCATTAGAAAACAGCAATGCTGCAAGACTCAGCGCCTCTTGCAATTCATGCTGTGGATTTAAAGAAAAAAAAAAAACAACGACATTTTCAAACATAGAAAATAAAATAAAGAAAGAGTTGGAGAGAGGGAGAGCGGAATGATGCAAGCTGCGCTGGTGCAGTCCGGTTTCCCAGAGCCGGTGTAAATATTTCAGCGCCCGGGGGTCAACGCGACATTAATGATGTTTTCCTTTTCCTCCAGCGGCGGTTGGCGCGGCCTCTTGCGGTCAGATTAAACGGCCTGGCTGTGCCACGCAGGTGGGGTTGTTTATGGCTCTCCCGCCCAGCCTCCGCTAAGCCAAGGAGCCACGGCACACAGCTCAGATCCCAGGCACAGCTCCGGCAGGTTCCACTGAGCTTGAGGTAGTCGGGGGCAGTGGCGGCGGTGGATGGTGGTAGGCTTGTTAGAGGGGGAGAAGAGATTCCTGCGTCCGACATACTCTTTTAATTTTCCACTTCATTAGCGGCTCAAATGCTAGCGCTGCCAGCCTGGGCTCACTGGTCCGACACCAATCAGACTTTAATAGCATGTTTATAACCAGTCAGGGACCAGGGCAGAGGGCAGGGGGGGAGGGATGTTGGGGGCTAATAGAAGAAATGGCGGTGGGGGGGGGGTTGGAGGATTGGGAAAGGAAACAAATGGTGGCCTAACGCTGGTTAACAACTTAATGGCCTCAGTGATCAAGAGCAGCCTTCAGATGAAGTGAGAGGTCATATATATCCCAGGCTCCACTCGAGGGCCAGCCCCCCTATTCGCTTACATTGACTTTGCGAAACCTTTAAGGACGCCCTTTGCCTCAGCATGTGGTCCTGTTCGTCTCAATATGCTCACGCTAGGCACAGCAATAGAGACAAATGTTTCGTATCTTACCTCTCTCATTTCGTTCATTATATTTCATTTAGCTTCAAGAACCTTCGTAATGAACCAGCGGTAACGAACAGTGAGAGTAAGAAAAAAGAAAAAAACTGAGACAATTTGTGTTGTTAATCGCACAAATAGCACATTACTGCAGGTGATGTTAGGTGGTAATGCAAAGTTTACAAGTTTATTTTGTATACATTATTGTTTTCACGCCACATTAAACAATCGCACAGCCATGCAGAACCAGCTCTGTTTGTACATACAGCTTTTTCAGGTTATTACTTTCTGCCGGCACGTTGCATTAACTTTGAGAGACGAGAATAAGTGGCTATGCTAATGAAAGCCAGGCTGCGCCCAGACATTTATCACTAATGACAATTTCTCACAATTCATTTCTTACTGCACTGGACAAACTACAGGCTGAAAGAAATTACTCATTGCTAGGATTTGAAAAAAAAAATAACTTACTGAGAGAGAGAGAGCCAGAAAAAAGAGAGAAGTTTTGCATGCAAGTCATTAAAAAAATGAGAGATAATAGCATAGTTTGGAGTTGGAGGCTTTCTGTACCAAGACATTAAGTAGGCACTGTAGTCCACACTGTAAGCCTGCGAAATACCTGCCTTGCTGCTCAGGGCCTTTAAGCTCATTGCATTTGCATGAGGGAAGACGTGACCTTTGTCCGTACCCGATTTGCACAGATTTATGTTCACGATTTCCTTGCTGAATGGGGGGGGGGCTGGGGGACTGTACCAGAGCAAGGCAGTGCTGTACAGCTGTTCAGAACTTAATTCGCCTCCAGACATACCCTTCTTCATCTTTCCCTAGTCTTCCCTCACCCCCAGAGCAAGCGAGAATGATGAGCATGACTTCGATCTCGTTTATACATTAAATAAAAACGTTACATGCTCCCTTTTGCTACATGCTCTGCTATTATTCATCCGGACAGTGCAGCTGTTTTAAAGCAGAAGATCCTTGCCGATGGCTGTCATGATGATGGTGGACGATAAAGCTTTGCCTTGACACACTGGAACAACACTTATAGAGGTAACAGACCTTGCTGAAAGTGAGTGTGATTTGGTGTCAGACCTGGGAAGCCAGTTTCGGCTGATTGCGCACCGTAAACTGCAAGGGCACGTTCGAAGGCATTTGTGTTTTCGACGGTGGGCAGCACATTCCCCGGCATCCCACTGACGGTGCCATCTGAGCTGCTTTCAGCGGTTTGGAGCAGCAAGACAGTCAATTAAAGATGGCACACACTCTCACACAGAAACACACACACAAACACACACTCACACTCACACACGCACACTCTCAGACACGTGCACTCACTCACAGACACACACACTCACACTCACAGATACAGAAACAAACACACACACACACACACACACACACACACACACACAAAGAGGGGATGTGGGGGTGGAGAGTTCTGGTGCCAGAGAGGGTCAGCTCTCCCCCATGAAACAGCCTCAGTCTGCAGGCCTGGTTCACGGCATTGGTCTGCATCGGTCAGCAGATGCATGGGTTCGTTTTTAATGTGTTATTCAAACGGCCAGAGAAGTGGGCAGGCTGCCTTGGAAAAACAGCCCCGGGCAGGGCACACTCTCTCCCTCTTTTTCCTCCTCTCCTCTCCCACTTTAGCCTCTCTTGCTCTCACTTTCTCGTGCTAGCTGTGTGTGTGTGTGTGTGTGTGTGTGTGTGTGTGTGTGTGTGTGTGTGTGTGTGTGTGTGTGTGGGTGAGTGTGTGTATGTGTGGAGTGCCTCTTGGCTCCTTTTGCCCACAATGTATATTTCCGCCCCACTGCTTCTGCGGGCACCACTGGGCATCTCTTGCTCCTTCCAGGTCATCGGTTATGGCAGGACCCCTGGGGACCATCTCTCCGGCACGTTTGGATGACCCCGTCAGCCCCGCTTGACCTTTCCCATCTGCCCAGCGAGGGTTCGTGTTTGTCACACGGCAGAGCTGGAACTTTCTCCGAGCTTCGCCCACAGCATGCGGGGCGCAGGTCTCCCAGGGATGGGAGAGCAGACGAGAATGTTTTATAAAAAGGCCGATGACACATGACGTACACATACGCCTTTCGGTGAGAGGCGATTTCTCAGACTGATGGTTGAGCAAGTGGCTTTCACGGTCATTGTGTGCCTAACCCTGGCCGTGGTGTGATGCAGTGGGGATTAGCAGCATGAAACATGCATTGGAGAGCACCCGGGGTGACAGCGGTAATGAAGAGGCATGCGAGGCCCAGGGCTGATGTGTAATGCATGGAGGAGGGGAGGGGGGCAGGAGGAGGAGGAGGAGGAGGAGGAGAGGAGCCTTAACCTTTGCAGGTCTCTCTGCCAGGAGGCTGGGTCCCTCTGGGGTGCCATGCTGCCTCGCTTCCCCCATGAGCGGGGGCCTCCTGGAAAGAGAAAGAGAGAGAGAGAGAGGGCCCTGGTCCTCCCAGATGAAAAGCCTCTGGAGGAAGCTTCCACTGCCTGCTGTGCACCGCCGTGGCCATCTGGGACCTCCACACCTCTCCCTCCACTCATCTCCCATATTTATTCTTTATCCAGCTGTCTCTCTGTTCATCCCTATCTCATTTTTATTCTTCCTTTCTCAATTTCCCCCTGCCTTCAATAACACCCCTCTACCTCTTGCTCTTGTACCTTAGACGTGTCCTTGCTCATACTTCAATTCAAAATCTTTATCTTTGTTTTTTTCCACACGCCTCTATTTCTCTCATTCTCTGGTTTGTTCTCAATGCACTTCTACTGATAAATCAAGCCTTGTCCTTTTTTCTAATTCCCTAGAAAAGCAATCAGATCAGAATGTGCACATACTTTCCCCACCTTCAATAAACTCCAGCAACAAGCATCCAGTGGTAGTAAAATAATAATAGTCAATTATGGTGTTTCTATGCCATAGAGGAAAGTAGATGAAGGTCTTTATTTCTTTAAGTCTGTATGTGAGCGTGTATTTTTCTGTAGGGGGACTAAGGCTGGGGAGGTAAATTTGGATGGCAGATCAATAATGTAATATTTCATTTGTATGTCATGCTGTGTGTATGCTTCCATTTGAAAGGTCATAAGACTTTCATCTTTCCTCTGTGCGATCCTCCCTGGTCTCCTGTCATTTTCACGTCTTCATATCATACACTGAGATTTGAAGCCAAATCAAATGTAATCAAGGATTCACTTGCATACACTGTGCAGACATAGCCTTGCACCGCCTGCTGCCTATTGCTCCATGCTTAGGTTTTTGCTGGGATTATAGTCTGGAAACCCTCTTGGATCAATCAGCGACTGGATAGGTGTGATGAAATCGAAGTGAAGTTACAACAATGGCGGCAGTGCTAGACCTAGACGAAGCAATACCAACAGTAGTAGTGTACCCTGCGATGTGTAGACAAGCACCTCAAACCTGGGTGGGGGGGGGGGGTGATAGCAAGGAGGCTAAAACCCATGGGTGCTAGCATCTGTCTCTAGCACATATCTTGAGGTGTCAGGGAGTGAAGTTCACTCACTGCACAGTACCTGCTGACTACCGTTAAACTAGCAACGCTAGCAAACATCAAAGAACGGATGAAAAAGGTGCAAGGTGCTACATTTATTAATCAAGGGCAAAGACTTTCTTTACTTTCTGCTGACTGGGTTTGGTAAAAGGCTAATACATCAGCTTGCAACATTAGTGGTGAAGTAGTAAGTATAGCAGGTCCATAGTAGTCAGTGCCGATTGGTGAAAGTCTGGTCTAGTGGTTTTTATATTAACCCGAGGTCTACGTCCATTGGGATGCAACAACTGGAAACAATTCCAAATGGAGCATGGACAGACCCTTTTCACAGAGTGAATTTGGGTTTGGTTATTATACCAGGCTAATGCTGACTCACTAAGTTAAGAAAGATTGCGTTTCTTTTTCATTCTAGACACTTCTTCTTTCCCTTTACTGAATGCATACATGCACACGCACACACACGCTCATTTCCATTTTCTCTCTCCCTCTCACACACACACACACACACCTCACTCCTTCTGCTCTCTCCATCCCTCTCACATCTTTCGCCATGTGCATAAATGTGTGTGTGTGTGTGTGTGTGTGTGTGTGTGTGTGTGAGTGTGTGTGTGTGTGTGAGTGTGTGTGTGTTTCTCTCTGTGTGTGTTTCTGTATTCATAACTAATGAGCTCTATACCAACTCAATTCATTGTGGATGTGCCCAGGTTACACATCCCGCCTGCACATCACAGGAGACCGACCTTTATCTCACGAGCGGAATGTCAAATCCACTGGAGGCTCCGGAGGGAGAGGGGAATAAGAGGAGCCTTCCCTGTATCAACTGCCCAACCAAAATTCAAATAAATGGCACGCACACAAACACCGCTCTGCACTGCATTTCATATTGCGTGATGTACTTTTCATCAAAAATATATATTTTTAAAGGATTAATATTGCATACCAGGTGCTTATGGATACATGAAGGCAGCAAGGCGACAGTAAAGCCAACATGAACAGAGACAGGTTATGTTTTTACATCTCGCAACGCGCAGAGTGCTTAAGTGAAGACAAATACAGAGAGATGGTGGGTCTTTGCTAGAGATCTCTTCAGCTCTGCTGCCTGCCGGTCTGAAGTGTGTGCTTGTGCCTAGTCCCTGATTGGGCTGGGCTAAATTTATGTCTAGATAAATAGAGCAGATATGACCAGGTAGAGCTATTGAAATAGCTTTTTCTTGTTTCACTGTTTGCCTTTCTAGTGTTTTTCTTATACCAAATCCACTTATTTTCCTATGAGTGCTCTTAGAACTCTCTGTATGAAATCGTTTCGCATCATAACTGCTTTGCATTAGTCAAATCAGTGGTGCACCAGATCCAAGGTGGTGTTTCAAGGATGTAAGGGGCTGTTGCAGCCAATATCTTAGTGTATTGGGATGTAGAGCATTTTCAGCTTTAATGCATTTCAAAGCAGACCAATTAAATGGCACACACAGGCACTTGGCAAGCATCGATTGTTTGTGTACCTGCAAGAGGAGGATAAGGATACTCGTGCTCTCTTGCAAGGTTGCCTTCGGTATTAATTAAAATGGAGATGCAACGGAAATGGCACCACACACACTAGAAAGAAACTATAGAACAGAATTTAAATCAACATGCCGTGTCACTCTTCATCATCTCCCCTGCCCATGTTTATTGTGTTTTCCTGTCTCCGTCACCGTGTGATGAATGAACCTGCCGTTCCCCGCCGCAAGTGTGAAATAAATCACTTCAATCAATGAGTAAAAACACCTTTGTGACATTCAATCACGACGGGGAAGGGGGCAGATAATTCAACTGTTTCTGATGCAGAAAATCTGAAGGTCTCTGCTTGTATAAGCCCCCCCACCCCCACTCCACCCCACAAAAAAAAATACCTGTAGAAAAAAACTCTATATTGCTGTAGTCGTCATGGCTAATTGGACTTCTCAACCTTGATTATAGCATGTGGATGTTTTCCATTTTGTGGTCTCTCAGAATGAATAATTCATTGCATGTTTCAGCCATGCAAAGACCTACTGATTCCTGTTCAATTTTGCAGCAGTGCCACTCAAAGGGAGGATTTCATCACTGGAACATCTGATAGATCGCTGTACACTTTTTGGGTATTCATGAGTGAATGAGCGGCTCAATATCAGACAGGATTTGTTTTCCTGCCTTTCATTTCCTGACTGAGGAGCTCAATTTCTCTCAACGCAGCAGCCTCATCTCCTAAGGAAGGGACTGAGTCACTCATTGATGTGTATACATACCTGTGCCACAAACTTGAGCTGTCAATTATTTTTTAGCAGGGGTACTGTTTCAGCCATGTCAGGTTATTCAGCCATAACTGACACATGGTTCTTGCCTGACACAAATAGGCATTCAGCAGAAGGTTAGCTCAGGACGATTTATTTGGGTCCTCCAAAGAAACTGAAAATACATTCTTGATAACCAGAGACTTAATATAAGCACATATCAAGCTCTGTATGGCACTGGATATGCCGTTTTCTTACTTGCTTTTTTCCCCGTCCAGAGGACGATGCTGACGTTTGATTGATAGCCGTCCAGCCATCTAACAATTCCATCAAATGAAGCAATCCATCTTTGGCATACTTAACTCCAGGGGCAAGGGGTGGACACATCGGATGGATGGGATCGGCAGAGGGAAGAAACCCTAAGAGTTCATGTGAAAGCCTTCCACCTGTAGCTATGCTTCCCCCAACTGCTGTAGCCAGCAGTGTAGCTACTAATTACAGGTCCCGAGGGCTGTTTTTTTGCTCATGTAATGTTAAT
This sequence comes from Sprattus sprattus, assembly GCF_963457725.1. Classification (NCBI taxonomy): domain Eukaryota; kingdom Metazoa; phylum Chordata; class Actinopteri; order Clupeiformes; family Clupeidae; genus Sprattus; species Sprattus sprattus. Next base: position 7,926,234 of record NC_137915.1, on the reverse strand, counting down.
GTTTTACTCAGACAAAAACACCCAGATGATTTATGCTGTTTCGAGTTGCCCCACCAGAAATGGGGAGTCTTGGGAGAGGGTCTCAGTCTGATGATGTACCTCAGACTGAAGACCGTGTGGAACAGAAACAGGTCGAGTTTCCTTCGCCTCACGTATCGATCGACCCCTGCACTCCTAGCCTGGTCTGCGTCCCAACTCTCCCAAAACAATCATTGAATAAGAAATTTCACAAAACACATGCCGATAAGATGAGGGGGAGAAAATGCCACTGTGAAGCTGTGATAATTTTCCTGCCTCAGGACTGAAAAAAAGAGCTGTTTACCGGGGCAGCAGAGCCGACGCATCGCCATCGATTTCCTCATTTCCAAACTTAACAAACTGTAAAATGCTTTCTTTCCACCCACCGTGACGACCTGTGCTCCGCTAGTAATACTAATTAATCAGCCCCAACACCAGGGGCAGGTTACTCTCCATCTTCCCTCCCAGCTGAGCAGCAGCAGCAGCAGCAGCAGCCGCATTCTCGTCGAGTAGTAATGCAGCGTGGTCCTCTGACGCCTCCCGGCCGCGTTAGGCTTATTCCACATGCTGGATGAGTGTTTGGAGATCTCACCCTCCTCATTACTTGTGCATATGTAAAATATGTATACACCCCCCTTCGCATGTAACCAACCCTCACCCTTGACATTCATGTAGTTCAAATCGAGTTCATGGAACAGCAACCGGGAGGCACAGAGAGGTTACAGAAACTGCTAGAAACGTGAGAGGAAAAAGTGCTGCCATTAGATCATGATTTGGATGGGCAAGTCCACCCACACTCTATATGAAAAAAGGGCAGTCTCTCCAATTCAGCTTGTCTTGAGAGCGAAGACACAGGTGGAGGGACGGCTAGCCAAACAAACCCGATGCCCCCCCAGCCAGGTGCAGCAGGGTGTGAGAGACAAAGGATGAGCGCCCGGGGTGGCTATTATCAGGCTGCTTCCACAGAAGGCAGGCAGGCAGGGGAGCCACTGGTGTCTGGGCCTCTCATTCCACAACCAGGCACACCAGGACATGTCTGGCTCACCTCTCTCTCTCTCTCTCTCTCTCTCTGCCTGAGGGACACGGCGTTCTGGTTGGATTAGCACAGGGGACACGCTTGCCCCGTCTTGACAACGCGGCCAACCGTTTCCTGTCGTCGTTCACCTAGTCCTGTAATGCACTTACGATGGTAAACACAGAGATGTATGCTGTTAACCTCAGGGCTTTACCAGAGTACAATGTTTCATACGTGTACCTCTTGCGAGGAGCAATCAATAACAGCTCCATTTTGTCCAGGACAATGTTGTTCCCCAGTCACGTAGCAGGGAAACACAGTGGCGCCTTCCCTTTCAAGCTGATGGACTGTGAAAACACATCACATGGGAGGAGAAGCATCATCACAGAGCAAAACAAATAAACTCACTTCATTCAAGCCTTTCAAATATAAATGCAGTCCCACTAAATCTAACCATAATGTATTGTACATACGTACATGGGCACCAATCATTAATATTTATGCAAGAATATGCATGTAGAGGCAGGGGTAGTGAGTCTGTAGGTGGTCTGAGATGTATGTGTGTGCTGTCCTCCAAGCGCAGCCCAATAGAAGCTCTCTAATCAGATGCTCCCATGCTAGTGGGGAAGTCATTTGGTTCCCATTTGATCAGCACTAGCCCAATCATGCACTTCAGACAAAGACTGCATTGTCATGATAAGTGGGATTTTATTTTTCCCCACAGAGATGGGGAAACCGATAATGCTTAAGTGCTTTTTTTTTTTTTTTTTGGCGGGAATGGATTGTATACGGAGAGGAGGCAGACAGACTCCATCTCTCCCTCCTTTCTGGCTTCTGCTCCTCACGATGTGCCAATAGCTCTTAGGCCTCCATGGTCTCCTCCCCTTAAAAAGAAAACAATTTCTTTTTTTTTGCTGATTTTTGGAATCTCGCTCTCTGCATGAATCGACACAATTTTTCACAATTACTGGCCACAGCGAGACCAGACACGCTTTTGTGCTGCCCCACGGGCGAAATCTCCCATTACCTGTCCTTTCTGTAGAATCCTCTAATTGTTAATGAACCTGAGACGCCGCCGTCACTGGAGTTCGTCATAAGTCAGCGGCTGTCACCTGTGCGCTCTGCTCGGCCGTGCTGATACACACACACACATGTATCATGTGGTGTCACACTGGGGCCAATTACATGCTGCGTGACCAGGATAGGAAGCAGCAGTCACGGGGCGAGTGTGTGTGTTTACGGCGGCGCTCAGAACCATTGAGTTCCGCTTGACTTACCTCTTTAATGAAAGTGTAAATGCTTTCAGAAAGACCGGCCTCGGCCCGGGTTACAGGGATTAACGCACCCCCACCCCCACCCCCCGACCCATTCTTCTTTCCACAGTGTTTAATTACTGCAAATTTTTCCCAAAAAAACTGCTTTCCAATCTTGTTTTTTTTAACAGTAACCATGGTCATTACTTTAATAGTTGGAGGTCTATTGGGCAGACTGTGTTTAAACAAGGCAATGACTTGAAATGATTACATGATGAGACAATTGTGGTGCCACAGCAACATTTTCATCAAGACTGTCCACCTAAAAGGTCTAATAAAATGCTCTAAAAGTACCTCAGAATGAAAATTGTGTTTTTCTAAGCCTTCGGACTAATAAGACTACTGTTCATCAGCAGGTCATGACCAATAAAATCCATCTGTTGGCCCGCTGGATAATCCCTTCGACTTTGATAAACAAAGTTAATCTGGGCCAAGATGAGACACACAGGCAAAGGCACCAGGCTTTGTTTTGACTGTGAAGGAGAGCTGAGGTTCTCGCACGAGCACATTGACAAAGTGCTACTTTCACCGAGAAATAAAGCCTCTTCTCTCCCCCCCCCCCCCGCCCCCCGAGGGATTTCTGTGACAATGGGATGAAATAAAGCAACACGCTTTAAGAAAAAGCAATGGGGAAAAAAGCCCATTCTGGCACTTTCTCACCTCGCCCTTGCAGCTATTGAGAAAGCTTCTAAGTCAAACTTTTAGGACTCATTATCTACAGTATAACCCAACGGGTGTGTGTGGTCTATGTGTGTGTGTATGTGTGTGTTTGTGTTTGTGTGGGCGTTCTGGGTTCCTCTGCTGGTGGGTCTTCACTAATCAGACAAACACATGCTTGCTCAATCATTTACATGCAAGCACACCCGCACTCACACACACACACACACACACACACACACACTCACACACACACACACACACACACACACACACACACACTCACACACACACACTCACACTCCTCTGTCACACAAACCCCTCTGACTACCTGGATGAAGAACCTTAATGACTTGACCTGAAAGCATTGCTTCTCTTAATTAGGCCCAGAGTATTTTCTGCTTGGAGTTGTCGGCTCTGTTCTGACCTCTACTTAACATTTAAATCAGGCAGAGGATCCCTGTGATCTCCCTGTGTAGTGCAAAAAGCCGTGTTTGATGTCAAGTCCTGCTGCATTGTTGATAAGGGACAAGTGTGTGAGTGTGTTTCTGTGAGGGTGTGTTAGAATGATTATATACATACACAGTGATAAATACACACTGTTTGTATATACATGGAGCAGTGTGTGTGTGTGTGTGTGTTTGTGTGTGTGTGTGTCTGTGGGAAGGCATGCGTGAAGTGTGGACTGAAGAAGTAATTGAACATGGAATAAGCTCAGAGACATGCCTTATTATAGGTCTGATTGGTCGATACAGAACAGAAATTGATCCCTACCTTGTTCACTGGAACAGAGAAGAGAAAAAGTGTGTGTGTAAGTGTGTGTGTTTGTGTGCGTGTGTGGTGTGTGTGTGGTGTGTGAGAGGAGGGGGGAGGGTGGAGAATTGAATGCCCAAGTCAAAACATCGCATACATCTTGTAGGCTCTGACACATTCGCTTTTGCTCACCGGTCCCTGAGCAGACTGGACGAGCGGCCCAGAATTGAATATTGATTTACCGGCACAAAACAGCATGTCAGTCTGATCATATTAACAAGGCACATCTCTTTCTCCCCAGGACAGCCAACACTGCGCCTCAAGCCAAGGGCTCTCAAGGGTACGGAGCGACTGACAACAACTGAGTTTCACCTGCTAATCAAAACGTCGTTCGGAATGATCACAATGAACTCCACACTGACACGATTCCCAGAATACCACACTACTCAACTTTTAATTCATCAACTAGAAAAAAAAAAAGAAAATAAAAAACAAGGTTAAACCTTACATGAGAAGAAATTAATTTAAAGTCACCAAACAGAAACACACATCCTCCAGCCAATTATGACAGCAGATTCATACGCCCATATTCACAAAACTCCACCATCTAATGTATAACAAGCCTGAAAAACCAGCCCTGATTGTTGTAGAAGGGCCCACTCTTAGGATAGGGGGAGGATAGTTTGGGAGCTGGATCTGGCGGTTGGCCCAACTGTACACTTTGTCAAAAGGAGTCTGTGTGGTGCATTCTAGAGATTAAATATTTACATTTACTGCTTCCGAGGCACCTGAAGGATATGCGACTTCCCACACTTTGGGTTGCACCGTCAGAAGCATAGGATCAATGAGTTCAAACACTTGGAGGTGCCCCAGAAGATACAGATGCACCTTTTTCTTCTTCTGTGCATTCCTCATGCATTTATATATGTGAGAGCCTTCTGAACATGTATGTTCTTTGAGAACAAAGAATCGTGGGGATAGCAAAGGGTTCCGGCTTCCGCTCAGCTTGTGCCGGAGTGCAGAGTTGTGTGTCTTTCTGAGGTTAGGTGAGGACGGTAAGTTTGCAAGACCGGTGTGACGTAGTTTAACTTTAATGTGGACTCTCCGGCAAAGCTTCAACCAAAGCACTTCACTTCTAATGGTGTGGAATTTTTTTTGCAGCAGAACAGTGAATATAAACACTCTGGGTCTTAGTGTATACAGTTCTTCTGCTATGTTTGTGTCTGGTGTTCCAGACTTCACTGTTCTCCTTCACTGTTCTCAGTCCAGACTGCTGTTTAGGCTTACCTAAAGGATGTGTTGAGGAGTGATCCTGCACACTTTTGGAGCAAGATAACTCTTTAATAGTTCAACAGTGCTTTGCTTACTGGTTTGCGGTGCGATGTGGCTGCTTCTAGAAACGGTCAAGCTTAAAAAAGAACATGAATATGCACTTTGAAGATTCCTGCATAGAGAAGGAATAAAGGAAAAATGCAAAGTTTTTTTAGTTGTAACAGCAGGAGGCCTGCACATGTGTACAGCTACAGTTGACTGTACAGTTAACTGTTATGATGGAGAGTTAATATAATGCCTCTTTCAGTGGGATCAAAGCTTTTACCTTTTTCTATAGTGTAAGCGGTGTAGTATATAACAGCGGCAAATACAACAAAATGCTAGCTAATTTCACCACTGTTAGCAAGCTTTGTTGCCATGACTACATTTACGTTGGACTCCAGCTGAATAATGTCATCATCATAAGGAAGCTGTGAATCACTGAAATGGTTAACCTTTGTCCAAGCATGTTCTGGCGTGCAGGATACAATTATTATTGCAAGGTTGGTAGCTTGCTTATACTACAGCAAAACTCAATTTTCTTACTTAACTCGCATTTTCATCAAGACATGTTTGACACTGACATGTCAGACTATATATTACCAACACTAGTGTGAGAGTACAATTCTATGTCAAATAAACTGCACTGAAATGTATCAGTTTCCAAGGTGAAAACCAGAAATCATTGCTAGAGTGCACCTTTAAGAATCACATAAAATAATGAAATTTCCCCGTAGATAGTATATCCAACCAAACTCAAGGTCTAGTGTTTCTCATTCAGCAAGGAATCTCTGCCCCATCTGATAAATAGTGTTACCATAGCTACACACAGGCACAGCCTAAAACAAACACCAACCAATCGCTGAAACACACAGAGAGTGCACCATTGTGCATGCTATTCTCTATCTTCCTTTCTCTCTCAGGTACACACACACGCACACACGCACACGCACACACACACACACACACACACACACACACACTCACTAAAATTGGCCCCACACACGCAACAAGCCTCATGAGGTCCTCCAATCATCTTGAACATGCCTCTTTCAGCTCTTTAAATGACACTGGAGCTGTGTGCAGGAATTGCACGACTCACAAGCCAGCAGCCAGGCTCCTTCCTCCCAGCGGCCTCCGGCAAGGCCGTATCGATCACCCAGCTCTGGGACTTTCAGAACAGGCAGACCTAGGAGAAAATCTTCAGCAGGCCCCTCCTAAGCCACTCTAAATAATTTCTCCGTCTTCATCACGCTTGCCTGCTGGAGTCCCCACAGGAGATAGAAATCAATCAGGCAATGCGGAGGTCTGCTTATTGTCTGTCAATATCCTTAGAGAGAGAGAGAGAGAGAGAGAGAGAGAGAGAGAGAGAAGGAGGAAAGGAAGGAGTGAAAAAACAGAAAGAGAATACAGTCAGTTCGGTGGAGAGAACAATTCTCGCCACGGCAGCATTAACACAATAGGGTAATCTAACATTGGCTAAGGAAGGTGGGGAAACAAGAATGCAGCCTCACCAAAACAAATCCATACCCAGGTGAGTGGGGGTTTAGAAGCCTTCACATACTCCAAGCATGTGTGAATGTACAGTGTACACAGAGCCTCTGCCAAGCGCACTGCGAACTGTTAACACAGTTGAACATAGTTTTGACAAGACAGTTCCACTGGCCTCTCGGGGCTCTACAGCATCTGCTTCACTTTCTGAGTGTTTTTCTTTACTTTACTTTAACTTTTCTGTTTTTATTTGAAGGGTGAAAATGTGAGGGTTTTTTTTTGTTGTAAAAAATAAATAGAGTTGTCCTCTTGCATCAGGCTTTCAAATGAGGCAGTGGCCACGGCGGCCCCCGAGTTTACACCCCCCCTTCACCTCACGAGCCCCTGGAGGTCCCTAGGCAACCGTGTGACAGCATGAGCGAGGATGACATTTGGGTCAGGAGGTGTGACTCAGCCCTCTTGGTGGGAGTGGGAGGTGAAAATCGCAGCGCTCCTTCCTTCCTTCCACACTTCATCACTCCATTTCTCTCTCTCTCTTTCTTTCTCTCTCTCTCTCTCTCTTTCCTTCTCGATTTTTCTGTTTTCTCTCTCGGCCCCCTCTCCCTAGCTCACGACAACAAACCGAGCTTTAGAATCAGAGCCTTTGCTGAGCTGTCAGGGTCGTCTCAAGCAGCTCTGGCTGTACAAGGACGAGCATCTGTCGAGCATATATCTTTTTTGCGGGGTACGCGTTTGGTTTACAAGTCCCACAGCCATGGAATATATTAAGTGGTAATGATATTCCACTGCACTCCAGTTGATGTACTCTTTAAGGGTCTTTGCTGATGTGGTGAACACAGCAAGGCTTTTTTTCTTGTGTAAGCACTCAGCCAGCACAATAGCTGTCCCAATTAGGCTGTCATTACCAGCAATTACTCCGTGCTATTTTAATCAGGAAGACAACAGGGCAGAATGAGATCGGACAAATGGAGCGGGACACGGGGCAGGCATTGTCGGGCGAGATAAAAAAACTTCACTCGATGGGCGGTCAGGCTCCTCAGCTACTCGCATGGGAGTCATGTGCAAAAGCAGTGATTGTTAATGGGAACATGCTAACCATTGATTTAAGTCAAAGCAATACAGTTACTCTTTTCCTGGCTTTTATGGATAGAGAGAGGTGATTGAGAGAGCACACTCAAAGTATGTCAACACTTTGATTGCTCCTCTCTAACTAGTGCTTTGAGATAAATACCCTTACCTCATCAGTAACCTGGTTCAGATCCTCTCTCTACAACCTGCCAGCAATGTAAGACTCAATCAACTGGAAATTGTTGTGAAAAAGAAAAATGATTGTGTTTTTCTCTGGAGCACTTTCACCATTTTCAAGACAGTAAATATCTCCTCCGCTTTGCCCAACATTTAATTTCACCTTTCAACCCATATAATCATCATCAGTTGCCATACTGTTGAAAACGAGAAAGAGGATTGATTATATGAGTGTGTCCTCCACATGTAAACGACTGCTAGTTTTGAGGAAGGGTTTTGGGGAGATTGCTGCACTCTGGCTGTGGTACCAAGAACTCAAAATCTTTTTTGGGGAAAAAAAACAACACCTGCATCTTCTCCACAGACCAGTAATGATCCCAACCTTAGCGGGGCATCGCCATTCAAGCCTTTCGGCCCTCAACCAATCAACGTGCTTTGTTCGGTCTAACGAGTTCACCTTCCGAGAGGGCCGGGGGGGCCGCAAGTCCTCACAGCGGGACGCTGGCTGTTTCTGATCGCTACAGCTCCATACAGTTCCACAATTATTTTATCCCTCGTCTCCCAACATGGGGTTTACCTAATCAGTACAATTGCTGTCTGATTTGGAATCCCTAGGAGCAGTCCTACTGGCAATACTTTTTTTTCTGTCATAAGATGTTTGTAAAAGATGGGTTTGGGTCAATGGAAAACTCAATATTTACCATCATATTGCTGCTGCAGATACTGTGATGGTTTGTTGTAAATAAGAGGGTTGTCAACGAAAAATCATTGCAGTAGCTCTTAAGATAATGGAACACATCCCATGACGTTTCAGATAGCAAATACTCTGCTAAGCCCAGAAACTAAAGCCTAGTTTATCAAGTTTTGATATCCAGATCTTAACAGGAGAAACTAGATGGCATTATGTAGTCGCCAGGCATAGTCCATTTTCATCATGTTCATAAAGGTTCCTGTGTGTATGTTTTAACATCGTTGGATGCATCTGGCTCCTGATGGTGTCAATAAGAGAAAAAGTATTTTTCCACAAGCTGGTTCTGGAGCTGATGATCGTGCTCAGGTAAGCACAGTAACCATGGTACGTGTGAAATGGGGTGCAGTTGCAGGCACTCCACGCTTCGCCCTTTCCCAGTAATTACCTACCTCTTACTAACCAAACAGCAGGCACACAACTAGAGACCAAGCCAAGCGGAGGGAGTGGAGTAGTGCTGGATGCCACATTAACTCTGGCATTAGAATCCATGTGAATGTTTCATTCGTTAATATGCAAATAACACAACCAGAGTTCACCCAGACATGATTTTATGCTGAATAACAACGAGCTTGTAATTACACAATGGTCACCGTATCGTGGCATCTGTCACTCAAAAAGTGCCGCTGTTTTTGAATGCTATCACGACCGCTCTCTGTCCCCTTGGGCTATTTAATCTGTGCCGGTTTGTTGAAAAGTGACAATCCACGGACAAGCTGTTTTCGGATAAAAAGAAAGAAGGAGAGGAAACAAGAGAGAGAGAGAGAGAGAGAGAGAGAGAGAGAGAGAGAGAGAGAGAGAGAGAGAGAGAGAGAGAGAGAGAGAGAGAGAGAAACAATTGCGCGGAATTGCATTACTGCATTATTGCTGGAACCCCAGCGGCAAACCCCCACAACCATGCCATGAGCCAGGCCAGGGACAGAGTGTGCACAGGGTCCCTGAATGTATTTCCTTCTTTCTCCATTTTTAAGTGGCAGCTGCCTGTCTAGGGAGCAGGACCACTGTAAACAGTGTGACAGCCGAGAGCTGACAAAAGAGATGATATGGGCAAATCACAATGCTACAGCCCACCCACCCCCAAACCAAACATGAATATTTTTTGCAATGCTCAAAGGAGCCTTTGTCCTCTCCTCTAATTGTCAGAGTTTTGGACAGGACAGTGGCAGGCTCCTGGTCCCTCACCAGCTGTGTCTATAAGTGGCGTTTAGTTTAATTAGTTCTTTACCTTTGAGGATGGAAGCGTCAGAAAAAGGGGCACGATGAAAACTCTGATTTCTCTTCAGGATTAATGTGTCAGAAAGACTCAAGCAAGGTCAGGTACCATTACTTCAAGAGTTAGTGTAGGTGGATTTATATGTGGACGGGGCTTGCTTTTTTACTAGCACCTCTCTCTCGAGTCATATCAATTCACTGCAGCCCCATTAAAACCATAAGTGATTGTAACCATTTATCTCACCGTGAATCTCCCTTACACACGCACTTATATTAATTGTTTTCATGGCGACAGATAGGAGCTATGACAGCATTTTTTACCTCAGAGGCTAATTTATCCCCGCTGCAAAACTGATGTAATCTCCAGGTTGGAACTTTTCACATGATTGATGGACGTACTGCAGTGTCAAGATACAAAAAGCACATCAGCACTCTACCAGTAGTAGCTTCATGTCCCACTTCCAAGGCAATTCCCATAATTGCTCGGGGGAAATAATTGTGATTGCAGCGCCCGCACTTTGTAAATAAATGCTTGACTACCGTAATGATTTCATATCAACGTGCATATTAATTCTCCGTGGAATGAGAGGTCAGATTTACTGAAGGGGTCTTGTGTGTTTGGTCTGCCTCATTTAGCAAATGCAAGAGCAATCATTTAATCTGTGATTCATGTTTTGTTCCCGATAATAAAACATGAGGTTAGTTGTGCTTAAGAATAACATGGTGGTGCTTTTACTGAATCTGTGGCCCCTTACTGCGAACACATTTCAGTCCAGTTAGGGAGACCGTGTGCATTGTAATAGAAGATAGATATTAAGAAGCAAAAGGGCAAACAAGTCAATGTACTTCTAGCAGCTCAACACAAAGTGCAGCTTGCTGCGAACTACTGATGAATTTCCATCCAGCCTTTTCCGCCTGGATGAATTCAGTAAAAGATTCATGGCCGGAGTTTAAGGAGTATTAATGTTTTACATGGCTGGCCTGAGTTCAACTTCTCCTGAGTTCTCCTGAGATCTTTGGAGTGGGTATGACTAATCAAGCCCAGTGTCCATGCAGCGGCCCTTCCGCAAGAGCACATCCTGAGCGGAGACACGGCCCTGCTGTGTGGTACTGTCAAGCTTAAAAGGCACCGGGTGCCTAAAAGAGCCCGGGTGACGTAATGTTGACTTTCGAACGCCTCTTGAGTGACAGTTACTATGCCAACGTTAGCATTACATAACCCGGTCACCACGTAGCCCGGCCACTTTATCAGTCTCAAGAGTCGTTCGAAAGCCATCAGCTACTTTTTAGTCGCTTAATATTGTGCCTAAACGGACACTACGCACCTGGACAGTTTATAGAAAGTCGTTCGAAAGTCAACATTACATCACCCGGGCTCTTTTAGGCACCCGGTGCCTTTTAAGCTTGACAGTACCATTGTCTGTCTGTCCCCCTAAGAACATGATGGTCTTGACATGGAGGAGTCAGTAGACAGACAGATAAGTCCCTTTAGTCTCATATCTTTCCCATTTCACCCCCTCTTTCCTTCACAGATGTACAGTAAAGAAAAGAAAAAGAAAAGAGTAGACTACATTTAGCTTCAGGCATCATTGCCTGCTCTACTTAGTTTGTGTTTTACATTTTACGGGTACTTTGCATTTGTGGGAATGCCAGGAAATGGTTCGGAATAAAATATGCAATGTGTGGCCTTCTGATGGCTGCTAAAAGGATGGTGGTGAAAGATAATGGAGTAAGGTTAGATGCTGATATTTGGAGACATCCTGAAATGACTTATCTTTGAATTTAATGAATGGACCGTCAGTGTCATTTACTCATGACGCACTCACTGAGACTACTTTTGGCGCTCTGGGACAACAACTAATATGAAAAAAGATTCAGCTGCAGTAGTATTAAAAAAGCTTTGCTATATGCTTCCCTTATGAACAAATCCTTACAGTTATATAGATTTTAATAATTGTTTGAGGAATATGATTATGACCTGCACAGTTGAATCTACATACACAAGGAGTCATAATGATTGGAGTTGTGAGTTGCTTATTTCAAATATTCGGAAGTAAACCTACTAATAAAACCAGTGGATGTAAATAGAGCAGTAAACTAGTTTAGTCTCCATTTCAGTGTTTAAGAACAATGATTGTGTGTGTGTGTGTGTGTGTGTGTGTGTGTGTGTGTGTCTCACTATTACCTTACATCTTCATCAGTCATCCCCTGCCTCGCACAATAGAGTTCATATATAAAATAAAGCTTCTACCTCAGGCTGGCAGGAGGGAAGGAGGAGTATTAAGGAAGTATGATTCACTTAAAATGCAATTAAGCATCTTTGGAATATGCTGACGATTTGGGCAAGTCTGTCCATCAGAAGGAAATGTAAGCCAAGTTAGCATTCTTCCCATCAGGCTTCTAATGGAAAACTGAGCCCAGTTACAGGAATGAACCTGTAATCTGTCACAAAATCATTTTGCTGCACTATTACACTACTTACATCAGTCAATTGCAGTAGTTCTGTTGATTTTCCTCCCCTATATGTGTGTGTGTGTGTGTGTGTGTGTGTGTGTGTGAGAGAGAGAGAGAGAGAGAGAGAGTGAGAGAGTGAGTTAGTGAGTGATTGAGAGAAAGATTATGTGTGTATATGTATGCTTATTTGAATATATTCTTTCCTCAGATATAAATATATATGCCACTTATTTGAATGTATTCTTCCCTCAGATATATATATATAATATATATGTATATGCCACTTTGTCGTGCACTGCTCCAGCACTTCCTCCTATTACAGCTCTGACGCAGAACAAGTGATCACCTGCTAGTTCGACTGAGAGGCCCCCACACTGATTGATTAGTACTCCACAGCGAGGCAAAAATGCTGAGACACAAAGAAGCCATGGGGTGGGGGGTGGAGAGGGGGATAAGTGGAAAGGAAAGGGAAAGAGAGATGAATGGAAGAGAAGAAATAGAGAAAGTGCACGGCTCCTTGTGAAATTAGGTGTGACATTGCTGACGCCAGTCTTATTAAGATGCATATCTCTAAATCAGTTTAACGGAGAACAAGCTGACCTGATTAAGGTAGACTTGAGTGGCCCTTTTCAATTTAACTGTTCACCGCCGCTACATGCAAGGCAATCTTTGCAGGTGTTTCTCTGTTTGTGCAGTCGGAAAAAGCTGGTTTTGGCTCACCTTCTGTCAATACAGCAACAACTCCCCTGATCAATCACCTGTCGTTATCTGGGCTGCCTTGCAAACATCACTGATCCAATCGTAAGTGATGTCTATTCAACTCAAGGCACAAGGACGAAAGGTAAAAAAAAAAAAAGAGACCCCCTCCCTCCCCCATGTTTTGCCAAATACGCGTCAAATCATTTAAATTTATGCCACAGACATATCAAGTACAAAAAAAAAAAAAAAAAAAATTCTGAACATTTTTTTTTTAAAGACAGTTCTGTGGCAAGGCATTATGCAGTTGCTGTCTCAATAAACAAAGGTCTTGTTTTTCAGTTTAATGATGCCTGCATAGAAAACCTACACAAAGTGCCCGACTCATTGCATGCATGGCGGGGTCGCGGGCATGGACAGACTCTGCCATAAAAGCCTCATTACCACAGGCCAAAAACAAGAGGGAAATGCGGGTCATGCCAGCCATGGTCAGCCAGTGAAAGCCAGTGAATGGCTCACATTCAACAGCGAGGCAGAAAGAGAGCTTTTCTCCCGAGCCCGTCTGAGGGCGAGAGGGAGAGAGAGAAAGACGAGGGCACACTGAGTTCAATGGCCCGCATCGGTGACGATCACGCATGCCTTTCTAAATGCCAGCCAGACTACAAGCACACAATTCAATTCCTCTTTGGTTACATGATATACAAGCTGGCAAATCATGATCTCTGATGTCATGGGGAGGATATTAGGTCATATTTGACTTTTTACATTTTGGGACAAACAGGATTCAATTCAACCTCCAGTGAAACTCCAAACATCACTGAAGTACAAGTTCCAAGAGGGGGATCCTTGTTAAATACAGCCCTGTAGTTTTATCAAATAAAATTCAAAACATGCCTGGCCAAAGCTTCAATTACATACTGTTAAAGCTGTCCAAGGTCTTACTGCCACTGATGCAGACCAGCTGTTTTGCAACAGTACAGTGTGCTACTGAGGACACACACACACACACACACACACACACAACAGTACATTGGCCTGGCCTTCATTTCTGAGGGTGCAGTGCAGTAGCAGCTGTTCAAACACTCACTATTACTATATTACTGTGTGCGGAGAGGGGAGAGAATGGGCTTAACATTAAGTAATGAGAGACACTGACAACCCAATGAATGCCTGATCACCATGATTGGCTTTTCAATTGTACACTTTGACAAGTTCATGAAAGAGTGAATAGCATCTGGACAGTATTTATTGTTTTTAACAGTCCTACTTAGATTGGGTTGGAGTGTCAGTATATGTAAGAGACATAGAGGAGTGTGTCCATGCCAACAAAGGTTTCATGAAATGATTTACGAGTAACCAAGTAACATTGATTCAAAAGTGACATTTTGCTAAATCAGAAAATAACAAAAGCATTGTTCAAATTTCACTTTCAGTTTTCAACACTGGAGTTTGGATCATCAGAGAGTATGTAAGCAACACTGAATCGTGTACCAATGCACAGTATCCGAAGTGTATAATACCACAGTGTAGTGTATAATATTATCCGAAGTGTATAATACCATGCTCTAGTTAAAATTGCATTGGCTAAATGTCAGAATGTAAATGTTCCTCTAGTGGGGAAAGCGAATGTTTCACTCGTAGGATTAATATGCTGTGGAATATCCTCGCCCGGTTTATACATGAATGTTAATTGCCAAGTACATAATTTATTGGCATTGAGGGTGAATGATGGAATATCTGCCAGAGGGAGGGCGGGTTCATTATTTGATAATGTGAACTGAGGATAGTCTTGTCCAGAAGATAAATTGAACCCCTCACAGCTTATCAATACAAACGTAGCATCTTACTAACATTCCTGTAATCAATGGTGACACATTCCTTCTATTGTGTAGGACTGGGGCTTAATATGAGGCTTCTGCCTGACACAGAGTGGGGAGTCTCACTCTGCTGATTCTCTCTGTCAATGTTTGCCTTGTTCTGAGTGGAGGGGGCTGCAGAACATGTGCTCGACATCTTGCCATTTTGATTTCTTGAGATAATCACTGCCATTGGTTCCATCACATTCTGCATAAGTATTCCCCTTAAGACAGGCTCTACGTCTATTCACAATCGTCATTGTCATCGTCATTTGCATTGAGAAGAAGATTTTTTTTTTCTCCTCACGTGTCGTGTCCCACATAATCACTTTGAGGTGTACTGGATTTGCAGCTGAAACAACCAACAACTATGCTCTGCTTTGCAGAGATGTACAGCCACGCTGAGGGGAAGCTCTAAAGTGTGGTGGGTGGAATTTTATAGCCTCTTCCCCCGGAGCAGCCAGTAAGTTGTAATGGAATGATCTGGGGGGCTAAATATGAGGAATCCATAAATTGTTTTTTACCCGAGGACATTCTTTTTTTCTCTCCTCCAGATTCCCCACGTTCCCATTTGCTTTGATGTTCTCCTGTGGGTGGCATCAGCTGGACTGCTTGAGCGTTTGAGGGAGGCCCATAGTAAGAAGTTAATTTCATCCATTAATGAATTATTAATGAAGCAAGGGTCCAACAGTGGAGAGCGAGAGAGAGAGAGAGAGAAAGAGACAGAGAGAGAGAAAGAGAGGGACAGAGAGAGAGAGAGGTGAGTAAGTTAACGACTGGTAAAATTTTGTCACGTGCCTCACTGAGACTATCAATGACATACAGATGGTCTGGCAAGTTGGCTCCCTGACTGAATATCTAAGTCTAATCGAGTGCCTTTCATCACGGTTGTAAAGCAATCCCAGTTAAGAAGACTCTGCTGCATTGCTTGCCGAGACAGTTAAAGCAGTAAGGATTCAGGATTACTTTCTCTGGTCGGAAGCACAAGTATGACCATTCCCCAAAAGGCATGTTTCATCTTCCCTGACGTCATCCTGTTTCACACTGTAAACAAAAAGATGTGGCCGTCGAGACGATGTCATGCTCTCGCGCGGGCTGTCATACGTTGAGGGAGCCCAAGGGGCGAGCAGTGACCACAAAACCCAAATCCTGTTTTATCTCTGCAGGGGCTGGCTGCTCAAGCTGTGTGTGTGTGTGTGTGTGTGTGTGTGTGTGTGTGTGTGTGTGTGTGTGTGTGTGCGTGTGTGCGCGTGTGTGTGTGTGTGTGTGCGTGTGTGTGTGTGTGTGTGCTTGCCTGTGTGTGTGTGTGCGTGTGTGCGTGTGTGTGTGTGTGCGCGTGCGTGCGTGCGTGTGTGTGTGTGTGCGTGCGTGCGTGTGTGTGTGTGTGTGTGTGTACACGCTCGGCTAAAACTTGAGCAGGATGCTTTTTGACGGCCGGCAAGCCAGACAGCTGGAGCGTTTTGAATAACCGTTAATCAGAAGTGACTGATGAATGAGTTTGATTTTGATTAATTGCAACCCCTCAGACTAAAATGTGTTTTGACAAGCTCAACACCTCAAGAGAAAATAAAAGGGAAAAACGCTGCCTGCACTTGTGACTAACCCAATTACACAGCCCCGTTTTCATCCTCCAGCTCAGTAGTCGTGCGCTATCTGCGGCATTGACTCATCATGCCAGTGTGTTTTTTGCTTATGTATTAGTATTATGTAACCCCCTATTCTTTTAAGTCCATTAAAAGCAATTCCACTGACCCCTTAACATGACATGACATCCGGGAAGCTGGGCTTAAAAATAGATTGAGGTTCATTAGAGGGCAATTTGTACATGCAACAAAGCCTGTGCAGATAGGCCTATCAGGGTTGCCGACTCACACGCCTGCCTTCCTCACGCTAGCATGGGGCATAAAAAACATTTCCATTGACTGCAATGAGTCTCACTGCAAAATGACACCTGTTTTGGTCAGTCTTTGGTCTATCTCACCATTTCTCAAACCTTCTCAAGACTTGGGCCTATGCGTTTTGATTCCTATGAGTCGATGAGTCAGTCTCTTTGGTTTGTTTTCTCACTGTATAGTAAAGAGAACTGGGCTCATCTCTCAATATCTTCCACTTGGGTTAATTAAGCAGTATGACATGAGTGAGAGTGGTGTTAGGAGAGGATATCCTCATGGTTGTGATTCAGCCAGTGCTGCAGCTGTAAGGATATCCTTTACCAACCTTATGAATACGAGAGTTGTATTGGTTTTATACAGTTCTACTGCCAACTAATTGAGTTTTGAAGACACCAGATTGTGTTTTCTTCCAATGGTTTCGATTTTGTTTACTCTTTCTCTACCTCAAAAATGTGCCTGGCATAACCACTCACTTAATGCGTCATTTCACCTGTTGTATAAATATATTTTACTTGCTCAATTTTTTTTTATACAATCTCATTCATATTTGTGTGTTTAACCTTTACCCTTTCACACACACACACACACACACACACACACACACACACACACACACACACACACACACACAGGAGCATCACCACACAGGTTGTAATGTGGACACCACAGTACCAGCTGACTCACACCGACTGACCACAATGAACAAGCATTCTACAAACAAATAAAATGTTACAATAACAGTACCAAAGCAGCCTTTGAAAACACAATAAATAATAAACAATAAATGTTTACCTTAGCACATCTGCGGTCATGTCTAAGTTTTACTGTCTGACAGCCAGCAACACCGGAGTACGGGGAAGCATGCCTCAGTTGTCCCAATTAAATCTTTATTAACAAGCCATCTGGCATAAACACACAGTGCATGCAGAACAACAAACTCAGAAGTAGTAACCATCAACCCCTCCCTGAGCTTCTTGATTCAAGCACGGGCTCTTTTCTCTCTGAGGGCGAAAGAGAGTTTGATTGAGGGTGACAGTTCAGAGTGTCATGTCCAAAAGTGGCTATATGACAATGCACAAGCATGGTGCGGATGGATGACTAATTCAGTGCTTAAGCCACCCTTGCGACTTTGAATGTGGTCAGTGCTGGAAGCCAATGCAGCCCTCTTCCAAGTTCCCCTCATGGAGAGTAAGAGTTTGGGCCGTCTCTGGCTGATATAAACAGAGGGATGTTTCAGTGGTATTCCAGATTTTTGGCAGACGGGAGTCCTTTGTGTGTACCTGAGGCTCAGCCTAACAAGTACTACTCCATCTGTCTACGTCGCATCGTCCAAAGATGACGTCACTTAGCCCTTACATCTGAGCAGTGATGTAGATTAAAAACATCTATGCAGCAGATACCAAATATGTGCTCAGAGCCAAATATGGATGAGTGTGACAGGCTTAATGGGATTTTATCAGAGAAACACCAGGCCTGTGTACACAGCTCGAGACACGGCAATCAATACATTTCTCCTCATTTTTGCCTCTCGAGTACCTTTAATAATGTTCTCGGAGAGCCTGATCAATTTGTGCTAAATTGACTTCATTAGTTATATTTACTCAAGCCCTATAAGACTGAGACTATGCCAAGATCGGTACAGAGAAAAGGTGACAACGCTAATGCTGGCATGCTGAGCGGAACCCCACATTTGACAACCATCTACAGTCTCTTTACATATTAACCTGTGAAGTGGAATCCATGTTTGGCGAATATTTATTTATTTTGAACCATTTGAATGGGGCAAAACACAAAACTCCAATACAAACATAAATAAATAAAAAGACACCGCAAGAATTTTTCAGGCTGGTTGCTGGAGGGAGGGCTAGGTTGTGGAAATACTATGAACAGGGCCAATTTGTCAATGCATTTGGGCTAAGAGAACATTTACATCACATAAAACCTTTCTCTCGCAGAGACATTGATCAGTGAATTGCCAGAGCTTTGCCTTCTGTAACCTCTCTGATAGTGTTTGATTGTTTGTCTGTGGGTGGGTGCCCTCAGCATGGCATGAGAACAGCCTCCCTGGCTCCGGGAGGTTAACATGCCAAATGGAACACTTCCATTTCTTCACATTGGCCTGTCTGTTCCCCTACCAATCCACCCATCTGCAGTATCTACCAGTCTGTGAACTATCTCTCAAAGGGCTGGAAAGTAGGAAAAGTTTGGATGGTTGACAACATTTCAATTCTCTTTTGCTACATCCCCCAAACGGGGTTCATTCAATCTCACCTCAGTACCGAAACACTTTTGTGAAGATAATCACTGCATCCAGATACGAGAATGTCCTTCTACACAGAAGAGCTATCTACCATTATTCCCCTCTGCAAATCTGCTCCAGTTTCTCTATAAATAGGCTATGAACAGAGCAAGGATCTGGGCAAAGCTCACTTATCTACCAACAAATCTCATTTCCCATCACACTGAAAAGGTTGCCTGTACTTATTTAAAACAAAATGTTTTTAAAGGCTGATTCAATGTGTTGAAGGAGATAAATAGTTGATAATACAGTATTTTTTTGGTCGCATAGATCGAATATAGATATTCTCCCTGGAGGTACAGAGGGACGGGCGAATGATGAACAGTGCTCAAGACACATTCAGTTAATTATCTATCTGAAAGTCACTTCAATATTGCCTTGGGCTATGCATTCATTATTTCAAAGCAAAAGTTGGAGAGCTTTCAAACTTTGCACAATTGGCATCTGGAAAGTAAAGATGCCAACACACAGTGCAACAAATGCATTTTTTTGTGTGTGTGGTTGAAGCATTTGGATGTTTTCCTCATAGATGCTGTTGCTGTCATTCACAGTGAAAGTATTGAAATGCAAAAAAAAAAAGGTCTGACCTAGATTGCGTTGTTGAGCTGGAACAAAATAGGTGTTGGGGATATTGTTGTGATTTTGGCTAATGGAGGAGCACATCAAAAAATAACAGTGATGTGTAAGCCACAGATAGGGTGGAGAGAAAGATTGACAATAATCCTAAAATATGGCCGCAGGTTTTCTGCATTAAAATATGTGACATGTAGCAAACAGCTGGTGGTAATTCTGTGGGTAATTACTCACACTCCCAGTTGGACGTGGACATAAGACTTGTCAATTCTTCTGTCATATCTGGGACAGGAGCGCATCCCATGGCAGTGTGCGGTGACAAGAGGGGAGGCATTAGAACACTCAGGAGAGGAAGGCAGTATGGGGTGATAAGAAATTCACTGGCAGCCAAGCCCATCTAATGCAGCAGAGTCAGATAAGGTGGGCTTTAACAACACACAAACAGGAGGGAATCGTGTGTGTGTGTGTGTGTGTGTGTGTGTGTGTGTGTGTGTGTGTGTGTGTGTGTGTGTGTGTGTGTGTGTTTAGATGAGAGTATGACTGCCTGCATGTCATTTCTTTCACTTGTCTGCGTTTTTAAGTACACACGTACAGGAATATAAAAGAGGCTGTAACACATCAAAATGATGAAAACATTTAATGAAAAATATCCATCACAGGGACCACATGTTTTCCAATTGATATGAAAGACTTGGTGGTCTTAATAATACCACAGCAGCATGGTTTGCCATCTGTGAGATCCACCTGTCAAGGCAGCACTCACTGAAATGGCAGAAGGAATTCCAATGCCACTTCTTGGAGGGAAGATTTCAAAATGCCCTGTAGCTACTTTTAAGGCACACACACACACACACACACACACGCGCGCGCAGAGAACCTGTCTCGCAACATCTGCAAGCAGATGTCGACCTAATTAGCCGCAGTATCCACAGACAGCCCTGAGCAGGCTTCGCTCTGAGGCTCTGCCGAGCAGCAGTGTGCAGAGCAACAGTCTTGGGGGAGTGGACAGGAGAGCCCAGGCAACAGCAGCACCCTTGAACCTGCCTTTGAACCAGCAGCTCACACAAAAACACAGACTGTACTATGAGAACTAACAGACAGAGTGCTGCTGCTGCTGCTGCAGTCAGGTGTGTGTATGTGAGGAAAACTTGAGGAAACTCCAGGTGGTAGTTAATGAAGGATCGCTGTCTTCATTCACTCGCAGGTTATTCTGCCTAGTGAATGAAGGGAAAAAACTGTTATTGAAAGGAAGAGAGAGAGAGAGATAGAGAGAGTGAGAGAGTGTGTGTGTGTGTGTGTGTGTGTGTGTGTGTGTGTGTGTGTGTGTGTGTGTGTGTGTGTGTGTGTGTGTGTGTGTGTGTGCGGAGAGAGCTATATTTGAAAAGCTATCTTACCTGATCAATATTAGATTACATTAAGAGCAGGGGGAAGGCGACGGCCTCTGAGCGATATGTTTTCATCAAGTGCAGTCTCCGAGCGAATCAGTATATCAGCCACGGAGATATGCTGCCTTTTGCCATCCTTCAACCAGCCTCTCATCAGCCTGTTTACCCAGCCACAATAAACAAGGATGACCTCCAACTAAAGAGAGGGTGAGAGAGACAGAGGGAGGGTGAGTAAGTGCATGTACGAGAGAGGAACCGATAAACAGACGGGCAAGAGAGGCAGCAGGCAGGGGGAAAGAAATCAACTCGAATGTGTGAAGTACATGAGACAGAGTAGAGACAGCTGACATGAGAAAGGAGGAAAAAGATGAAGGAATGGATACAAAAAAAGTGATAATTAAGTGATAATTAAAAGTGATAAATAATGGTATGTTAATGGTATGGTTTAAAAATAAGGAAAGGGTAGAGGGAGGGCACTGAAAAGGGGAGTGGGAAGGGGGGCGGAGGGGTGGGGTGGGTGCAGGTGCTTAATGTGGTCACTGGGGTCAAGAGCACAGAAAACCAGGTGATCAGTCCTCCAGGAGACCCAAAATGAGGAAATAATGATCACATTTGCAAAAGATTCATCAAGAGATCAGACAAGCCATTTCAGCCCACACAACAGCATCATAAGCCATTGCCCGTTGTGCTCTTTGTAAACTGTTCTTTAATTACTCCTTGTGTTGTGGTCAATGATATATGAAGACATGCACGGAGATAAACATTCTAGTCATACATATTCATGAGAAAAACAATTTTCATGCAATCCAGTATTTTGATAAATGTACCGGTAATGGTATTGTTTCTTTGTATGTTCATTTAGTTAAAAGGCATCCTCATACATACAGATACATATTTAATACCATGTCCTGTTTTTGTACTACACAACTGAAATTAATTAATTAAGGATGAATTTATTTTTAATGCACACAACTGCAAAGTGTTTCAGCCGTCATTATGGAAAATATACTTTGTTTGTCCAGTGTATTCAATTAATCATGGCATTGTAGATCGTACAGTGTTTGACTCCAGGGGGTATTCATTCTTATCTCAACCATCAGCACACTAACATTAACGAGCAGATTCCTTTTGCGTTTCTGGCAACCGGTTTACCTTTTGCCGCATTAAAAGACAATAATGTACCTCTGTTCAAAAGCTTTAGGTTTCCAACGGCAAGGCGAATTGCAAACACTACTCAAGCCACACAGGAGAGACTTGGCAGCCTCCATTGCACTTCACAGTGGACCTCGTTGGTATTAATATTGTATTGGCTTTGGAGAGACACACATGCTTGAAATGGACCAAGGCACGCGAAGACCGGTAATCTGAGGCTGAGGAGATATAATAAACCAGCAATATTAAACAGTACATCACTGTCTTTGATCTGCAGCACCACCTTTGGGTATGTTAATTAGCACCATGCTAATGTGAGCTGCTCTAACAATAGAACGAGACTGCTGTCACAGTGAATGTTACATGGAGGAAAGACTTGGTTTGATGTTAACACAGAATTGAGCAATAAAGAGCACAGTATTTAGTAATCTGAGAAGCAAACCAACTGCAGTAATTACAAAGGGCCAAATAGTGTGTTTTTGATGTAGAACACAGCATACCAAAGTGTGATCTTCTCAGCCCTTCTGCAGCCTCATTTAGAAAATGCTGAAATCTTGTTGTCTGTAGCCAGACCTTTAAAAAAAATGCTAAGTCAGGCAGCTTCCAGAAGTAACAGAAGCTGTTTTTATATCTCACAGTAATCAGTAAACGGAAAACTTTCCCAGCCCATCAAAGTGCATAAAGAACTCATCTCATCAGCTGCCAATCACAGATTCAATTTACCCCCATGCAAACTTGTGAGTGAAGGATACAAAGCAGCTATATTGTGACAGCCCATTATAAGTATGCATGGATGACATGCAAAGTCAATACACCCTACCTGAGGGAATGCATGATGGGATGTGTGCAGTAGACCAATAGGGTCGTTGCTTGACTTAGACTGGAAGGTGGGTTAGAAAAATCCAGCTTTGAGAACTCATAAGCAATCCCTTATCTAGGCAATGTGCCTAAACATGAAGCAGTCAGGTAAGCATCATATGTAGATCTGTGCATCACATGGTAATTACATTAGAGAAGACTACGTAGTTTGATATTTGTAATGAATATGATGATATACAATAGGAGATATAAAAAATACAACAAAAATAAATAACTAAGACTTGGGATGCTCTAGATTAACTGCGAATAATTCAGCCTGACGATGTGCTGTAACTAAAAAAAAAAAAGTGAAAGTGACTCTATGGCAGAGGTGGTGTAGACACACACACTCTGAATTCCACCTCTGCATTTCACCCATCCAGGGAAGTGACACACACAGCACCCAGTGAACACACACAGTGAAGTGACGTTACACTAACCCGGAACAGTGAGCTGCCTTTGGCGGCGCCCGGTGAGCAGTGATCGGGGTTAGGTGCCCTGCTCAAGGGCACTTCAGCCATGGATGTGCGAATGGGAGAGCAGTGCTCAGCCACTTCCCCCGCCCACATTTTACCTACTGGTCAGGGATCGAACTGGCCACCCTCCAGTTTCCAGCCTGAAACCCTTACCAGTAGGCCACGGCTGCCCCGCCAACCATACCAACGAGCATGACTCTTTGACGATGCGGTCAGAGTGCATGTTTGGCACCCTGTAGACCCTGGTTCAAGTCCGGGTGGGGTGACTACGCTCTCCCATTGCTACACAGCCTGTTGTAAAGTTATGGTAAGTGGAAACATTTGAGGTGGTGATTCTGTCCTTGAATACAGCTTTCTAAAAGCAGAGTAGACGTAATTGTTGTTTCTGGGACGTAAACACTGGTCTCTGCATGGCTAAGATGTAATTTGGGCTCGTAATCAAACTCAGGTGTTCAAGGACGGCTTGATTTGCTACACTGGTGATTAAAAATGACATTTCCATGAGAGGACTGAAATTCTTATTTGAAGTAAGGGGTTGCCATCACCATTATATATATAACACAGGAATACAAGATTCGAAAGAACAAATTATTCATAGCCATGTTGTCATATTTTTTTGAAAGAAAATAGGAGTTTTCTACATTGGTGAGTGTTAAGAGTATTGACCGGGTATTGGCTGTTCTGCCCAATCAACTTCAACAGAGCACATCACTGTTGCTTTACAAAAATCAATATTAGTTTTCTTCCTCTCGTGGCAGCCTTAATGAGAACTGTGCAAAGAAGCCCTCCCTGTAACACACGCATGAAAAATTCAGCAAGTGTTCCAAAGTGCCTGTATTTATTATTATCGACAGAGTATGAAGAATGAAGGCTGTTATTTTGCCAGGAGATTACAGTTGTAAGGCCTCCAAATAGGACTGTCAAAAGTTTCTGCCAACTTTATCAAGTTTTTATTATTTCTTCCTTTATATTGTAGGCCATTTCAGCAGCACCCTTTTAAAACCAAGCTGAAGATGAATGATTAAAGTTAATTCCTCGGAAAGCATTGCACAGTCTTACTTTAAGGTCAGAGACAAATTGATTTCAAGGCCTAATAATAAGAGGGAAGTAGAAATGTGAAGGTCCATGAAGCAGATCAGCATATTTCTGGATCACCTCATTTGGTTTATTGGCCGACACCATTCTCTCTAAGTATCAAGACGATCTGAGGACACAGACAAAGAACTTTGGTAATGTTGAGGTGTTGGGGAAGACACTACTCATCCTCCAGTCCCTTGTTCTCCTCCCTTCATCACTCTCAGTGAAGTCTGGGGGGAGCCTTGACTACATCCATTAATTTGCAACAGAAATAAAATCAATGCCACGCCAAACATGCTGACAGGGAGTGTGACAAATAGGACAATGCCTTTGTGTTAACGTGGGAAGTTTCTGCAGGATATGCCTTTTTGTTTTCTCTCCCAACAGCGAATCCCCCTGTGTGCGTGAGCATGCTTTTACTCTGAGCGATTAGCAGAAAGGCTATGCTAATGTTGAGCGGCCATTTGTACAATTACTCAGGAGGCCACTCCCCTAAGTTCTTGTTAAAAAGCAATTATGGACCGAATAACTTCCATGTTGTAATGGGCCTGAAGAACATCACAAATACTGCAGTACTGATAGGCCATTTTGATTCTGAATAGAATAACATATTCCATCAAAAGCTTGTTTTTATACTTTCAATGATTTGCCCCAGTGAAAAGCTGGATGAATTCTCCTGCTTATAAAGAAAACAATCAGACAATGGCACAGACTTCTGTTTTTCCCTTTTTGTTCTTTTGCATTAATAACTCTTTTTACAGTTCTGCAGCAATCACCCGCATGACTACATACATCTCCAGAGCCAGACATATCAGAAGATGTTATATGTTTTATTGTTATAGTGTTGTAGAGTTATATGTTATCTTTTTGGTAAATGTTACTTGTTATCTGTGTGACGTCTACTGCGTAGATGATGATGCTGGCCAAGACTTAAGAATTTTGCTGTGCTGAAGCAATTTGGTGCATGCAACAATAAACACTTTGACTTTGACTTTGACTTGACTTTGACTTTGATATTGGACCGAAAACTTGAAAACACTCATGTCACGTTCAAGTTGTGCACATTCCTATGGCCGATGAGTAACCCGGAAGTAACCTTACGCGAAGGCGTTGCAAGGCAACTCGGTGAAAACAAACAACTGTCAAAGTCAATGTTTGACATTTCCCTTTAGCAATTCCAAACTAAATCATTTAAAATCAATGAACACACGTAACTGACAGCTTCACAATCAGTTGCCAGGCTTTACAGCTGTTTGCTTTCACTGGGTTTTCCTGATATGACTTCACACCGACCAGATGAATCTGGTGAAACATATTTTGAACAGCATGTGTTGCAAAAAACTAAGTGTCAGGTTAAAAAGTGGTTTAATTAACTGATATACTTTAAACATAATTTATGTGAATTAGTTTGGCAGGGTGGTTCTGAAACATAAAAAAGCATACAAATCGTGTGTAGGATATGATGCTTCTTGTGTAATGAAGCTAATAAAAATGCTATTGACACACAAGGTCAACAAGTACACCAGCAGGGAGCTTAATGCTAGTCGAGAAATGAATGGCAATATGGAGAATTCAATCAGTAAAATGTTTTATCTCAAAACTACAGAAACAAAAATCGCGTAGAACTCATATCGACACACATGAATGTTTTACAGAGCATTTGTACTGTGAATGTATAATTTTCCATTAACCTTCAGGCACAGACATGGCAAAACTTGCAACAACAGCAGGAGTCCTTCTAGAGCTGTCACCTACTTGCTGTACTAATTAGTGAAACCAGAGGAAAGCCCTGTGCATTTTCTTCACCAGCTGTTTCAGATACAGTATAGTATCATCATTTGGGGAGCTAGTGCTTGTTTCAGAGCTTAAAACCACAAGTATGCTCAAGGAGGAAGGTAATAATGCTTGACAGAAATTACCACATTACGCACAGTTAGTTAGAAAAGGGAGTATTTAACATCAACAACATCCAACTTAATTCATTTCGGATCTGTTAATTAAATGTCATAGGCCTATCCAGTAACTCCCCAAGACAACACAGCAAGTGATGGCAAGACTTAAGTTATCTTCTTTTGTAGTTAGTGTGGTTGCTTGATCAGACAGCCTTGTGAAAGCTATCACCCGTATGCTCTTCTACAGTTTTTACTTTTCCAACTCTTGACATGTCCATCCGGATCCTGTGTAGTGATCTAGTAAGATAGTTGTCATGCTCCCTGATGTGATTTTGTTATGAGATTTTACGTGATTTACAAGTGTTTCCAGTCAGTGTTTATTATTCGAATAATCAAAATGTGTATTAAAAAATTGGATGGAAACCCAGCTACTGTAATTTTTGATGCCTCTTGAAATGAATGGTGTAACGCTCACGTATTGTGATGTTACTCACTCTGCCAGGTACAGATGGTGGCTGCCATAGCTGGTAAACAAAGAGTGCGAAGCACGGAAATCTGTCGATTGCCGATTCATAACAGTTTATATTTCACCTGATATTTTGCTTGTCTTAACTCAAAGTGACAACGATAACTGACGTTACCAGCTCAACTAACTTAGCCGATAGCATTGATGTTAACATTTCCACTAACATTAGTTTGTGTTCTCATATGTGTGTGTGTTCTGGTGTCAAAGGTAATTGATAGTCCCTTCTTAAACAGACAACACACTCATGGTTGCCTGCAGAGGGAGAAACATACCGCACTCCGTGCTCTTGGACCTGTAAACAAACAGTTAAAGCCTTAGTTTCACAACTGTGACGTTTGCAGAAGACTAGAGGTGTATGGGCTCTCCGTAGCTTTTAGGTGGTCAACTTTCTGGTCTTCGCCTTTTGGACCACTCATCAATGATGGATGACTGATTGCATACTGACGGCCATTATCAAAGGCAAACTCAATTCAGAAAGATAGGGCTGGCAGTGACAGCGCCACAGCAGAAACTTGGTGTGAATAAACACACGCAACAGAGACGCAGCAGCAGCGCAGTCGACAGGCACGTGCACGCAACACAGGTAGTGGGCAATCTTCTAGGCCTATAGCACGGTTAATTTGAATGTGATATCAAATACAGAAGAATCCGTCAGTAAGCTGTATGTCTAGATTAATACAAATCATTGATGCAATGTATTTCCAGAATTAATATGTTGAAAATAAAAACAGTTTTGTGCCTTTCCCTTCAGCCTATGTCCACAGTTCAGCTGCAATCTACTTTTGGCGCAAGGCTTTGGGTGCGGTAGCATAGGCCATTTGTTTATTAGGCTATGTTTGCAGAGAAAAAAAACACCATAATGAAGTGATAAAAATG
This sequence comes from Sprattus sprattus, assembly GCF_963457725.1. NCBI lineage: Eukaryota > Metazoa > Chordata > Actinopteri > Clupeiformes > Clupeidae > Sprattus > Sprattus sprattus. The sequence goes on along the minus strand of NC_137915.1, from coordinate 7,898,459 downwards.
TTAATTTCATATCATTGACTGACTTTGAATTAGTGGATTGTTGATTTCATTTCCCACCACACAACTAGTCTTGCCTAATCTACGACTTAATTAGGACAGCTGCGGTCTAGAAATAGCCCACATCAGTGTACAAACACGTTTTCCTTGGTAGCACATACACCATCAGGGATAGAATTGTGTGCATATAAAACCAACCTGCTGTTCCAGTGATTCATGTCATTGCACCAGTCAGCCTCACCCATCACCTTGTAACTCGCTTAATGGCAGCTTAATACAAATGTTTCTTGAACTATGAACTCAGACGAACAGAACTCATTTGAAAAGTAATTGTTGATGATTAAATGCTCAGATTCCATGCTGCTGAGTCATCCTGACGAAATTACATTTTTGTGTCTACTACGAAGATGTCATGATCTAAAATAACATTTTCTTTCCACAACTAGGCATTCCTTAAGCTGTGAAATACAAACTTGCTTATTGTAAGTATTCCTGACTTACATCTATTACTGTGTCAACAAATTAGCCAAAATATTTTTTGACCCCAGCTACCAGAGATTGTTTCTCGTGTTGTTTCATCCTCTGCTTTATGTCACCAAACTGGGCCTCTTGCTGTGCCGTAGACAAATGGTCAGTTAAAGGCCCAACAGGAAGTAGACCTAGCCTGTAAACTGGCTTCACTTTTCTCCATTCAAACCCTATGGAGTGGCTCTATTCAAACCCTATGGAGTTGCTCCATTCAAACCCTATGGAGTGGCTCTATTCAAACCCTATGGAGTTGCTCCATTCAAACCCTATGGAGTGGCTCCATTCAAACCCTATTCAAACCCTATGGCGTGGCTCCATTCAAACCCTATTCAAACCCTATGGAGTTGCTCCATTCAAACCCTATGGAGTTGCTCTATTCAAACCCTATTGAAACCCTATGGAGTTGCTCTATTCAAACCCTATGGAGTTGCTCCTCAAACCCTATTCAAACTCTATGGAGTTGCTCTATTCAAACCCTATGGAGTTGCTCCATTCAAACCCCATTCAAACCCTATGGAGTGGCTCTATTCAAACCCTATGGAGTTGCTCTATTCAAACCCTATTGAAACCCTATGGAGTGGCTCTATTCAAACCCTATGGAGTTGCTCTATTCAAACCCTATTCAAACCCTATGGAGTTGCTCCATTCAAACCCTATTCAAACCCTATGGCGTGGCTCTATTCAAACCCTATTCAAACCCTATGGAGTGGCTCTATTCAAACCCTATGGTGTTGCTCCATTCAAACCCTATGGTGTTGCTCCATTCAAACCCTATGGCGTGGCTCTATTCAAACCCTATGGAGTGGCTCTATTCAAACCCTATGGAGTGGCTCCATTCAAACCCTATGGAGTGGCTCTATTCAAACCCTATGGAGTGGCTCCATTCAAACCCTATTCAAACCCTATGGAGTTGCTCCATTCAAACCATATGGAATGGCTCCATTCAAACCCTATTCAAACCCTATGGAGTGGCTCCATTCAAACCCTATGGAGTGGCTCTATTCAAACCCTATGGAGTTGCTCCATTCAAACCCTATGGAGTGGCTCCATTCAAACCCTATGGAGTGGCTCTATTCAAACCCTATGGAGTTGCTCCATTCAAACCCTATGGAGTGGCTCCATTCAAACCCTATGGGGTGGCTCCATTCAAACCCTATGGCGTGGCTCTATTCAAACCCTATGGCGTGGCTCTATTCAAACCCTATGGAGTGGCTCCATCAACCGCCCATGGAAATGATAGTTGGCCATGCATAGTGGGAGGGGTTCAAAAAGAAAATAAACGTGGGAAACATATTTTCAATTCACTATTCACTTACTAGTACAGACTAGTGATATGTTTATTTGTTCATTTTCTTGCTGAAATGCATCTCTAGTTTTTTAGTGAAAACAGTTCCCAGCAAAGGAAGCAACTTTTTGTTTCAGAGAAAAGTTAACACCCCTAACTTCTCTGGACAAACTAAAAAAATCTTTGGATTTTATTGATGGATTGCTCAAGACATTTTGTCCTTGAAGCACTTTATGCACAAACGCACTTGTCCTGTTTTGCTGGAGACAAAACTTTTTATCAGTTTTCAATCTTCTCTGTGATTGCTTGTAACAGTTGCAATAAAGAGCTGCTCATCTGAAATGAAGCTTTGTCCCTGAAGGAATCAATAACCTTTGCGTCCACAAAATGAACAACCTCTTACTTTTCCAAGCATGCCCATTGGGAGTTATACAGGCCTTCTATATCCACTTAAAGAAAAACCCCTGTCCTAGGAGTATTTGAAAATACATTTTAAGTCCAAGTTTCTTGCTCTTGTTGCAGTGGCAGGTGTGTAAGTCAGAAATGTAAAATTCATCATTGTGCCGTGGTATTACAGTGGGGGTGTTGATGTGTGTTCCTCAAACTGCACTTCATTTTGTCATGCACAGGGAGTGGCAGATTTAGGGCAGTCTTCCACTACAGTGGAGCAGCTCTCTCAAATTTGACTATTTTTCTCAAGAGACAAACAGTGTGGAGGAAATGAGAGAGAGAGAGAGAGAGAGAGAGAGAGAGAGCGAGAGATAGAGAGAGAGAGAGAGAGGGCGGGAGACAGATAGAGAGAGAGAGAGAGAGAGAGAGAGAGAGGCAGAGATAGATAGAGAGAGAGAGAGAGATGGAGAGGATGTCTGAGGGAAGCATGACGCCCCTCTAATTCCATTCATTTTCAGAGTGTGCTGCCATGTTTGCCTTTTGTGTCTTTCTCTACGCTTCCTCCTCCTATGAGCTGATTAGTGTTTGCCGCTCGGCATTTGGGCTCTGATTCATCACTGCGCCTTAACAGCAGCGAGACAGACATGCGCTTCATGTCAGGCGGATGAGGCATGGAGATGATCTCTTTATGCAACACTGTTCTGTAGGTGTTGCGTTGCATCTCGAATTAAGCATCAGTTAGTTTACTTACCCGTGCCTATCTCCACAGGGTACTGGAGTTCATTTTAATATGGAAAGGTGTTTTAGTTGGGCTGAATGGTGACAAACCAAACCAAACATAAAATTATTTTTTTAGATGGTAATGAAGGCTTATCTGACAATTCAGAATTGATGCTGACATGATAATTGAGCTTAATCTAGTATACGTCTCAATGATTAAGCAAAGATGATTTGCTATGCTTATCAAGTCAGGCTTGGGTAAGACAGAAAATTATTAATCTGTTTTTGTATTCGTCATTAATTTGGTTGAACTTGGCTGACCATCTGATACCTGTCTTGTGCTTTATTTTTTCATTTGCATACTTTTTATTTTTTTTAATCTTTTAATTGGTGTCATGTTTATTCAGAGTGTGCATGAAGTTTATGAGCTGTGTAGTTTGTGTCTGGTCAGAGAAAAACAGCACTTGACATTATGGGGGGGGGGAGGTGTGTGTTTCGTATATCAATAGCACTGCTGATGCCACACACATGCCATACTGTTTATTTATCTTTTTTTAAGGGAGTGAACTAATGAGATCTTGTGGCTCGGCCTTGCCATGGTGCATCACGGCTTAGTGTAATTGCTCCTCCTGCCATGGTTCATTCATCACTGCAGGGCAAAGACAATCCTATCCATTGAGACTGAACCCCTCCCTCCCATTCTTTCTTTCTTTCTTTCTTTCTTTCTTTCTTTTCTTCCTTTCCTTCACTTACGGGCTCTGTGTTATACCTCTGAGGTGCCCAGTGCTAGATAGGGTCAGAGGTCAAGTGCATTACCACATTGCCCTGTGACTCGGGGGTTCTCTGAGTTGGGTCCAGTTTGTTTTTAATTGGGGTGTTACCTCTCCACGGTCCCTGGACTCACAGGCTGGTGATTGTTGCTGAGTCTGCTGTGCACCGTCCTCACTTCCCTTGTTCCATCCTATCAAAACGAGACACTAGAACATGGCAGAAGTCACACCCTAGTTGAAACTTTTAAAAGCGACTTCCGAATGCACCTTTAAAATAAAGATTTCAGCCGTGTGCATTTATACCTTTAATCTGGGCACAAACTGCCTTTGGCAGTTCCATCTACACCAAGAAAAGGTGTCATTTCTCGTAATGGCCTTATTACCTGGCCAATTTGCTGCAATTTTAACTGGTGTTGCTCAAAAGGCTTAAGTGATTGCTTTTAGGGCTCTTGATCATGGAATAAGTTGTGCCCGAGGCTGCGGTATGCCTGTATAACTGGGGGGAGCTTGTTCTGTAGCTTAATGTTGGGTTTCAATGTCATATCTGCATAGCGTACCCCCCTAGTGATTCGCATGGTTGGCCCTGTGAAAGTAGACGTGCCTGCATGAGCAGCATCCTGCACAACATGAGGCTTCGCTTCTCGGTACTCTCTACTAAGCCCTTAGCTAAGCCAAGTCTAAATATGTATTTACAATGGAGAGCATTTCCTTTGTATGCCGTCATGGAGGACCCGGTTGGATCGCTCATGGGATGCTTTTGTTTTTCTGTTAGCGAAAAGGTTTATTTTTTTGGCAAGATGGAATTAGGCTTCTCATAGCACTTGACTTCCTCTGTTTTTATAGGAGAATCTTCTCTCCCCAAACCAGGGAAGACTGTAGGCCTGGACTCACAGCAGGCTAAATATTATAATAGCAAACCAGACAATTCCTGGGTGTGATACTCGAGGGAATTCTCTCATAAGGTTTAGTTCTTATCAGGGGAACTTGCAATTAGGCCCCTTGTGTCTGCATACTCTATTTGCAAATGAGTATACCCCCATGGAGTGTACAGTGCCTTGGCCAGATAGCATACACGTATTCTGTATCTGCCAGACTATTCTCATGCACCTATACCCTAGGCCTATCCCCGTTGTGGAGGCCTTGTGCATAGCACGTTGAATTATTAAATGTTTCCCTCAAAACAAAGCAATATTTTCTAATTACCTGACTTTCCCATAAATATTAAATGCTCACCGTTACGTGTGTGGACTCCAAAACATAAACGCTTCCCTGGATTTAATCAATAATAAAATAGGAACATCACAGCGTGCTGTCTCCTGGAAAAAAAAACGATTATTTTTATTAATGCATTGCTTATCTTATCTCTTCCACTCACCTGCTATTGTCTTCGCCTGCCTGCATATGGTTGAACTTGATTTTACCTTTCGAATATGAAAGATCCTTAAAATAGTGTTAGCCCCGAACGCACGAATCCCAGAGGACAGTGATTATCGCAGCCATAGCCTTCTTCTCCTCGCGGTACTCTCCTGTGTGTCGTGCTTCAAATGGGCCTTTGTTATGGTGATGGATCTCTTTTGGCCGTTTTTAATACCATTAAATGCGCGGCCATTTTTTATACTGTGGTGACGGAGAGTTTCACTACCATCCCCCAACTACCCCACCGTGTTCCCCGGCTTCCCATATTTCTCACGCCATCACGCCTTCTCCCTTCAGAAGGTCCTGCCCCAGTGGAGTCAGCATGTCAGGCTCCACACAGCCCACCCAATCCCATTTTCCAGTTATTGTGCTCGCAGCTCAGTCATATCTTGGGGGGCCATATTTACAGTGGGAGAAGCATTATCTGAGTCCGACAACAAATGTATACCTATGCAGAGCATTGCCAAGGTACGCTGCACACGCTTGTCAGCCTGGCTTGTTTGTTTGTGTTTGTGCATGCATGTGTGAGGGAACTGTAATATAAATGTAAATTACTGTTGAAATGAAGGAATGAAATTTTGCTTTTAATTTAGTTAGTATACACACACACACACACAGACAGCCAAGTCTATCCTTATTGACATTCTCAACTGGCATCCATAGTGATGGTGGGTTGGGTCTGATGAAGAATGGACTGCTGTTTTGCCATGTCCCTCTCTCCTGTGTGATTCATTGGAATGATAAGCCAAGTTACCTTACGTTGACTAAAGAAGCACTCCTCCTGTTATCTCTGACTCATGTGGTGTTTGCTAATAAATATCTCTTACTTTTGCCTTTGTGGTGTTGAAACTTTAAACTGGAATTATGTTATCAGGTGATTTTGTAAGCTGAAATGGGTCAGGCTATATTGAGAACATCCATTGATTTACCTGGCAAGCAATGTTTTGTTTATATCTTCTCTCTTGAATTGGATTTGGATAGCAGGATTAGAAACACAAAGTAATACGGCCCTCTGTGGCATTGCTGACCGAGCAGTAGACATCCCTGAATTGAGTTAAAGCCTGAGAATAATTTGAAACAGTAACTAAAATCAATTGACAGAAAAAAAAGACCAGCAAACTTTCTCAAAGGGAGGTGAGTTACCCAAGCCTTTTTTTTTGGCTCTGTGGTTATGATATAGCAGAGTGCAGACCCAGAAAGAGCTGGAATTTCCCTCTCGTCAAGCCTTGCAGAGTGGTGTCCTCACAGGGGTCTAAACAAGAAAACAGAAAAGTTAGGAAGTTGCTGAAAATATAATAGCAGCGTTTGTAATTTTAATCAAAGACTATACACACTGCCCTTTCTCTTCAGTCTGTAATCAAAACATTGGCCATAATTATATCACGGCTCCAGAAAGATGAAGTTCCGCACTTGAATTTCCAGATAGTCCAAAACGTTTGCAAGAAAAATCTGAGTTCTTGGTTCTGCTTGAAAAGAAAACTGTACCTTGGCGTCTTAAGAAGTCGAGCTATTCCATTAATTATAAGTTGCTCTAACCCCTTTTTCACTGTCTGTTCACTTTTTCCAAGGATTTGAATAGCGTCTCTGGGAGGCCTTCTCGACAATCTAGAGGATTTCTCATTAATGCACACACTGTCCTATTGTTCTGCGAAGACCCATCCAAGCTATCTCCATAATTCATTGCCTTGTTCTGTCGAGTGGCAAATTTATTTCATATGGTTGCATCAATGATGTTGGCTCATATGTGTAATGTAATCAGGGGAATCGCACCCTGTTGTCAGCCTTTCCTTGGCAGACGGAAAGAGGTAACAGAATATGGCCAACGACTTTTTTGTTATTAAATTATGCATTAGGAGCCTCCACCGAGGCAAGGGCTCTGTAATAATGAAAACAAGACAACATGAAAACATGCTGTAAAATGCTTGTTTAGACCGTTAGACTTTTTTTTTTTCAAAGGGAATTTAATGTAACATGTAAACAAACAAAAATGGTGAACTGGTGACATACTGCAGGTAAGACATCACTGAAGTAATGTCATTTTCTTTTGTGTGTATCTTGTTGTTAATGTTGAGTTATTTATTTTTCTTTATGTATCATGCAGCGTTTGTGCCACTGAGGGGCCAATTACATGCAGGGAGAAGGGGGATGCTGTCAAGGCGAGCTGGCAGGCATACTGTACGTGAGGTTCTTTATGGGAGTCTTTATGTTGTATTATGCATGTTACAAGCAACCTGCAACTGCAAGGTATGCAATACACACCAGATCAGACGGTCAAGTGTTGCAGGGGAGTTTGTTCAGTACATATGTGACAGGTTCAGTAAGTTTAGTTGGCGCACATATTAACACAATTGCTTTATTGTGTAACAATGTATTTTTTGCCGGGATTGATTTTTCACCAGCTTTAGTCCTATGCACAGAATATGATCATTGATTTACACTGTATACACTCCAAAGCTGTTAGATGAGGCATAACAATAATGCCATGGACATGTAATGCATACATAATGATTTTAGTTTTAGTTTCCCTAAATTTCTCCCTTAATGTAAATTGAACCTGAAGTGAAAGTGATTTCAAACCCTACATAATCATACATCAGTTCATTTGTATGGAACGAACCCCATTTTTTCATTTTTTGAAAACAAATTAGCCCCTTTAGAGGAACGTTTCAGTCCGCATTTTCTGAAGATGTTAGGCTATTTTTTAATGATTCGATTATAATGTGTAACTTCATTATTTTATATAAAAAAGCATCTCACCTCTACCTCTATGTTGTATACCTTAAGACAGTAGTGGCAGTAACTGCAAGGCCTGGTGCATTTTATTGTTAGTTTGTCATAAGGGGATAACAGAAACACATTTATGAAATATCCTACCCTGAGAAAATAATATGTTGTTGAATATCACTTGATATTTTCAAGTCTCAAATTGGCTTAAGGGTATGAAGAAATGTGGAGTGATGAGTGCCATTTTGAGTTCTTTAGTTCTTTATAAGCGTACATTTTTCCTTGTGTAACAGTGATGCGTGATGTATCAGCTTTGAAATGTGTTCACTGGAGAGATATGATGCCATGCTCTGCAAGGGAAAGCAATGGAAGATAGATACCAATGATATATGATTAAATATCACATGAAAGTCCTTGTGTTCTCAACACCTAATTCATTTATTAGTGCAATTTACTTTTTAAAAAAGCTTTTAAAGTTAGGGTTTGGTAAGGTGACGAACTGGCTGTTATCAAACTTGGATTGGATTGAGTACGTTGTGGTGAAGAACAATTCTTATGAAGTCTTTTCAATTTGTATGAAGTAGGTTAGCTTCTTGCTGCAATACACATGCTTTGTAATTACACAACTAAGGAAAGATAGTCTGGCCACCACCTTGTCTTCTGTATGTCATGTAGGAAAAAAAACTCCAGGGGCTGCTAAAAACACACCATTATGTTTTTATCTTGTAACATCTGGCATACAATGGATCCAATCTCTTGGAGCATTTTGCTTGAGAAATGGTTGTCCTTTTAAGGCTGACATTTCCCCTCTGTGTCAGCAACACAGGCATCACACCACAGCTCATCTGGGAACATTCGATTTTGCTCAGATATCGCAAAAAAAAATGTCACCCCTGGCACCTTTCTCAAAGAGATGCACCTCGGCCAATCAGGCACCCCTGTTCGCTAAGATAAATGCCATTCCCGGAAAAAAGGGGAGAAAGCACAATCTAATATCACAGCCTTCAAGACTCCAGAGGGCCCGACAGCCTAGCGCATTACTCTATTGCCTTGGTCCCACTGGGAGGGAGAGCCATTTTTCTTCCCAGCCCCTTTGCGGGAGCTGAGCGGAAGCCAGCACGAGCCTAGATTGGCAATATTTATTTTGTACTGGGAGTGTGGAGGCGAACAACAACAAGGTAGTGTGTGGGTTTGACCTGTGGAAATACAAGATGGGAAAGGCCAGTGTGTCTGAACCCAACAAACGGAGGGAGAACTGGATATATTCATTTGTATCTGCGTCTGTGTCCATCATATGCATTTGTATCTGTGTGCATCTCTCTAACTTGGATGTCATGTCTGTGAAACGCCCCCCCCCCCCCCCCCCCCCAACACTTTAAACACCCACATCTGATTGATGCTGACATTTCTAAGCAACTGTGCTTCAAACATGGATGTCAGCTGAGCCAGATATTTCGTCGGAGGAATTAGTGTCTCGCCGGCAGCCGAGGAAAAACCAAGCCATAAAATTGGCTTTTGGAGTCGGAGGCGTGAAACAAAGTCCTTGTGGGAAATGTTTTGTTTACCCCTGCTGACTGAATGCCAATCAATAGGCAGCTCAGAACCTATTAGCCTTGCTGAACTGCTTAACACCCACTGGCCCCCATTACCCTCGGCAGTCGAAGATGTTTGTCACTGTAATATGCTTAGCGGCATTCCCCATTAGTCCCATCACGGACATCAACCTGTAGCTGTGGCTGCCGAGGTGATGGACAGGTCTTTCTTCAGCTATGCTACGCTTTATCTGCCTCACCTCACTTTCCTGGGCAGGCTCGGGAATCTAATGCGCTGCTTGAAACTGTCAGATGTTGCTGAGCCAACTGTTTGCAGGGGCACTCACTCGTGGCCGTAGTTACGGAACGGAGTGTGCACTCCGCTGTTTTGTCAGGGAAATTTAAGAGAGCTTTTCATTTGGCTGGTTAGGAACGTTCCCAGGCAGTGTCTTATGGAAATCCCTCTAATAAAGACTTTTTTTTTGCCGATGCCACTGTTCTGAGGCCTATGACATCGGAAATTCATGTACCTTCCTTGTCTACTTGACACAGCAAGATTTGTGTCCCATAAAGGCACATCGGCGCTTCTAACACAGTCTGTAAATATCAGAAACGAATTGCCTGATGTGTAACCCGTCCCTGTGAAAGCATCTGGTGTGTGATGTGTGGAGGCCCTGGCTGTTGACTGAGCGCTGCCTGAAATGGGTAATAACCTCCCCTGAAGGCTGGGTACGGCCGGAGCTACATCTCAATTCCAGCCTCCAGGCAGGTTGACATATAATCTGAGGATGGAGGGGGGGGGGAAAAATAGATAGATGGAGAGAGAGCGAGAGCGAAGAGAAGAAAAGAGAAGATAAGCCAGCACAAATAATGCCCTGCCAGCCATCAGTGACTTCCTGAGAGAAGGGGGGGATAGGGGTTGAGGAGGGGAGCGGGAGGATGGGGGTTAGCGGGGGGGAAGACTTGGGCAGAAAATTAAATGCTTTGTAGCATCCAGATCCCAGAGGGAAACTGGACTACCCCGGCACGGAGGTCAACCATCCGCAAGCCGCAAAGGCAAGCAGCGAGCGAGCGAGCGAGCCGGGAAGGAGGGGCGGATCGCTTTTGATGAGTCGGGGCATTGTCCGTGGGCATCTGGAGACTGATGGATACCTAACCCACTGTCCTGCTCTCCCTGGCCCTCATTCTGTACACACACACACACACACACACACACACACACACAAAGGCGCGCAAACACACAAACCTCGGCTTCCAGAACTCCGCAGTGTGCAGGAAGACAAGCCAGCGGGATGACAAAGTTGAGACAGAGCAGATCAGCCAATCTGCTAGAGTGCAGGGCTGAGACACTGATGTTTTACTCTCTTTTCTTTACGATCACAGCGCGGTGCTGCACTAAGGGAATACTGATTGGAAAGAGACATGCGGGATTATAGAGAGCAGTGACCTGGACAAGACTCGCACAGATAACTCCCAAGTAAAAAAAAATAAAAAATCAGTAAAATCAGTTTTGTTGATGAAACCAGTGGTCTTTCTCAGGTGATGGGTGCCCTGGTAGGACATGCAGTGCAAGGATCATTTCTCAATACAGAATCAATGTTTTACTAATACTGCAGTCGGATTCACTCTTTTAACTAAACGATCATCAATAGCCACCGAGGAAGCTGTCAGGCCCTTGTTTGTCTTGCACTTAACTGAACTTAAAACGCCCGGACAAGGATACATCTCATCTCATGCGTCCTAACAAAGAACAAGCCATGTTTATTTCATCAGTCCACCGGGGAAAAACAAAGAAGATTAAACCCTCAGCCAGGGAGCTGAGCAAGATTAAGCTGTTGACTGATAAAGCTGCCTTTAAGATTTTCTTTCCTCCCTCCCAGCCTTCTAAATGGGAGAGTCTTGTGTGGCCATTACTTTTCCTGCCCAATCTCTCAAAGTTCCCTCACTGTATGCACCTCGCTTGGGTGCAGTGATGCACCATCTGCGCTCGCTACTTTTTTTCTTGTTACCACATAATAGATGTAGTAATTTTCTTTTCACCTCGAAGCCCCCTCTGCCAAAACACCATTAAACACTTAGACCATCCATTCTTCTTGTGCTGCACAGTTAAGCCCCCACAGGAGAGGGAAGAGAGTGCTTCTCCTGTCGCAATACCTCTTGCACATATTAGTATGCAGGCTGAAGACGTTTTTGCATGCTAATTAAAATGAACTGCGCTATCTTCTGTGGCTCCCTGTCCTCCTCCTCCTCGTTTCAGCTCGCTCGGATGAATGTACTCCTGATGGATCTGCGTTTTGTGGGGGTAAAGAGAAGAATGCATCTCGCCCCGGCAGAGATTGTTTTGAAAAAGTCACGCACGCGCATTATTCATTCCGACTGCTGCTGCAGGGTCAGGGGGATGGAGGCTGTGCACGGCTAAAGAAAGGGAGCGCTTGTAAACATTACGTGCAAGAAAGCTTCCCTTCCTGTCAGTTTACACTCCATCTGCTCCCTTTTGTTATCCTCCACAATGTCTCCGTTAATACTGTTCCCTGATCAGTTTTTGTTTTGGAGTCATTGATCGTGTTTGTAGGCCTGGGAGACAGACCCCAGCAATCCCAGGCCTCCCTGATGTAGCTGGGGTATGAACAAGATGAGACATGACAATCCACAGACCTCATAGCGAGAGGTGTCTGAGGCTGTCTGCATCTGCACGTCTTTTCAGCTCTTTGCAGAAGAAAGGAACAGGCGAAATAGAAAAGGAGAAAAAAATAAACCATATTAATGATTCGACTGAGGCGCAACTTGCAGCCCTTCACTCATTCTAATTGGCAACAGATCTCTGTCTGAATAATTGGCTGAAATGAGTTTTCACCAGAGTTTAGGGAGGGGATGTTTATCTTATTTCTGACAAACTGCAGCCGAGCAGCCGCGCTCACACCTGGAGAGGTTTGTCAGACGAAGACAAAGGTTGCATCGAGGAGTCTAAACACACAGACAGACAGATAGACACACGCACACATTTTTACAGAGCTTCTTTTTAATTGGAATTCTAATGCTGTTTACACTCCACTCCACACATTGTTTTGGTATCAGCCGCTTGAACCTTGGCTTTCGAGGAAAAGGTATAGCCCACTGTATTGACAAGCTTCCCCGAAGAAGAATGGGTGTTCTACTGTAGTATTTTACAGTAGAGAAGGACAAGTCTACTGAAAGACTGAACAGCATGTGGAACTGAGCTACACCATCTTAAAACAGTGGGACGTGGTACTCTCATCCCATAGACATTCCCCCTTAGCTTCTGATCAAAATCGATATTCTATCTGAAAATTTCCGGGCCCTTGTCAACCTGTCAATGTGGCATTCTGGGAGATTGGGGGGGGGGCCAGTGCTGGCATGAAAGACTGCTGACCAGACAGCGGAGCATCAGTAATGCATTTTTAATGGAGGCGGTGGCCGCAGGTTTTTCTTTTTTTCGGGAGGCTGTCTCCGAGCGTCTCCACCAGCGGCAGGAGTAGTGAAGCACCAAGCCACATTAAAATGGATGTTCCAAATCAGCGGGGATGCAGCCTGCTGCTCCTGCTGTCTCCTAAGCTCCCCCCTCAGATTCACTTATCTGCTATCTATTAAATGGAAGCTTTCCAAATGTGTCCCAGCATTAAAGGAGGGCGAGATACTAAGAGAGAAAGAGGGAGAGAGAGAGAGAGAGAGAGAGAGAGAGAGAGAGAGAGAGATGGGAGGGAAGGAAGGATGACAGACTGATAGACAGACAGGGAGAAAGAGAGTCTGACAAAGAGAGGGAGGGGTGAGAAGAAGAGAGAGAGAGAGGGGAAAAGAGAGTGCACAGATATTTCGCCATGCCCACCCCCCAGCACATCCTTTCTGGGAGGCCATGTGATCCGCTTGCTCTGTCCTCTCTGATAAATGTAATCGGAAAGTTTTGCTAGTTTTCGTTCCTCGAAAAATGTGGCCCCTCTGCTGGAATTCTTTGCAAATGCATGAGTTTGGCCGTCGAGGGGGAAAGTGGGACACTCCCCTGCCGGCTGTAATGGGCAACCGGCCCCCGAGACTGACAGGTGTGTCTGGGTCATCGAGTGGAAGTTATCGGGCAAGATAATTGGCGGCCAGCCCTCATCTCTGGGGGGTTTCTGTGGGCCAGGCCATCCGGATCCAGAGGAGACGTTGCCGGGGCGCCATTAATCAGAGCCCCGGCCAATGAAGATGGGGCAGGAGCCAGCCAGAGGGATACGGCTGCATCAGCTCTCGCTGGCCCTGACAGAAAAATCCTTACCTCATCTTGCACAGCACTTGAGTGAGTGAGTGAAAGAGAGAGAGAAGTAAGAGGGAGCCAAATTCAATCAATTTGAATGCCCATTATACTCTAAGAAGTGTTGACACTATGCTGTATATGCAAAAGAGAGTATTAATTCATAAAGAAGATGTCTCCCGGAGTGCCTAAATAAATCAGTACCACAGCGATTAAATCTGTCAAGTTAATTATACCCTACTCTGTTATGTGTTTTGTGATTTTTTTTTGTTATTATGTATAATGCTGAGCTGTTTAAATTGCTGCAGTTTCTTACTGAAAGAAACCGCCTGATGGGCTACTGCTATTTATACATTGATTTGGCAATTGCCTCCTGATTGTTGTGTGGGTAATCCATTCCATTAGAAGAATGCTCTGCATGATACAGCGATGCAGAACGTTTCAGTAGCATTTCTTATTTCCGTTCTAAATAGATCCAGCAGACTGAAACCTTTCTGCCTCAGAGCAGTTGGCAATAGGCAGCTGGCAATATATCAAAAATGGCTTTGCAAGGCAAACTACTTAAAAAGTTCAAGGAAGAAAAACTCTATCAGAGATGATGTGTCACCGTACATAGACTTTGGTGTACAAGGGGAAACATCTTGTCAGCTTTGCAGATATTACCTGTCAAGCAGTTTAAATTTCAAATGATATTTAGGCAATGATTTCATGTTAGTGCAAATGTTACCCGGTGCAATAGTGTGCCATTTCCTAATTAAATTATGTTAACCTATGGATTTTGTTATGTTATAATATGATTTGGTTCCAGTTGATGAATGCTCAATTCCAATTGGTCTTGAACCATTAGAACCATTCTGCATACTGCATCATGCATTGCCTTCCATACTATTGATTGTGTTATTACTAGCTTTAAATATTTTTTGTCCTGACTAATACTGATATAAAATGATATGCCACACCAGCTAAAGTAAAACACAGTACAGGTATAGCTACAATGAATGACATGTCAGTGATATTATAGTAGTGGTGTTATTTGGAGTACTTGATGAAAAGAGTTCACAGGATAGGGCAATGACTGCACAGCTGATCAGTCTGCCCCTCAGCCTGCCTGGATTCCTTCTGGCCTGTTTCTCTCCGTGGAGAGGCAGCAAAACGCTGCTTTGCATGTCAATAGGATTGTAATTGTGAAAGGCGGTGTGTGTGTGTGTGTGTGTGTGTGTGTGTGTGTGTGTGTGTGTGTGTTTGTATGTGTGTGTTCATATGTGTGTGTTTGTGACCAAAGCGAGAGAGAGAGTAGTGTACCTATCCACAGACACACATCATCTTTAAAAATGGATAGCTCAGAAATGTAACTGTTACACACACTTTTGGGGAGAGAAAGAAAAATAGTGTGTGTGTGTGTGTGTGTGTGTGTTTGTGTGTGTGTGTGTGTGTGTGTGTGTGTGTGTGTGTGTGTGTGTGTGTGTGTGTGTGTGTGTGTGTGTGTGTGTGTGTTATCAACAAGCAAAGTCTCATGGAAGTCCTTCCCTGCCTGTGCATGTAGCACAAAGAAAAGAAATTGTAGCGAAGGCTCCACGTCTGGGAGGATGAGATCGAAATGAGATTAGGAGAGATGCCCCAGCAGTCTCAACGAGGTTGGGATCGGATTTTCTTTGCCCTCCTGTTCCCTCCTGGGACAGCCGCCAGGGAAAGAAAAGAGCTTATTTAATAAGAAAATGCGCTAATCTTCCCCTCTGATTCTCTTCGTTCGGATTTTTTTGTGTTGTGTCTGGAAGGTAAATGTGACTGTCTCCGGTGTTTGGGCAATGGAACGGACTAGGTTGGATGAAACATATTGGAGGGGCACCGCCAATAGTTATCTTCCCAAACATTGGGATCACAGGAGGCTGCCTTCGTTTGATTTAAGAAAAACAGACACTCAATGATAATTTATCCGATTGTAACTAAGTTAATCTGAACTTAATCTCATTGAACTGAAAGTCCACAGCAATTTGGCTTTGGGCATTTGAATGAAATCAGTACAAATGCATTTGTATGCAGCAAAAGCTCTAGATATTGATGTAGTGTGGGGAGTTATGTGGCATTCAATACCAAAACCACACATACTTTAAATATTTCATATTACTCTAAGTAATTATTTTTAATGTTAATCCTACGTAGAACAGTGATGTAGGCCTGGTGGTTGGAGGTTTCTGTTCACTGTGGAGCATTGGGACCAGACAGTAACTGTTCCAAATCGCATCTCAGCACATTTTTCTTTTCTTCTCTTTTCTCTCTTTTTTGTCGCCTCCTGTTCCGAGTGAATGTGAAACAAATGAGTTATGATAAGGGGAGAGCACAACAAGCACTCTCCCTTACCTGTCTGCATACCAACGAGGACTCTGTGACAACGTTGATGGATTTGCCCACAGTTTCTGTGGAAACTTGCTCACGGACATCCCTCCCAACCCCCCCAAGCCTCTCTAACTCACTCACTGACTGACTCCGGAAGAGATGGGCTTTGATACATCTCATGTCGACTTTGGATCAAGGTTACGTGCACTCTTCTCAACGCTGTGGAGTGGAGGATCAAAGTATGGAAGCACAATAGGGAAGCATGTCATATATCATGTAAATTAGGCCTCTCCACCAAAGTGCCATCTACCCTTTGAGATGAAAGAGGAGATGGTTCGGTATTTTTACCCCCCTCTCCATTGCCATTATGTCCATACACAAACACAACGACTACATCTGGCTGCCCTACTATTATTGTGAGTACCGCTGGATATCTTATTTCATCTGTCTGCTCTGCCATTATTGTACATATTGCCGAGTGTCTGCTGTTTACTGGCAACAGAACACACACTGGAAAAGCTGATTCTTCAAACTGCCTGAAATCAACCGATTTGTTGGCAAAGTTTCTCCCTGTGAGAGAGAGAGAGCATAAGAGGACCCTGGTTCCCACCTTTAACTGCCATTATTTTATTTCCATTGGCTTGCGCTTAATTGTGTTAAGGGGAAAGGGGGGCCCTTTGTTGTCCTAATGCCAGGAAGTCATCACCATTGACCTTGAAGAGCATCCTGGGGTCTGCCTAATTGCGTCCCCTGCAAAACCATTTGGAAGCTAATGACAGCCAAGAGCAAACAAGGGTCCATCCGAAGGTAAAATTAGCCTCCGTTATTAGAGTCCTTCCAAGAAACCATTTCTGCATTGTAATGAAAGATGATAAAACAAGGTAATTTTACTCCAACCTACCAAATTATTATCATTTCGCTCCCAGGAACCCTCAGAAATACTGTCCAGTTGTTCCGTGAAAAACCGTCTGAATGTAATCAATAGCTACACTGTCCATGATTAGCTAAATCTATCATACGCTGCATATAAAAGCACCTGGCTATCCTCGAATGACACCGGTTTTCCGTTTACATCCAAGCCTGCTTGAATGCAGATGTGCGCTCACTAGATAGTTTAGATTGAAGCTGTCTCTACAGGGCGAAATCTGGAAGCACACCAAGAGGCTATGGCACAGGTAGTACACTGCACCCCGAAACCAAACCATCTCCCATCCCATCTCTCCGACCTACCCTGTCAGTCCCTCTACCCTCTACCCACACACACACACACACACACACACACACACACACACACACTCACCTCACACACACACACACACACACACACACACACACACACACACACACAGTAAACAGCACTAATACAGCATGAGGCAGGGAACAGGAACAGCCTCAGTGCAGAGGAGCCCCTCATTTTGGAGTGAAGTACATCTCTGAAGGGGACAGTCTGAGTTCATTGAACAAACAATCACACTGCACTCACTGTTCCTTCACTAAAAGTATTGTTTTTGATGATCCCTGGAGGCTGAATATGCTCTACTAGTAGGGGGAATAGAGACAAGTGAAAAGCAGGAAGAAAAAAAAGCAAGAAAACACTGTGATTTGGAAGGAGATGGTACTCTTGAGGTACGCACCAGGGTTGAAAAATGAGATGCTCTTTTTTCTTGTCTGTCTGTTTTTTTTCTTTCGCTAATTGTCCTCAAGTACTTTTAAAACATGGAGGAATGCTGCCAGTGTGTGCGATGACTGCCTGAATACATTGCTACTCAAATTCTCTGGGGGATTCATTGCGCGCCACACTCTTGCAATGGGAGGAGGTAATTACGGCAGTAATTATTAAATCTCCCGGGAGATCCATCTCGGAATATTCACAGTTGTACTTCCAGTCCAAGCTGTTGAAGGGCACAGGAAGATGATGATAACATTATTATTATTATTATTCCCTCTCGCCACCGAGGGAACGTGATGCACCACAACCCAACATCACATGATAATGACATCCCAACATGCATCACATGATAATGTTTCTCTCTGGGCCCATGGAGCTGGCAGGAATCCGCTTCAGAGTGTTTCTGGGCAGAAGGAGAGAGAAAGAGTGAGTGTGTTTGTGTGTGTGTGATGTGTTTTTGTGTGAATTTGTGTGTGTGTATGTGTGTGTGTGTTTGTGTGTGTGGTGTGTGTTTGTGTGTGTGAGTGTGTATGTGTGTGTGTGTGAGTGAGTGTGTGAGAGGAAGACGGCGGGTAATCTGTAATTATGGTGATCAGCAGGCAGAAAAACCTGGCTTTATCATTGTTATCAGAGACAGAGCACCTGCGCCACACACACACACACACACACACACACACACACACACACACACACACACACACACTTAGTCTCATACATCACAGCAGTCTTTTACCTATTTTCTGCGCATATGCTCACATCATCCCTATAAGATGCAGGTACACCCCAGCACACATACAAACACACACACACACACACACACACACACACACACACACACACACACACACACACACACACACACACACACACACAGCCCATAAAGGCACATGTAATTTGAACTGCATAATGCATCACACATCTGAGGTTTTCATTCGGAATTGCATGTTTTTTCCCCCCACCGATGATCCACCCACTCCTATGCACAAGTCTGTGAAAATGTGTGCAGGAGACGCTGCCTCCCGCAGTGCTCAGTCAGATGAGGCACCCCGTTTTGCTTCATTTCCTGGAAGTAATGTAACGTTTCTTCTGCTACTGTGAGCCTGTGTGGGTGCCAGGGATATTATGCACATTCGCGGCCAAATATGGAGTGGAGTAGGCCTGCACCGGTCGTGGCTGCTGCTAGCCGATAACACCAGACTGCTGTGTTTTCTCACCTCAGGAAACGTTCTATCCAGTGGACCGCAGAGGCATGGAGGGCCCATCAATGGGCTTGATTTTTCAGCTGATACTCGTGACCTAGAAGGAGGATTTGCCCCCTGTCTCTCCGCCAAGGTTAGATGGTAAACAAAGTGATCACCTTTTTGCTTTTTCATGGTTTTTGAAAAATTCCCATTCGCTCTCTCGGGGGGAAGTTGGCCCCCTTTTGGCCCAGATGGCAGGACCCCTGTCTCGTTATTTTCACTCTTGTTAGCGTTTCGAGTTTGCTCTCCGTCTCTCTCTTTCACCCTTTCTCTCACCTTTCTCTCCATCCTATTCAATAATTCATGGAACGACGAGCGATGGAATCACCGCAGATTGTCAGTGATTTGTCATCTGCCATTCAGGAACCGTGCCCTCGCCAAGGGTCGGGTCAAATGTAATCGTCTCCCTCCGTGCTTCGTGTCAGGCATGTCTGTTTCGATGACACACCCGTCAAACTCTGGAAGCTGGCCTATTTTCACCCGGCCATAAAGTCGACACACTTTCCATATTACTGAGCGGAGATACCGCAATGCTAAATAAAGATGCTAATGCTGCTGGCCTTGTCAAATCCAGCATCGACAAGCAAAAGGAGCTGTCTAAGTCAAGGCTACTTGGGGAACTTCTGTCTGCGATTAAAAACAAACATTAGGCACATGGGCAGAACAAAGTAGGCAAGAGGAAGAGAGGCAGACGGAGAACCACCTGGAGAAGAACCACAGAACAGGAGATGAAGAAAGAAGGGTTGTCCTGGCAACCACTGGAGCGGAGGGCCCAAGACAGGAGAGGATGGAGGGGTTTTGTCGATGGCCTATGTTCCTTTGGGAACTTAAAGACCTAAGTAAGTAAGTAAGCAGAACTAAGTGCAGTGCCATGGTTCATCTGGGGACAGGAGCAGAGTCTGGGTGGGAGGAGGTCTCTGTCAGACAGAGGTTGTAATTTCACCGATATCACTAGGGAAAGGTGACATCTGTTTGAGTTAGGCCGAGACGCATTTGGCTAGGCAAACAGTTCTGCTCTCTGATGCCACTGAGCTGGCTAAACAGCAATTATTCTCCAGGTAGAAAACCCAAGCTGGGAAAGGAGAGACAGATCTGCCCACTAGTTCCTTTCGTAAGTCATTAAAGCATTTGCTCACAGATGGAAGATTATTTCAGGGATGACTCACAACCCTGTTCCATTCAGTTACTTACTAGAGGAAGGATAAATATTTTACGGTGTTTTTAAGAGAAATGAAAGAGAAATTTTTGGCCAAACAGTTTCCCAATGATTCCCCCTCATGCTTAGTATTTCATACACAAATATAGACTCTGTCAGTACTATCATGGCCTGTATAGTAGCTCAGACAAACCAATCCCAAAGAATATACTTCAATAAAAGAGTGAATCAGTCCAAAAATAAATAGAGCTAAAACAGAGCTTAAAGCATCAGTGAGGAGTTTTGGTCTTAATCTGGTGAGTTGTCTAAAAGGCATCACTTGCAAATATTCTTACATTTTCATGGGGTTAAACTGGATAACAGAACTATGTAGTGTCTAGCTTGAGTAGCCAGTGGGAATGCCTATGTCCTTATCTGTCCTTCACCTGACCATATACCATCAAAATGAGAAGATGATACCAAAACTAGATGCCTATAAACAGAGGTTAAATTGGGCCGGGGCTGTCCGGGGCGGAGCCCCGGCACATAAGCGGCCGGGTCTGGAGTTCTGCAAAGCAGATCTGATGCGCAGCAGCTCCAGACGATTTTGGCAGTCTGCCTAGTCCATTCACAAGCAATGTTGTCCTACTCATTTACAACTTTTCCATTGCAAATCTTTGTTGTTTTAAAAAACAATTCTAAATAATGGTAGGGATAGGCTGGCCTAGATATCTGGAGCAAGTTTGAGAAGTAGGCATATCGCGCACGAAACTTGCGCAGAAGCTCCTCCTCCCAGATCAGACAACACAACGTCAATTCGGTCATCATCAGACATATCGTAGTAGACAGGTGAATGGCGAGGGAAGAGAAACACAATTAAAGGTGCACGGTATTTTGAAAGAGGTCGATCATCACCAATAGGCTAATATCATTAGATATGGGCTTGCATTTTCATTAAGCAGGAACAATTAACCTTAGACATGCAGGGATAGCCTGCTACTGGTGTGACAACTCGCAAGCGCTAGTTAAAAAGAACAATGCTGCTAATTCTAAATGATTTAGCAAGTAGTCTATGCGATCTCCGAATCACATTTCTCATTCCTAGCTGGATGAATTTCAAACTTATTTGTATCTATGAATCAGCTCTTAATGTGACCTCATCAAACACACTCAAAATCTACAGAGTAGCCTACATATTAAAGGCACCCAGTGCAACTTTCGAGGTTTAAAAATAAACATTCAATTTCTAGTCTTTTTTACACGTAGTAAGTTTCAATAACTCCATACCATTACATATCGACATTCAAGGAGCAAAGATGAGACGTCGTCCTGTGGTGAGAACTGATAGAAAATCGATAACAACAACAATCGCCGCCATTTTCTTTATTTTTTGTAACCTACAATAAATACAGCAGGATTCCAGTCAATGGATTGTTGTTGTTTACGATTTTCTATCAGTTCTCACCACACAACGATGTCTCATCTTTGCTCCTTGAATGACGATATGTAATGGTATGGAGTTATTGAAACTTACTACGTGTAAAAAAGACTAGAAATTGAATGTTTTTTTTTCATTGAATGTTTACATAAAGTTGCACTTGGTGCCTTTAAGCAACATATAAAAAATGCTGGAGTTGTTGGCTGATAGCTTCACTGCTATGGATGGTTGCTCATCATCTGAATCTTCCTCCTGGCTTTGCGTTGGTCCTTGAACATACACTATTCACAAAAAGTTAGGGATATCTGGCTTTCGGGTGAGAAGTGTATTTTAGCATTGACCCTGTGAATATTTTTTAATATGCCCCTAAAGGGACATGACAAAAAAAAAAAATTCTCGTGCGCACCAGAAACTTTCTCGTGCGCACCAGAAACTTGGCTACTCATTCTAGTAGGCTAAAACAGAGAGTAGAACTAGGCAGGACGGGCAGAGAATCGTCTAGAATCGACCCAGATCTGCCTACGGACATAAAACACTAATTAGAGTAAGTGTCCTATGTAAGGGATAATGTATAGAATGCAGGTCCTTATCGGAAAATAAGTCCCGACAGGGTGAACCGGACACCGACGCGAAGCGGAGGTGTCTTGCTTCTTCCTGAAGGGACTTATTTTCCGATAAGGACCTGCGTTCTATACATTATCCCGCTTATTATACGGTTACTTGCCACAACAAAACAAAAAAACAAATACACTTAACACAGTGTGTCTTTTTACAATGTATTTGTTACTATACGTAGTGTTAAAAAGCAGAGAAATAGTTCGCCAAAGACGTTGAACTTCAAAGACGTTGAACATTCTTTAGAACACAGCTGCTCAACCGTCTGCTGAAACTCCATTGATAAGTTAGTGTGGAATACTTGGGGAATGATACGAAAGACCTATATCAGAGGCACAAAACCCGTTGCCATTGACAGCACAGCGGTCATTATATGCAGGTCATTATATGAAAATAAGTACCTGCGAACGTTGGTGATGGCCCATTCAAATCAACGGGGCTTTTTGGAACGTTCTGAAGAGCCGTATAATAAGCCTAATTAATCATTCTACAATTATTAGCAAATGTAGTAATTACGGTTTGTCTTGTTTCTGTGTTTTCTGTGTTCAGCCCTATAGCCTAGCCTAATTAGGCTACTTCAACCAAGGAGGCAGGCTACCTCATCTGACTGGCTGCATATAAGTGCTGCGCAGCTGAGCCTCCTCGACGAGAGACCCATGCTATCAGAAAGGAATAGAATAATAAACCGATTTTCCCCAATCCACTCCTTTTTCCACCGTCACATTACACCATGCCTAGGAAACTAGGACAGCAGTGAGGATGAATCTAAATAAATAAAAGCCGTGTTTTGGCTTGGCTATTCTTGGTAGGCCTATATGGCCTATGTGGTTAAATTATGGGTAATTCTGGGTCAATTCTGGTTAAGCTTTGGCTGGTATGGGATATTATGGCTTTCTTATGGCATTTCTATTGTTTTTATTTGGCATAGACAGTGTTTGGCCCAATTGAGGGCCATGCCGTCCCTAAAGTTTCTGGTGCGCACGAGAAAGTTTCTGGTGCGCACAAGATAGTTTCTGGTGCGCACGAGAAAGTTTCTGGTGCGCACGAGAAAGTTTCTGGTGCGCACGAGAAAGTTTCTGGTGCGCACAAGATAGTTTCTGGTGCGCACGAGAAAGTTTCTGGTGCGCACGAGAAAGGTTTTTTTTTTTTCATGTCCCTTTAGGGGCTCCGTAGATCAGAGAAAAGTAAGTAACAAATACTTTCCATTTCCCACCACTTGTTTGTCATGTCATCCATTCATATGGATGTGAATCAATCAATACTAATACAGCTTTAACGGTGATGTGTTTTTTGCTTAATTTGGCAACTTATTTACTGCATAATCCACGAAAGATTTGTGAAATTTGCCCCTCCGGATCAGAGCCCCCCCACATAGAAAATCCCAATTTAACCCCTGCCTATAAATATATACCTCAAAAACTGGCAAATAGATGATGTTTGCTGCAAGCTGATTCATTATCGCAGTGGATGGTGCTGCTGTCAGTAAACCGTATGCTCTTCATCATGAATAATGCCATGCAGTGTCTATTTCACTGACGTCACATAACTTTTAGGAAGCCTAGCCGCTCTCAGCTCTGCTGTTTTATGTTTGTTTGTTTGTTTGTTTTCTGTGGCGTATTGTTTATAACTCGGAGAAGGAGTTTGAGTGACGGGTGGATTAGAGCGAGCTGAGGGGAAAGCAGTGACAGCTGCCTGCCTCCAGGTGACTGCCCGGGCCCAAGGTGACATGGACGGATAGGTCACACAGGGTCACGGCATCATCCCTGCAGGACTGACCTCGGAACAAGTGAGGCGGCAAAGAAACAATACGCACACACATACAGAAAGATGCATGCCACCCCCCTGGCAACATACACACACATACACACACACACACACACACACACACACACACACACACACACACACACACACACAGACACAGACACACACACACACACACACAAACCATCACACAGAGAGAGCAAAAACAAACTAGAATGCGTTTCGTGAACGAACTGCGAGAGTGTGCTTGCTCTGTGACAGAGAGAACAAGTGCCTATGAATTAACATGTATTTACATCTACTCAATCAGTGTAGTGGGGCCTTCTTCCAATATATTTTAGCAAGCAACCAAGCTCAACCATTATATTTTGGCTCCACTGACGTTTAGACATATGAGGGTATCTCAGAGTTTCGTTATACTGACTTACTGAGCTAAGTGAATTGTTGAAATTGCTATCTTGGTAAAAGGAAACATCTCTGCAACAATATTAGAATGAATGCGGTTACATAGCCAGCTTTACTTAAAGTTTATTGTAAGATAGGCCTAGATGTTAGACTTAATGCAGTTAGAGTTAGTCTGTAGGTGTAGTATCAAACGTAAGCAACACTTTTACTGTATAGATAGAGAGCACGTGTATCACATTGGTTTATACTCTGTCAAATTAGTTCTAGTTATTGGTGTTCGTTGCCATACAAAGTTAGTCTTCTCTTATAAGCCTAGGTAGTACATCTGATTAGAGCTAGCAACCATGAATTGCAGATTAAGGGGTCCCCTATCTCAGTGTTCATTTTGGCAGCTATTTTTAGATTCAGTCTTAAGACAAAAATGCATATTAGTTTTAGTCACATTTAGTCATAGTTATCCTTCTTAGTTTCAGTCTAGTTTTCGAAAACTCATTACAATTTAGTCTAGTTTTAGGCACATTTAAAATTCCATATTATAGCCACATTAAACTCATTCCCTTCCCTTCTCAGGCCCAGGGACCTCCTGTGTTGTGTCAACTGCATAGTAGTCTAGCTTGCAGTACTTACATTGTGGATGCAATTAGTCTCCAAGATACAGGTCTCATGCCTACAGCTGAATTCGAATTTGTTTGTAATAAATAATCGAATGTGATGATGAAGTACGGTACGCAGCGTCTTAACTGAAGCTCAACTCAACTTTTACAGTAGCTAGCTTGCCGCTAACGCTAACTGAAAACACATCGGAACACAGTGGCTAGCTAGGTAGCTAGCTGCTAATAAGTAACATATATAAGTAACACATCAGCAGTAATGAATCAAGTGTACTGATATTAAATGTACTACTAAATGTACTACTAACATGCCATTCTTAAATTAAAGCCAGTGACATGATGGTTAACGATTAGCGAGTTAACGAAGGATACCGACAATTAGCATACCTAGCTAGGTAGCATTACCATTGGATTTCAATGGCAGTTATGCTAGCTCTGGCTATCCAGTCAAAGGAGCCTTGTTTCTGGACACGTATCACTTGACGAGCGAGGGCAATACAGTCATCTGGAAAGTTTAAAATGATACTAAACGAAGGGAAATCTACTGTATGGAGAATTTTCTGCTCAGTAGACAATGCAGATTCTAATTAGGCTGGTGGATATGTCCAATGTAAGAAGTGTGAAGTTTTAATGAAATATGATTGATGCAACTGTCGTTCTCCATAACAACTTGGATTAACCTGGATGGCTGGATGAAGTTTCAGACCGAACGTCAAAGATCTTCAATGGTAAGACTTGTCGGTTGTGCCTCTGTTGGTGTCTCGTAAAACGTGAATTTTATTAAAGCATAGCGTGTGTATTGTGTAGCTATCATTCCGAGATTGCAGGGGAGTGAAATGCTCCGCTCTGCTGCTGGTATACAGACAGCCGGAAAGGTTAACAAAGGGAATGAAATAGCTACACATTACACACGCTATGCCTTAATAAAACCCACGTTACTCACATACTGGTTAACACTGTTAGAGCGGGTGTATAAACTGTACCTGAAACTGTTGCCACTACATTCGTTTTAATATTTTGCACTCTCTATCTAACCACTTCTGGCATTTAAGAGAGCTTCTCCTATGTCAACTGATCTAATGTCAGTTGGCTAGAGTGCGTGACGTCACAATGGCTCAACCTTCCCCATGTTAGTCAATGAGAGAAAAAGGGGATGAAAAAGAGGGATAAAAAAGGAGTGGCAAAGAGTATCGCCACGAAAAGTCATAGCAACCTGCACCGGATCGGGCCGGACATTTTGGTGTTTGAATGGCGTCTCTAGCTCAAACGGGCGAGGAGGAGTTAGCTGCAAGAAAAACGGGGAGAATAAATAAATAAACTAGAATGCGTTTCGTGAACGAACTGCGAGAGTGTGCTTGCTCTGTGACAGAGAGAACAAGTGCCTATGAATTAACATGTATTTACATCTACTCAATCAGTGTAGTGGGGCCTTCTTCCAATATATTTTAGCAAGTAACCAAGCTCAACCATTATATTTTGGCTCCACTGACGTTTAGACATATGAGGGTATCTCAGAGTTTCGTTATACTGACTTACTGAGCTAAGTGAATTGTTGAAATTGCTATCTTGGTAAAAGGAAACATCTCTGCAACAATATTAGAATGAATGCGGTTACATAGCCAGCTTTACTTAAAGTTTATTGTAAGATAGGCCTATATGTTAGACTTAATGCAGTTAGAGTTAGTAGGTGTAGTATCAAACGTAAGCAACACTTTTACTGTATAGATAGAGAGCACGTGTATCACATTGGTTTATAGTCTGTCAAATTAGTTCTAGTTATTGGTGTTCGTTGCCATACAAAGTTAGTCTTCTCTTATAAGCCTAGGTAGTACATCTGATTAGAGCTAGCAACCATGAATTGCAGATTAAGGGGTCCCCTATCTCAGTGTTCATTTTGGCAGCTATTTTTAGATTCAGTCTTAAGACAAAAATGCATATTAGTTTTAGTCACATTTAGTCATAGTTATCCTTCTTAGTTTCAGTCTAGTTTTCGAAAACTCATTACAATTTAGTCTAGTTTTAGGCACATTTAAAATTCCATATTATAGCCACATTAAACTCATTCCCTTCCCTTCTCAGGCCCAGGGACCTCCTGTGTTGTGTCAACTGCATAGTAGTCTAGCTTGCAGTACTTACATTGTGGATGCAATTAGTCTCCAAGATACAGGTCTCATGCCTACAGCTGAATTCGAATTTGTTTGTAATAAATAATCGAATGTGATGATGAAGTACGGTACGCAGCGTCTTAACTGAAGCTCAACTCAACTTTTACAGCAGCTAGCTTGCCGCTAACGCTAACTGAAAACACATCGGAACACAGTGGCTAGCTAGGTAGCTAGCTGCTAATAAGTAACATATATAAGTAACACATCAGCAGTAATGAATCAAGTGTACTGATATTAAATGTACTACTAAATGTACTACTAACATGCCATTCTTAAATTAAAGCCAGTGACATGATGGTTAACGATTAGCGAGTTAACGATGGATACCGACAATTAGCATACCTAGCTAGGTAGCATTACCATTGGATTTCAATGGCAGTTATGCTAGCTCTGGCTATCCAGTCAAAGGAGCCTTGTTTCTGGACACGTATCACTTGACGAGCGAGGGCAATACAGTCATCTGGAAAGTTTAAAATGATACTAAACGAAGGGAAATCTACTGTATGGAGAATTTTCTGCTCAGTAGACAATGCAGATTCTAATTAGGCTGGTGGATATGTCCAATGTAAGAAGTGTGAAGTTTTAATGAAATATGATTGATGCAACTGTCGTTCTCCATAACAACTTGGATTAACCTGGATGGCTGGATGAAGTTTAAGACCGAACGTCAAAGATCTTCAATGGTAAGACTTGTCGGTTGTGCCTCTGTTGGTGTCTCGTAAAACGTGAATTTTATTAAAGCATAGCGTGTGTATTGTGTATCTATTTCATTCCGAGATTGCAGGGGAGTGAAATGCTCCGCTCTGCTGCTGGTATACAGACAGCCGGAAAGGTTAAGAAACGGAATGAAATAGCTACACATTACACACGCTATGCCTTAATAAAACCCACGTTACTCACATACTGGTTAACACTGTTAGAGCGGGTGTATAAACTGTACCTGAAACTGTTGCCACTACATTCGTTTTAATATTTTGCACTCTCTATCTAACCACTTCTGGCATTTAAGAGAGCTTCTCCTATGTCAACTGATCTAATGTCAGTTGGCTAGAGTGCGTGACGTCACAATGGCTCAACCTTCCCCATGTTAGTCAATGAGAAAAAAAGGGGATGAAAAAGAGGGATAAAAAAGGAGTGGCAAAGAGTATCGCCACGAAAAGTCATAGCAACCTGCACCGGATCGGGCCGGACATTTTGGTGTTTGAATGGCGTCTCTAGCTCAAACGGGCGAGGAGGAGTTAGCTGCAAGAAAAACGGGGAGAATAAATAAATAAATAAATAAAGAAAACTTGACGATAACAATACTGTGCTTCCCTTCGGGCAAGCACACTAATAAACTAGAATGCGTTTCGTGAACGAACTGCGAGAGTGTGCTTGCTCTGTGACAGAGAGAACAAGTGCCAATGAATTAACATGTATTTACATCTACTCAATCAGTGTAGTGGGGCCTTCTTCCAATATATTTTAGCAAGCAACCAAGCTCAACCATTATATTTTGGCTCCACTGACGTTTAGACATATGAGGGTATCTCAGAGTTTCGTTATACTGACTTACTGAGCTAAGTGAATTGTTGAAATTACTATCTTGGTAAAAGGAAACATCTCTGCAACAATATTGGAATGAATGCGGTTACATAGCCAGCTTTACTTAAAGTTTATTGTAAGATAGGCCTATATGTTAGACTTAATGCAGTTAGAGTTAGACTGTAGGTCTAGTATCAAACGTAAGCAACACTTTTACTGTATAGATAGAGAGCACGTGTATCACATTGGTTTATAGTCTGTCAAATTAGTTCTAGTTATTGGTGTTCGTTGCCATACAAAGTTAGTCTTCTCTTATAAGCCTAGGTAGTACATCTGATTAGAGCTAGCAACCATGAATTGCAGATTAAGGGGTCCCCTATCTCAGTGTTCATTTTGGCAGCTATTTTTAGATTCAGTCTTAAGACAAAAATGCATATTAGTTTTGGTCACATTTAGTCATAGTTATCCTTCTTAGTTTCAGTCTAGTTTTCGAAAACTCATTACAATTTAGTCTAGTTTTAGGCACATTTAAAATTCCATATTATAGCCACATTAAACTCATTCCCTTCCCTTCTCAGGCCCAGGGACCTCCTGTGTTGTGTCAACTGCATAGTAGTCTAGCTTGCAGTACTTACATTGTGGATGCAATTAGTCTCCAAGATACAGATCTCATGCCTACAGCTGAATTCGAATTTGTTTGTAATAAATAATCGAATGTGATGATGAAGTACGGTACGCAGCGTCTTAACTGAAGCTCAACTCAACTATTACAGCAGTTAGCTTGCCGCTAACGCTAACTGAAAACACATCGGAACACAGTGGCTAGCTAGGTAGCTAGCTGCTAATAAGTAACATATATAAGTAACACATCAGCAGTAATGAATCAAGTGTACTGATATTAAATGTACTACTAAATGTACTACTAACATGCCATTCTTAAATTAAAGCCAGTGACATGATGGTTAACGATTAACGAGTTAACGATGGATACCGACAATTAGCATACCTAGCTAGGTAGCATTACCATTGGATTTCAATGGCAGTTATGCTAGCTCTGGCTATCCAGTCAAAGGAGCCTTGTTTCTGGACACGTATCACTTGACGAGCGAGGGCAATACAGTCATCTGGAAAGTTTAAAATGATACTAAACGAAGGGAAATCTACTGTATGGAGAATTTTCTGCTCAGTAGACAATGCAGATTCTAATTAGGCTGGTGGATATGTCCAATGTAAGAAGTGTGAAGTTTTAATGAAATATGATTGATGCAACTGTCGTTCTCCATAACAACTTGGATTAACCTGGATGGCTGGATGAAGTTTCAGACCGAACGTCAAAGATCTTCAATGGTAAGACTTGTCGGTTGTGCCTCTGTTGGTGTCTCGTAAAACGTGAATTTTATTAAAGCATAGCGTGTGTATTGTGTAGCTATTTCATTCCGAGATTGCAGGGGAGTGAAATGCTCCGCTCTGCTGCTGGTATACAGACAGCCGGAAAGGTTAACAAACGGAATGAAATAGCTACACATTACACACGCTATGCCTTAATAAAACCCACGTTACTCACATACTGGTTAACACTGTTAGAGCGGGTGTATAAACTGTACCTGAAACTGTTGCCACTACATTCGTTTTAATATTTTGCACTCTCTATCTAACCACTTCTGGCATTTAAGAGAGCTTCTCCTATGTCAACTGATCTAATGTCAGTTGGCTAGAGTGCGTGACGTCACAATGGCTCAACCTTCCCCATGTAAGTCAATGAGAGAAAAAGGGGATGAAAAAGAGGGATAAAAAAGGAGTGGCAAAGAGTATCGCCACGAAAAGTCATAGCAACCTGCACCGGATCGGGCCGGACATTTTGGTGTTTGAATGGCGTCTCTAGCTCAAACGGGCGAGGAGGAGTTAGCTGCAAGAAAAACGGGGAGAATAAATAAATAAATAAATAAAGAAAACTTGACGATAACAATACTGTGCTTCCCTTCGGGCAAGCACACTAACTAGAATGCGTTTCGTGAACGAACTGCGAGAGTGTGCTTGCTCTGTGACAGAGAGAACAAGTGCCTATGAATTAACATGTATTTACATCTACTCAATCAGTGTAGTGGGGCCTTCTTCCAATATATTTTAGCAAGCAACCAAGCTCAACCATTATATTTTGGCTCCACTGACGTTTAGACATATGAGGGTATCTCAGAGTTTCGTTATACTGACTTACTGAGCTAAGTGAATTGTTGAAATTGCTATCTTGGTAAAAGGAAACATCTCTGCAACAATATTAGAATGAATGTGGTTACATAGCCAGCTTTACTTAAAGTTTATTGTAAGATAGGCCTATATGTTAGACTTAATGCAGTTAGAGTTAGTCTGTGTAGTATCAAACGTAAGCAACACTTTTACTGTATAGATAGAGAGCACGTGTATCACATTGGTTTATAGTCTGTCAAATTAGTTCTAGTTATTGGTGTTCGTTGCCATACAAAGTTAGTCTTCTCTTATAAGCCTAGGTAGTACATCTGATTAGAGCTAGCAACCATGAATTGCAGATTAAGGGGTCCCCTATCTCAGTGTTCATTTTGGCAGCTATTTTTAGATTCAGTCTTAAGACAAAAATGCATATTAGTTTTAGTCACATTTAGTCATAGTTATCCTTCTTAGTTTCAGTCTAGTTTTCGAAAACTCATTACAATTTAGTCTAGTTTTAGGCACATTTAAAATTCCATATTATAGCCACATTAAACTCATTCCCTTCCCTTCTCAGGCCCAGGGACCTCCTGTGTTGTGTCAACTGCATAGTAGTCTAGCTTGCAGTACTTACATTGTGGATGCAATTAGTCTCCAAGATACAGGTCTCATGCCTACAGCTGAATTCGAATTCGTTTGTAATAAATAATCGAATGTGATGATGAAGTACGGTACGCAGCGTCTTAACTGAAGCTCAACTCAACTTTTACAGCAGCTAGCTTGCCGCTAACGCTAACTGAAAACACATCGGAACACAGTGGCTAGCTAGGTAGCTAGCTGCTAATAAGTAACATATATAAGTAACACATCAGCAGTAATGAATCAAGTGTACTGATATTAAATGTACTACTAAATGTACTACTAACATGCCATTCTTAAATTAAAGCCAGTGACATGATGGTTAACGATTAGCGAGTTAACGATGGATACCGACAATTAGCATACCTAGCTAGGTAGCATTACCATTGGATTTCAATGGCAGTTATGCTAGCTCTGGCTATCCAGTCAAAGGAGCCTTGTTTCTGGACACGTATCACTTGACGAGCGAGGGCAATACAGTCATCTGGAAAGTTTAAAATGATACTAAACGAAGGGAAATCTACTGTATGGAGAATTTTCTGCTCAGTAGACAATGCAGATTCTAATTAGGCTGGTGGATATGTCCAATGTAAGAAGTGTGAAGTTTTAATGAAATATGATTGATGCAACTGTCGTTCTCCATAACAACTTGGATTAACCTGGATGGCTGGATGAAGTTTCAGACCGAACGTCAAAGATCTTCAATGGTAAGACTTGTCGGTTGTGCCTCTGTTGGTGTCTCGTAAAACGTGAATTTTATTAAAGCATAGCGTGTGTATTGTGTAGCTATTTCATTCCGAGATTGCAGGGGAGTGAAATGCTCCGCTCTGCTGCTGGTATACAGACAGCCGGAAAGGTTAACAAACGGAATGAAATAGCTACACATTACACACGCTATGCCTTAATAAAACCCACGTTACTCACATACTGGTTAACACTGTTAGAGCGGGTGTATAAACTTTACCTGAAACTGTTGCCACTACATTCGTTTTAATATTTTGCACTCTCTATCTAACCACTTCTGGCATTTAAGAGAGCTTCTCCTATGTCAACTGATCTAATGTCAGTTGGCTAGAGTGCGTGACGTCACAATGGCTCAACCTTCCCCATGTTAGTCAATGAGAGAAAAAGGGGATGAAAAAGAGGGATAAAAAAGGAGTGGCAAAGAGTATCGCCACGAAAAGTCATAGCAACCTGCACCGGATCGGGCCGGACATTTTGGTGTTTGAATGGCGTCTCTAGCTCAAACGGGCGAGGAGGAGTTAGCTGCAAGAAAAACGGGGAGAATAAATAAAGAAAACTTGACGATAACAATACTGTGCTTCCCTTCGGGCAAGCACACTAATAAAGAAAACTTGACGATAACAATACTGTGCTTCCCTTCGGGCAAGCACACTAACAAGCCACCCACCATCGGCCCCCTCATCCACAGACTCCCAAGAAAAATAAAGACAAACCAAAAGGGACCAGAGGAAACAAAATCACACACTCTCTGATAAACAACATGGAAGGGCAACAACAAACAGCTGCTGACCGCCGGACCTCTCTCACAAATGGACACAGACAAAACACACACACTGTCTCCCAGGGCCTGGGCCCAATTGTGCCCTTTTCTACCCGTAAAAAGGGGGAGGTTGAGTGGTATGAAAAGATACTTACTCAAAACATGCGTACCTCTGCACATATTCTCGAGGTGGCCTGTGCCTAATATTTGTAATTTGCAAATGTAATTCGCAGAGTTGATGCGAGTAAGCCAAAATGGTCAAAGAATGACTCACGTTCAGATTTATGTTGTTTGTACGTTGTGTGAGAACTCTGAAAACCTCCGTACACAAATGGTGAGATGGTGCAAACAGAGTTCTCACACAACGTACAAACAACATAAATCTGAACGTGAGTCATACTCGGACCGTTGAGCCTTCCGGTACATTTGGCCCCTTATTTACAGGCTGAGTAATATTTGGTACCTCTATCTCTCTCTCTTTGGTCATGAAGTGAGTGTGCAATAATAAGGTAGAGGTAGATAGAGAGAAAAAGAGAGAGAGAGAGCAAGCGGGGAAAGGGAGATGTATTGCAGATAAGAGGATTACAGGCAGTGCTTCTCTCTCCCCCCTCAATTGAGATTCTGCAGCGGGCGTGATTCCCCTGGGGAGTCCGTCCTATCGGGGTGCTAATCTGCGGGACCAAAGTCAAAGAGGGAATTTCAAAGAGTAGCCGGCTCTGTCCAGACATCATCACTGAGATCCGCAGATGGTCAAAGTTTTGCATGGAGGACAAAAATATGCAGAGGGTTGGAGTAAAAAAAAGTGATGCTGGATGAGAAAGAGAGTATTTATTTTTAAACACATGCTTCAAAGGGGGCAGGAAGGGGAATAGTCTGTGTTTCCAGAATTGCAAAGTCATGATCGAAAGCTCAAGTGCACTCCAATGTATCCTGGATGTGTCTGGGCAGTTTTGTAATTCGAGGGCATTATAAGGCATCCTTTGAGGTTAATTTGGGTGCATGAGATGTCAGGAGTCAGCAGCTTGCTTTCTAGAGGGATGCTAAAACCCTCTTTACAATATCACTAATATGTCTCCACAAATAGGACGCTCCACAATCACCCCACATTAAATTCTGAGTAGTTATCAAAACTTCAAACTGAAATGGCAAATTCTCTGGAAAGTTCTTTAATCCTCTATCATTTTTTTTTTTTTTTTTAAATGAAAGTATTCATCAGGAATAGTGTTGCCATGGTGAGAAGTGAATGTAGTAATAGGGTTGGTATAGTGTATAAAAATATTCGGAGAGGCCAGAGCCATCCAGGAAGGAGCGATCAAGGTTTTTTTTTTTCTCCTCCACACCAAAAGAGATTAGCGGTAAAGCCTGTTGGAAAATGACATGAACACAGAGGACACAGTAATTACTCTTTGACAGAAAACTTAATAACCTCAAAGAGGGCTAAGCTCCCCCAGTAAGGCCTGGCCTGGCAGGAAGCACGAACCGGTCATCACGGAGGGAGAAAGAGAACGTGATAAAGGGATGGGAAGTCAATAGAGAAAAAAAACAGAAGGCCTCTGCGTTATCTTGGTGTAAACAACTTTCAACTTCAGCCATCTTTAAAAAAAAATAAAAAATGACCTTCAGTTTAAGTTCATTGCAAAAGCAAAAATATTAGGTGAGGGTGAAATGAGTTGCGGGGAAAAAAACGAAATAGTATCCTCATACTCCCTTATAATCCAAAACATGACAAACCAACCATTCACTTTTTATTGAATATCAATAATCGTCCCCCTGTGATATAGGCATTTGTCTTTGCCCTCCCTCTATTTTAGATTATTTCTTTATTTTCGCCAGCCAAACAGCCAGGGGTAAACTGAATTAATGTGATAATGAATGTATCGTCTTTTCAAAATGGACCATCCTAGTGACAGCAAGAAATATGTTCTCTGTCTGCCCTCTTGTCACGCTTCCAACTCTAAACCCCGCAAACCGGAGGATGGGTACCAGAGCACAGACTTATGGAGGTGTCCAAAAAAATAATGTTTCATGAGGTTACCTAAGGAGACTTCACGTCTTATCACAGTCAAAGTACCTTTCTGCCTCTCTCCTTCTGTTTTTTTTTTTTTTTGTGCTGAACTAAATTAGTACTTGCTGAAGGGCAGAAGGTCGTTGTCCTCACAGTGACTCACATGCCGCTTGGGATCGATAGAGCGTGTCCCCGAGGTTGTCTTTTGGAGAGAAGTTGAAAGACTCATCACTCATAATTTTCATTAGGCACTCCTCCATGGCCTGGCAAATCTGTCACTCCCCAGGAGTCTGATTAACACTCATGAACTGAGCCGCCAGCATCCAGCCCCTCTCCTCAAGTCTCTCCTGCTCCCTAGTTTCAAGGCCTTCGGTCTGTCTTTAATCATCGTCACCACTCTCGGCTTGTTGTTTTTCTTTAGCTAGTTCTCAAAGTTTTCAAAAGATTCTTTTCTCATGGTTGTGATCCTTGTTTTATTTTTCACTCTTTAGACCAAAAATGCCCAGCAGCTGCTGCCACCCACTGCAACTACATTGCCGGTCCATGACTGCCATCATCAAATGTATATAAATGCCAGATAATACTCCACTTAGAGGCCTCCAAAGCAGATGCTCTCACTTCCAGAGACTGATCCTCCTCTCTCTGCAGCATAGACAATAATGCATGCCAGCTATTTACCACTGCAGAAGACACCGGTGCCTTTCAATTCACAGAGCACTTAACTGCCGGCAGCCATATACCCAGCACAGCACAAGCACAGCCCATCACTCTGATGGGCATTTGCAAAGCATGCATCATCCGCATCCATTTCTTTGTTGACGGGGATTCAGTGATGGGCACAATTACCCCTTAATCGGGCGCCATTGCTTTGTACAAATGGGGGTGTTGACGCCAGAGCGGGCCGCAGACAAACGTGGACGGATGCGCTGTGGAGAACAACTCTGATGAACAGCTAGATTGCGTCGCCTTGCCAGGTTTCTCTCCCCTAATGGCAAATCTCTTCTGCACACGAGCTCTCTTTAAACCTCACCTCTCCTACTATGGCCAATCACACAGTCAGCAATAATTAGGATCGGTTTTGAGGAGCTTGTGGACTGGTTTATTTAGAGCACATTAAGAGAGCCAGAGGCCATGGTCAGCACAGCACAGAACAGTCTGCTAGATGAAAGTTGTGCTTTCTATTGGAGATGGTACATTGGGAGCCATAACTTCACAACCTACCAATACCCCACCATTAACTGACAAAGAGGAAAAAAGAAAGAAAGACTTACTTTGTAGCTGAGGTCAAGCAGAGTGCTTTATCTTTATGTATCTGTCCATTTGAGTTCAGGGTCTATTCATATGGACTTTCCGAGGGAAAGTGGATTTTCACTACATGCTGGCCAATTACTCGCAAGGTCTAGAATTTTTAGAAAGGCTGTGTAAAATCTAGGGCTGGGGGTAAACGATTATTTTCAAAACGATTAATCTGGCGATTATTTTATCAAATAGTCGACTAATCTAAAGACTAATTGGACGATTAGTCTAACGATTATTTTTCTGTTGCTCGATTAAAACCATAATGTATCTCAAATAAATACCCCAAAAAATCTTAATAATATACTTTAATGAGCACCGTTTCCAAAGTCCAACAATGCATTTCATGTTTATCTAGAGTTCACAGTAAAAATGTTTGGTAATCAAATGAGCCCTATCACATTTGGATGTGGTGCTCATTAATTTAAATGTTTTCAGTGCTTATAAAAACATTCATTCATTGATGAGCACTGCGCACCACCTTATGTGCAGCCCTGTCCTGGACATTGCTTGGCTGCATTAGTTGACATTGGCGATCTAACGTGGTGGTGAATCATGATTCATACTACAAGCTGGCCAACGTTAGTCTAATGTTATGTGTTTGACTCGTAAATGACCACAGCATGAGTTAGCTCTCTGTGCCGTTTGTTGGTGCTTGGTTGGCGTGTTCTGCAGCCGTAAGTTAACGTTTACCAAACTGACACAGCTGTCTAGCCACCCGCTATAGTAGCTAGCTAACGTAACTACTAGCAACCAAGCACGAACAAACTGCACGGAGAGCTAAGAAGATAGTTAGCTAGCACCACCGAAGTGCGCATAGCTCAAGCTACACAACACACTGAACAAACGTTAAATACGAGACAATAGGGTGCGTTTGAGAATGGAGATAGAAACGCACCCCATTGTCTCTCGTGAAGGGGACAATAAGTAACGTTGGTTACATTCATTTAACGTTTGTTCAGTGTGTTGTGTAGCTTGAGCTCTGCGCACTTCGGTGGTGCTAGCAAACTATAGCTCTCCGTGCAGTTTGTTCGTGCTTGGTTGCTAGTAGTTAACGTTAGCTAGCTACTAGTGTGTCAGTTTAGTTAACGTTAACTTACGGCTGCAGAACACGGCAACTAAGCATGAACAAACGGCACAGAGAGCTAAGTCATGGTGTTGGTCAGCTTATAGTATGTATCATGATTCACTACGTTAGATCGCCAATATCAACTAATGGCGCCAAGCAATTCCCTGGGTTTCTGCTCTCTCAGTCCTTGCGCAATGTTTGTTTCTGTTTGGGTCAACCACGTGTATGTGGCAAAGCGTCGACGTAAAAATATGGCGTCGACGTAATTTTGAAATCGACGCGTCGACATCATCGACGCATCGCTACAGCACTAGTAAAATCCTGGAGTCATTTTGAAAAATGACTAGTTGGCTGGGCATAGTCTTTTGAACTCTGTAAAAGGCCAGGTCGTGTAGCGTAGGAGGAATGAACTAGAGAATGGCATTTGAAAACATTCTGGACATTGATCTTTGGTCATTGAGGTTATCAGTGCTTACAATTAACATTTAAATGGATAGAAACATACCATATCATTTTTGTAAAAAACTAAAAGCGGCAAGGTAATTTTCTACAAGTAAAGGATGCCCTGTCATAACCAGCCTTTTCCCCTTCTCTCTCTTTTTTTGTAGAATGGCTCTAGAGTGCATCTGAGGAACGGTGGGCGTGCTTAACCTCCAAAATGCATGAAGGGGCTGCTGGAGCTACTGGAGTGCAGCGAGTGTCAGGAAACGTGCTTTAAGCATCCCCTCATGGCGAGGGCACAGACAGCATCCCTGTAAATACGGGGGCATAGTCTGCTAAGCCACAGTCAGTTGCGTCACAAGCGTCTTATGTAGAATACCAAACCTAGCTTTCTCTAAAGCATGGGCACATATAAGGAGCCAGCGGTGAAATTCAATTCCATTCACAGTAGCCGGGGCCATTGTTGTCTTATTGTGTTGTCCTGCATGTATGGAAGCCTGAGAGTCTTTTGTCAAGGACTGTCCCTGTCAGCATTCTTATAGAGAAATTCACCACTCCAGTAACAATGATGTTTGGATATGTGGCAATCTCAGGGCTGTTTCCTTGACAACTGGACACTTGGCTGCAGTGTGTGTTTGTCCTGGGAGTTGGGCTTATCTATGCGCACAATTGAAACCAAGAAGCCAATCAACCCCTTTACACACTATTCCCACAGACGACTTCTGTCGTTCACCCATAAAAAAGGGTTTCCTCCCTCGAGAGATAATCCACCCCTGCAAGAAGAACATATATTCTGGGCTGAATTCACCCAGCTGAAATGCAGCTCAGCCTCATTGCCCCTCTCCTCCCCCGACAGGAGCTAGCGAGTTTCAGGCAACGCTGGCCGCGGCGGCACGGTGGGACAGTGAGGCAATCTGGATCCCAATGAAGTGTGTCCCTGGGATGCGCTGTAAAATGGAGGAAAAAAATGGCTTTTGTTGGTGCTAAAACCCTGTGACAGATCAAGGATGAAAGGCCCCCTGCACGGCTGGAACAACAAATCAAGGCCCAGTCTCTTTGTGTTTGCTCGTGGAGTGGACACACTTTATTATGGCATTATTATTCACTGCCGGTCCGGATGGGTTTTAGTGATGGTGGTGGTGGTGGTGGTGGTGGTAGAGAAGAGGTCTGTGAAAACACACCGCACAGCACCGGCCCATGCTACTTAAAAACACAGCAGTGTGCCGCGGACGCGTAGAGATTGTGAGGTGGAGAATAAACAGAGGATAGCCGTCGGAATTCATTGACTTCAAGCTGTTCCATAAAATCCAATCCTTCCGAGGAACATATACAAAATATCCCCAAAACACACACACACACACACACACACACACACACACACTCTCTCACACACACACTCTCACACACACACTCTCACACACACACACTCTCACACACACACAAACACACACACACACACACACACACACACACACACACACACACACAGCAGCAGCATCAAGTCCCCATGGAGGCGGAGGGGCTCCTCTCTGTCTCGTGTCAATCTCTGGTCAGAAGGCTAATTCACAGAGACATGCCGTCAGCACACCCCCTCACTGCTCAGCTAGTGTGTGATCTCCGGAGCACAGACAGCAAACCCGTGCAGGAAGCAAGATAAACTAAAAAACATTAGGAGGAGTGAGAGATTGGGTTTGCAAAC
Organism: Sprattus sprattus; assembly: GCF_963457725.1. Lineage (NCBI taxonomy): Eukaryota > Metazoa > Chordata > Actinopteri > Clupeiformes > Clupeidae > Sprattus > Sprattus sprattus. Next base: position 7,859,116 of record NC_137915.1, on the reverse strand, counting down.
AAATCACAGAGCAAACATGTCTGCCAGGGTAAGGGGATGTCTTACGCACCACGTGTCACGCGTGGCGACGGGATGTGTGGGCGGATGCCGCGGGGTTTACTTCGCCCGCTCACTACTCTCACTCGCGGCTCCGCCCGCTACGCCCGCACCGTTTCATCTCTGCCTTGGAATGGCCTCCGCTTAATTATACATCACTGCTGGGAATTTAGCTCTTCGCATCAAATGAATTAGCAGCTTCACTTCCATGTAAAAAAAAGTGGGGGGAAAAGAGTGAAAGTGAGAGAGACGGAGAGCAAGAGAGGGGAAAAAAAAACGATATTTGCTTGGGTACCTCGGGGTCCATTGCTAATCCTATCAAATGAGGGGAACGGAATAAATAGCATCCAATCCCATGTCGAACACAACCAATTAAGTGGCTGATATGGATTGTGCATCCCTCTTCGCGACTGTAAGCATATCGCTG
>NC_137915.1:7848653-7853653 GCF_963457725.1 Sprattus sprattus | reverse complement strand
AAGTGGCAAAGTGGAAATCTCACAACGCCGTCGGCAGTTCCGATGAAGACTGAGAACATCTCTGACTCCGTTTGTTCTCCCCCCAATGGGGACAGAGTACAAAGCAGAGAGAAGGCAGCAGATTTGAGCAAGAGACAGTGATATGGAACAGTCAGTGGGAATGGGGGGGGATCACATTTGGCTGATGCAGATGCTCAAAGCAACTACAGCAGCAGTAGCACAGACTGCATCTAGCACAGATGTGCTGGGAGTTGCTTCCTGAGTTGAGACAGTCAAAACATTGGGTTCCTGTGCAGTGGCTCTGCTTGTGTCAGTTCAGTGGCAGAAGACTTGGGGGTTGTGGTGGAGTTGGCAGACAGTTATGTCGAGACGCAGAGTAAAACACTTCGACTCAACCTAATGAGATGAGAGATAGTTAATGAGAATAAAGATAAATCCTGAGATGTAAATTGATTTGAGTTATCCGTGTGGAACCAAGTGCACCTGCTAATTTGAGCTGTTGTGTAAGATATTGGGACACCTTTATCTTTTCCAGCCTTAAGTGAAATTAAATGAAAAGCCCTGAAAATTGAAACCCGCCTTGGTATATGAAACTCTCGACGCCAGATGAGACCTGAAAATAAATATGTCTCCCCACGGCCCAATCCTGAGTTTTCATTTTCACCTCAGCCCTCGATGACTTACCGACGCAAGGACTCATATTTGTCCTGAACATTTCCGTCCGGTGCCGGCATGGTGCTGTTTTTAAACCGTCCTCGTTCTGCCAAACTGAATTGGGTTTTAATTAATTAGATGAATGAAGACGAGGCTCCGAAATGAAATATGGCCGTCTGATTCAGGCCATTCAGCGCGATTGCTTTGCCCACATCAGAGGTCACCGTGTCTCTGCCCTCGGAAAGGTAAACTTAATTTAGTGCTCTATCTCTCGCCGTTAGCAGGACACATGTCCAATACCAGATACCTCCAAAGCATAATCAATTACCTGCACTCAACTGCGGGAGGAGGCCTGAATGCTGATAAGAGGATCTGCTTCTTTTGTACAAAGGCTGAGAGACATACAACAAAAAGGAAAGAGAGAGGGAAAGAAAAATAATGGAAAAAGTCATTATGTTAACAAACGGGGTTTTCTGAGAAAACAAAGTGTGAAATAATTGAAAAATATTTAGCCAGACTCTTGTCTAAACAAAAACATCATGGCTGCCAATAGAAACATTGGTGTCCATTTGATTATGCTGGAGATTTGTCACTGGAGATTAAAATGTGTTCTCTGCCAAGCGGCACACTTCACTATGCAGAAATCTTCGTCATTCTGGAAAAAAGTTGAATAATTTCTATTACTTACAACTTGTACATCGAAGCCATCTGCATTCGGCGCACTCATCTGAGAATAGTCCCTGAGCTCATCTTCACACTCTCATCGCACTTCCATGGCACCAACTCATGCCATCTCGCCTGGGAATCTTCTGCCTCCCTTTAACAGCTGTTGAGACCAGTTGTTGTTACTTTCTGCTGTAGAAAACTGCAATCTGACATCCCATGCACATCTCCCTGACACTTGCCAGCCACTAACCCCCCGCCCCAAGCCCACCAACCCCCCCCCCCCCCCTCCACACCCACACTTTATATTAATATATTGTCTATGGACGAGTCCTTAAAATAGTTCTTAACCTGTATGCCTGCAGAGACTATGAGATGTGCTCACACCCATGGGTTTTTCACACTCTCTTTCTTTCTTTCTTTCTTTCTCTCTTTTTTGAAAAAGGCTTACAACATAAATGTTTCATGGACAGACTTGGAAGGGAAACGTTTCACTTTTTTATCTATATCCATAAAGCAGCTCAAAGTCACGCTGACCTTTCTGATGAAGAGCGTTCGTGGGGGAATATTTATGTAACGTGATCGAATCCTAGGGGGCAGTGACCACAGTTTCTTTCAGCATTAAACGAGAGTTATGTCACCCTTCATATTTTACTGCAGACGTCTATAGTATGCCGTCTCAGACGTCATGTACACCTGTATATTTAGATCTATATATTGAGGTAATTTTATAAAGTGGTCGAATAGACATATTGATGAGTTACTGATACGTGATGTTGAGAGCTCTTTCACATTGGTGAGGGATTTAAGAACACTGTTATGAATCAGTAAATGTTGTCATGTAACATCTTGACTGACAGTTATCCTTTGGCGCCGTCTTGACCAAGATAATTCATGGTAAGGGAGAGTGTTTTTATACTCGGTAGGTTGGTTTTGCACCTGCCTGCAGGCCCTTCACCGGTGCAGGGTGTTCCATTTATCATTCTGTGATCTGAGAGTGTCCTTTTGAATGCCTTAGTGTCTCTTTTCTCCAGGCACAAGGACATGGACATCGATCACCTAAAAGTCTGTTTATTTAAAAATATATATTTTTTCAATTAATGAGGCCTTCTTGACATCATCAAAGTGTAGAGCTCAATGAGGCATTGCCACATTGATATTGTGTTCAGCTGTTTGTATGTGAGCGGGGGGGGGGGCGGGGGGGTGAGATTGCTATCATAATTGCAAACACATTACGTCGTTCAAAATCATGCAAAAGGTTGACTAGTTCGGCAGAAAGTCTTTGATTAGCTTTAGTCATAACTGTTGTTTTTCGTTTAGAATATACTATGTACGTAGGTATAAGAAAAATATTTGAACCCAGCTTCCACCAAATCAGTGAGTGTAAAGAAGTGAGTTTCATTGATCTAATTCATGACAGCAGCAGAGCTGACGGATCCACAGAGCACATGTTGTTAGGACTCCTCAAGAAGCTTCTTTTCAAGCTATAGTAGTGGATTTCAGGACAAATCCGTCATGTTCACGGTTGGCTAGCTCGCCTTGAGCCCTGTTAAGAGAGGATATGGAATCATCAGGCGAGTAGGAAGCCAGTGAAGCAGCGTGCACGTTCCCCCCAAACCATCCCCATCCCTGGGAGGAATCCTGCAGAGATGTATTTGCCTTGGCAGGGCTAGCTGTGTATGCTAGTGAAAGAGGAAGATAGAGAAACAGAGACAGTTGATCAAACCCCTGTGAAATTGGACATATTAGTCACTGGCAATAGATTAGCTGTTGTTGTTAGCAAAACAAAGGATCCTCCTGCATCCTGATCTCCCTTACTATTTATACCAAGCCATCCCGGTAGACACACACCACATACAGACAACAACAAAGCAAGGCCTGTGAGCCAAATTTAACTTTGTTCGAATTGTATTTGAATGCTTGGTCAAGCAGACTCTATTTCATGCACCGGTGGCTGCTCACAACAAGGCAGGGGCATATATCTTAAATGTAAATGAGAGGCGGGGAGTGCAACAGAACTCCGGGATTCTGATAATGCGGCTTATCTGGTTTTTATCGTCCTCTCGCCTTGCTCCGCTGGTTTGATGATGTTACCTTACTCAGTAATAAACTACAGGCTCGTAAAAAAGCCTCTCAGGAGGGGTATCTGCGTAGCAGCAGTCATTTCTCAGAACGTCACTTGCGCTAGTCGATAGACAGTTTCGTTTTGAGTTCGGCAAAGAGAGAGTAAAAGCAACCGTGCTGAACTTTGGGACACTGTGGTTGTACACAATCTGTTGTTCAGTACGAGCCTCATGTCTTGGTTGGATGCGTCTATTGTTAAGCTTGTTTTGTATTTATTTTCTCTACTCAACAGATGGTCCCCCTACAGTCTGTCATTATACATGTTGTATTATTCCCCCCCCTACACATACTTTTCTGTAGAGTTTCTTGCCCTCTTTTTACATTCAGACGGCATGAAGAAACTTTACTCAGCCCTTACTGGAGGCTAAGAGACATGCCATACCCTTCCAAGTGCCACTCTCTGATTCAAGGTCAGCACCCGGGCCCCCAGCCTGAATGTTTCATTGAGGGATGGGAATTGAATTGTGAATACATATCTCCTGACCACGAGCCCACGGAGGGGGAATAGAAGGAGTGGGCCGTGATGGAGAGGGCAGGAAGGCGAGAGAGGGCAAAAAGGGTGGCAGCGGAGGAAGTTTGAGGGGGGGGGGGGGGGGGGGGGCAGCTCTCCAACAAGGCTAGGCCAGAGGTGTACTGACCTGGACTTAACTCCTCTGCGGGGGGGGGGGGGGGGGGGGGCAGGGGGTTTGGATAAAGGGTAGATATTCAGATACCTGCGGGACACCTCCACCGTAGCAAGTCTGCATTTTATGCATGTATGAGCCAGAGAAATATGTTCCGGAAAAGGAGCGGGTGATTACTTTTCAGACGGAGAAGGAGAAAGACGGGGCAGAGAAAATCCATCTGTGAGTTAGCCCAGGCTACATCTGCAGTCCTGACATTAACGGGGTCCTCAGTGTCTTTATTGCACCCAGGTCAGCATTGTTATAAAACAATAAAAGGCCAGATGAACAACTCCTTGTGAAATCAATTTAGTGCGGGACAAAACCTCCGCCAGCATATGGAGTCTGACTCCAGACCTTAGTTGGCATGGGCTGTCCATCCAGCCGCTGAAATATTGGAGGACGGCACTCTGTTATTCCAAGTCAGTGTCTGCTGCAGAGTACATTATTGAACATTTACCAATTAGAATTCTCTGAGCTCTTCTTAGAGGCCTTAGTGTCGAATTAGCTAAACCACGTTCAATGCGGGCATGTGTGTGTGTGTCTGCATGCATAGCTGTGTGTGTGTGTGTGTGTGTGTGTGTGTGTGTGTGTGTGTGTGTGCCCGTTATGTTTGTGTGTTTCATAGTGAGCTAGTGTTCATTGCAAGTTTTGCGTAGTGATTAGGGATCTTGAAATTATTTAGAAAGCTCTTGCTAAATGTACCCCCCAGGAGACGTTCTCATACCTCAGCTAACCAAGTGTGAAATAGCTTTGGCTAAGTAAGGAGGAGAACCATTAATATTGATAAAAAAGGGGGCTAGGTACTCTCAAGGTGGTATGGAACTTCTCTCTCAGAAAGTGATTTATGTCACCTTCAGTAAAGGTTAAAGAAAAACATTTATTAGGATTCACAGA
>NC_137915.1:7666153-7843653 GCF_963457725.1 Sprattus sprattus | reverse complement strand
TAGCTGTCCTTCATGAGGCTCCCTTATGTGTAGCACTTCATAAATTGTTGACTGAGGTCTCCACACATGGCTACAAATCCAACCGTAAAACTTCCAAGAGAATGATAACAATAGTGACTTGTTGGCAGGAAACGTCACTTTTGATAAGGACATCTCCGTAATTCAGGAGCGGTGTTTAGCAAAGGCTATTTTTTTCCCTCCAGAGACAAAGTACCTGCCTGACTCAATCTTGTGTGAGGAATTATTGACGAGCTGTAGCTATCTCGTTGAAGGACAAGGCTGCAGGTTTTCAGGTCTACCTGAGATTCACACCCCTCTGTCAGACCCTGCCGAGATAACACAGACATCATAAAACCCAGACGGTTGATAAGAGCAACACTGCGTTGTTATCCATGTCATGTGCATGGTGGTATGCTGCATTGATCGATGGTGGCCACTGCTGTAATTCAGCTTGGAGGTGGTTACTGTCAACCCTGCTGCAATCATATCAAAATGTCATTGGGTCCGCAAGGATCAGCCGCTCATGTAATTCAATTTAAGACTAAAGGAATCAATCATCACCAGCACCAAATCTATTGCCTTGACATGAAAAGAATTGGCAGTATGTCAGGGTTAAGATCCATGAAATCTCTCTTGGTGTAATTTCCCTCACTCCACAGCTGGGGGTTCCTATGAAAGATTTTGTTTCTCGGATTGATTTCAGTTGGAAATATCACAGATGGATCATTATGGTTTTTTTTTTCTCATGTTATGTTTCATCCGTTGTTATCATCCACACACACACACACACACACACACTGGGTCAGTCACTATTTCAGAGAATACCATCAGTTTTCTTTGCACTTCAATGCAGGCGAATTTCCCTGGGCTTTTCCTTGTCTGAAGAATTAAGATTCAGTTCAGCAGGACCATGAAACCTTCTGTCTCCTTTTTCATTCTATTTAATCATCACACCTTATACCAGCACTTCCATAAACGTTTAAAGCCAGTGTGTAGGCCTGTTTTATGGAGAGGTGTCTCTTACAATCCTCCTGTAATCTATGGAGTTTTTGTGCGTTCACAAACAGTAATTTAATCACAGTCGGCACACAGTGTTTACGTAACAGCCCTTGTGGACGACTGCTCTGTGCAGGTGTCATAACCCGCAGCAGCCATTGAGAGACATAAACTCCCTTCTCTCTGAGCTACTTCTGATGCCACACCATAATTGGATTTCCTATGGGGAAGGATAAATGGAATCAATATGCCCATATCGACATAAAAGGATTCATAACAAGTTGAGTATTTTTAATCTTCTAACTCTTTGAGTGGAAGAGTTGGGTGGTGGTGGTGGTGGTGTAGGTGAGGTGTGTGTGTGTGTGGGGGGGGGGGGGCGTAGCGGTATAATTCTGAAATGAAATGGCCAGTGGAAGCTATCATCAAAGGCCAACTAGCACTTCAAACATGAAATCTGTGCTTCCAGATTTCAGCAGTCAGCCCCCAAAGCAAAAAAAAGTAACAGATTTGCATCAGCTACGTTGTTTGTGTAACCATCTTCTGCCTTATTATCGTCAAGTAATTGTTTTTTCCTCAACTCAACAATATGCAGAAAAAATCCCCGAAAGACCAGCTAAGAACTTAATCTGTTTGTTTGACATTCGACTGAAGTCTTTTTGCCAAGCAGGTATCAGTTAGGCTTATTCATGCTTTTGATATGTCAAACAACACACCTGGCCCCTTTCATCATTCAGATCTCCAGGGTAACATGAGAAACAGGATATGATGTTGGCATGAAACGTGGCATCTGCTGAATTTAGGTTGTTTAACACCACAAAGACCCAAACATCGCTCAATCATTCTGTAAGGATAACAAATTATTAAACTTGATTTCTGTCAAGATACTGATGCTCTCAATTTTCACATGTGTGCATCACGTATGGCCACCAGTGAAATCAGCAGCATACACATTAGTAAGAAACTCTTCAGGCAGTCCGGCTGAGAGGGCTCTTTGCCAGTTTTATCTTTACTGAGATCAAAGAAATACAATATTAAATGGCCTAACTGAACAGGTAAAAGTAAGATCACTACATATTGACTTAGCATACACACAGCACAGTTCAAACAGGACAGACAACAGCCCTATCCACTGTTCATTCACACATTCATTGGAATTCAACAGCATATTATGAATTTGATTAATGAAAATTGCATGAAATTATCAGACTTTTAATTACAATACTATAATTAGGCAGAAAATGCAAGTAAAAAGTCTCTGAAACTAAGATTACACAAAATGTTCTTATTTTCCTCAGAGATAGGCGATATTGGCACTGACGGTTTTCTTGTGTCTCTGGTATGCTTTTAATTGAGCTCTCATGGTCTAGTGTTGCATTTGGCTGGAATAACACCCGAACACACTGCTCTGAATCTAATTTGAAGAGGGTTTGGCAGGCCGTGTGCTGTGCTGTGCTGTGTTCAGTAGTTGCTAGGCACCAAGATAAGCATGCGCTTCATCACAAGTATGCTAGACAGCTAGCACCATGATTTTCAACTATGCTACCAAAGCCAGGTATGTTCTCTTCTTATACTGTTGTGATAATTAGGGTTTCTAGCAGCAGAGGTAGTGTATCATTACTGCTCCGCTTCCTCTCTCAGTCTCATCCCTTATCCCCTTACCTTACCGTGTCCTTCCTTGTGCCGTCCTCACTAGCGTGTAAGCTGTCATGATAAACTAAACTAACTTTTCGTAGCTGGCAGAGGACACATGTTTTTATTTAAGTGCTTTTGCTGTATTGATAATAGGCTGTGATGTATATAGAGGGAGTTCAACTAAATATTTTAACGATAGTTTTGTGTTGTTATTATAATATGTCCCCACTTTAATTTATCAGTGGTTATGGTAGGGTAGGAGTGATTTCATGAACACCTGCAAAACATCTTTGCCATAAATGATCAGAGAAAGCCTGCATAAGAGACTATTTAATATGTACTGGCAATTCTGTGTCATAAACTCTATAAACCTCGGTGGCGGAAACAGTGTTAGCCCAATATTTGGTGAAATCTTGCCATAGAGTGTTAGCGGAGGTCATGAATTGAATAACTATCCCGTTCACTTCTCCTTTAGACATGTATATAGGCCTGTTCTTTGAATCTGCAAACTGGTGCACCTGCAAGGCAGTGACTTGCATATCATATCAGTGATCAGTCATGTCACTCACTGTGTGGGTCATTTCACTTTGGCAGAGTGGGTGCCTTGATTCCAATTTGTGAGCTAGGCAGGCTACTGCCTAGGAAGGTCCCCCCCACTCTGAAGTCTGAGATGGGTAGGGGATTGGGGGTAAGCTGATCTCAGGTCTCCCCACTGGAAGCCTGTGGTAGGGGGAGCGGGGGAATCTATCAAATAGCACACCACTAACTTTGAACAGTACTAATGCAAAAACTAATAGTAAAATCAGTCACACTACGAAATGCTACCAAATAAATCACAATTCATTCATAATACTGTGAATATAGTTTCTCAGACATTGATTATTTGATTGTAATAATTAAATTATCTTTTTATTTGTATTTATAAACTAAAATGTGTTCTATTTGTCTTTGTTACCTCTTTTTTGGTATTTATGATGTATATATTTTATATATCTGTAGTTTTTAATGTTATGATTATTTATTTGTGTTGTTCCAAATGTCTTCATAAAAATGACAGTTGGTGCAGAACGATGCTTTCTTTGATGGCAGGACTGGGCTGGGAAATAGTCACACATTTTAGTGTTGCCGAAGGCGCAGGGGGAGGGGAAGGGGTTCATCTAGGATACCACACAAGCTGACACTACACAGCTGTTATGGTGACTCTCCCATCATATCAGCATTAGTAGAAAGGCGTCTGTGAGCAGAGGAAAAAGCCATGCCTGAAGGTTCATGCCTAAATCACCAAGTTTATGTCATAACACTTTTTTCCATATGGATTGTAGAACTGGATGTGAAACATGAATATGAATCTCTAAAAAACTGGATGGTGCAAGGCCATCTGAGGAACATAGTGTGATCGTCCAAGTGAATATTGCTTTTGGAAGAATCCCTTAACAGAGAGCTGAGTCTGGTCTCAGGCATCAGGGCTGTTGACAGTTTCTCTCATCTTAGCTTCTGCTTTAGTCATTATCAACATCGTCCTATTTCTTTATTCATTTATCTTGACTTGAATTCCTCATGATCATTACTGCCATGGGGCTGGCTGGCTCCCGAGACTCTGGCGAGGGAATATTTGCTGTGTTGAAGACGGGGGATGACAGAGGATTTCAGCCATGGCATTGGTACCAGAGGCCGGCGATGCTTCTAAAGATTTGTTCACTGCATTCGGTCGATTTCAGAGGAGAGGAAAGAAGGAAAGAAGAAGAGGAAAAAAGAATTCAACATTGATCCGTCCAGGTTTCATAGACATGTGGTCTGAAGGACATTTCAGAGGTGGAAGAACAAATTTAGAAGTAGGATTGTGCTGAAAGGCCTCCAATCCCCCCAAGATTTTCAGCACAATTTCCAATGAGTACAGGGACACAAGGGCCATTCAGTTATCAAACCTCAGCAAAATACCATCTCAATGCCACTGAGCCAAAAAAAAGCATTGTCAGAGAGTGTCTTCAACTGATATTCTTATCTCTGCAACTGAAATAATCGTGAATGTTAAAACAAATTCAGTACTGTCATTAAGCATGATGGACACATCCTCTGATTTGACATGGACTGAAAACAGCATGGATGGATCAGAAAATAAAAAGGGTTGAGTTTGGCTAATCACATTTTTAATTGAAGTATGGTCACAGTTTAAGAGGTATGACAGACAGAACACTCTAGCATGCAGTATTCCTTCTGGTTTGTCAGTGCTTAAATAAACAGAGTTTGTGTTCATTAATGGTTTATTACTGTTTTAATTGGAGCAGACTTTGCTCAACAATAATGCTGTTTTCATGTATTTTTTTTAAATATCCTTTGAATATGACATTCCCCAAGACCACAAAAAGGTGTTAACATAAAACACGGCCACGGTGGCCCACAAAGGGCCTTCGCTTCCCCTCATAACGCTCTTCATCTTCGGGGGTCCAGTTACATTTTAGAGGCTGGCTCGAGTGCAGCAAGATAAATGCTGTAAACACATCTTTATGAATGAATACATTTGCCAGCTCAGACACCGGACCAACAGCCACTGTTAATAAACTGATTCACGGTGTAACACTCCCCCTTGGGCATGAGCAGACCTTTTTAATGCCTCCTGTTTATGCGCTTCTGTTCTTCCAGAAAGGCAACCAGGAGGAGCCATCCAGAGGACAAATTATTCCGCCTTCGATTTTTCTTGAACTTTTTTTTCTTGATTTTTATTACCGAGGTTTTGTCGCTCAAGCATTTTTGTTTGCTTGTTTGTTTCTTTTCAGTTTATTTATTTTTTACGGGGGCCTCCACAGAAAAAAGGACACAGGGACATAGCTGAGGAGAAGACAGAGATGAGACGCACTTATGGTGCATATCTGTGTCTGTGGCGGAACGTAAATCAGACCGCAGAGGAATGATGGCACCCTTTGGCCCCTCAGGAGAATAGCCAGTATCACACTTAAGTGTGGTTATGATAAATGGCTACCCTCCCCTTTTTTTGTGTGATTGATACCTCTTAGCGGCACGCTGAAACTGCTGACGGCAACATCTCTGTCTGGAGAGGTCTTCTCATAGGAAATATTCAGAACTGTCCAAGAGCTCAGCCCGTGCTCTGCTGTAACAAATGGGAGAATGAAAAGACTGTCTCTCAGCAAACACGTCGTCTCACGGACCAGTGCCCTTTGCCAGTCTGCTGGACTGAGTTTATGTATTTAAGATTGTATTCAACAAGTACAATAAAGCACATTGTCAGGAAGCAGAGAACAAGCCGTATATACAGTAAACTGCAAAAACAAAAGAGGGATTATGAGCAAATGTTGAACTATTTTCACATGACCATACAAATATGAACATGCTTTTATAGGAAAACACCACTTCTCTCTCTGTCTATGTTTGTTTCTGTCGCTTTCTGTTTCCATTGCGGTGCAGGAACTCAGACCTACACGTGAGGTAGGCATATATTTTGCTGTCTGATCTGAGCCCTGCGGCAGCCCTAACATTAGCCCATTTAACCAGACATTTTCAAGTCAACAGCTGAATTTTGCTATAAAGTTGCTAACACTCAATAAAATGGTTTCATGGCAACTGTAATTACTTGATGAATATAAATGAATTAATTAATATACCAGCACCACTATGATTAATTAAAGCTTATATTGCAGCTGATGTTTAGCTTTGTTCAGGGACTGTAACCTCGACAAGCTAACTATGTACGATATAATTTATTTTGCTGTGTTCACCGTGCTCGTTCTTGTCTTCCACGTTCAGCGTCAACCATCACTGCAATCGCCACCCGACAGTTTCAGGGCCCCGAGTAGGTTCTTATTTCACCCCCGCAAATGGCCCTGAAAGAGAGTGCCTGCTCCAACAGAGATCCTGCCATCAAAACACACACAACGGCGCTGCCCCCCTAAGCGGCCTGCGAGTTCCTGCAGTGGAAAAGCGCCTAAACACACACACACACACACACACACACACACACACACACACACACACACAATCAGACACACACGCAGACACACACACACACACACACACACAAACACACACACAAACACACAGAGATAGATAAATGCCAGAGGGGCAGAGATGGTGGTCCACTGGCCTTTTGCTCATCAGTTATCAGATGGTCCACTGGTGAGGTACAGACAAATGGCCCAACGGTTTGCCACTTGCTTTGTTATTCATTCATACTCCTCCATTCACGTTTACCAACCCTTAACATTTGTATGGATTTTAGCAGTATTTAATGTGACTCTTTAAGTCATTTTTCACCTTGAGATTCTTCTAGTAACATGAACTTCTTCTGTTTACTGAATAGGAGTTCTTCTACTGAATAGGAGTTCTTCTGTTCAGTGTTCAGATATTTTAAATAGAAGGATGTGATTTTGAAACTCAAGGGTTTGCTACTTTTTATGTTATTTTCTTAATATCCACGTCCAGTTTAACTAAAGATGATGATGGTCCATCATCATCAGACCAGCAGTGGGGTGCAGACCAAAATTCACAGCTGGACTAATATAAACTGGCTATCTGGGCAAACACACACACACACATCAGCACACATTCACACGAGCTACAAATAGGGATGATTATATGCAATGGAAGTTCCTTCCATTTGGGGAAGATTTAGAATGCAAATAGCGATCTGCTGCGTAGCACTACTATTGGCGTCATCTGTTTCCGAGTCCCCATACTCCCAGACGGCCTGGTGAGGCAATGCAAAAAGGGCAAAGCACCCTGATACACCATAGTGGCAGCAACAGCAGTCTGTGCTCCAGCTAGCCAACAGTTATGGAACAATACAAGGACAATTATGAATGTGAATGTAGACTATTCGTGTGTTAGCTGATGACCAAATGGAGGATATCACAAACAAATAGTCTAAGTGGGTAGACTGAGATGAACTACTGATTGATGAGGTTTCAGTTACCGGCCAAGGTGCTGATGAACTGTCTGGGAAAATATGTAGGAGAGGAGCCTGTGGGTAGACGAAGGGTTGACCCTAGACAATCGGCCTACCGGATGTAAATTCTTCAGTTTACTAATGGATTAACATGAAAACGTGAACATCTGCCGATAACACACGCCGTCCGATAATTAACACCGTAACGATAGGTAGTTAGCTCATGTAAGATACTGTAATTTAAGCTAACCAATCTAACTTTAACACAAAAAACACATTTTGTGTTTGTGATGTGTAACATATATCCTTTATCAATCACTCAAGTTATTGATGTTTATGTTATTTACCACTACAGATTACACCTAACACAAGTGTTATTCAGTTGCTATTAATATTGAATAGCAGTGTTAAACGTGGCACCACATTAAAAGTCAGGCAAACGACATTGTAGCTTAGCGAAAAAGTAAAGGTCCTGGTATTAGCCAATGGTGTTTTCCGTTCCTGCCTGGTAACTAATCCTAACCAATCAAACATTCTAGAATAACATCCGGTAGGCGGTTCGTCTAGGGTCTACCCTTCGTCTACCGACAGAGCCCCTTGTGAATAGAGCTGCCAAAAGATAGAGTAGAGAGAGGGAATCTGGGTTCACTGTGAGGACTCGCTAATTGCTGCATTTTACACTCTATTACACCCAATTCATAAAAGGACGCAGAAAAAAACTGACAGTGTGACAGACAGAGTGGCAAAGGGAAATCGTCATAGACATCATACACACAAGTTCATCACAACATATTTTTTGGATTATAAAGGCACCATGCCTTGTTAAAAGTAGAGTCCTCCTCACTCACAGTTGTATTATTCAGAGTTGAGATGCTGGCTAATGGAATCTGCTCACATAGCAGGCGAGTTAGCTCATGCAATTACATCTCCCTCTTTCTTTGTTGAGCCAGCGAGAGAGAGAAGTGGAGGAAGGGATTGAGAGAAGGACACTTCTCTTTGTCTAAACACTACCAATATTTGTTATTCAATTCATCTCAGATGAGTCAACAACAAGAACTTAAAAAAAAGAAAATAAACAGCCTTGATACTAAGCAAAATCTCTTTTAGATACCACTTTCAGACAAATATATGCTTTTTCCATTTACTCAGTGGACTGCATAGACATGCATGCTAGACATGCTAGGACGTTTTTGAGCATCCAAAGCACACGATTCCACACAATTAAACCTTCTTGAGATTTTGAGTGCAAGGCTCAAGGGCACCGAACAGAAGATAAGAGAAGTTTTTCTGGCTGTGATGAAAGTAAGGTGAGGCGTTGTCTATGAGTGACACGGCATATTAAATGCTACCTCATGCTGTGGTGTGCTGTTGACATGCTTCAAGCTTGCCGATTAAACGTTAATGACTATACTAATATTGACCATTTGAAAGGGTATTGAAACATCATGCACAATGCCAGTTGGAGATATATGAATATTTCAGGCAGGATTTGCTGTGTGAGTGGATGAAATGTCTATGTATTACAGTGTAGTGTTTGTGAGTTGTGTGCTTTGGCCTTGTTTACGGTATTTCTGTCTGGTGGTTCAGTTGACAGGCACACAAATCTCAACTGCTGATGAAAGGAGGCAGTAAAAAATAACCACAACACAATGAATATGCATTGTAACCATGATTAGATCACATGGATAAAAACATCTTAGGTTTGAGACAGAGTCTTAAGTTTAATTTCAGTTCTGTGGTGCTGTAAACATTTACTGTTAGAATGGGCTGACCAGGGAGCCAATACATAAGGCAATGATGTCTAAAGGCCTTTCCATAATCAGCTGAATATGATTAGAAAAGATGAATGTAAATTCACTTGAGATAAGGATCCTCATGCTGTTTATGCCAAGATTATATCGTGGACAAAGAGGATCTTCCACAGCATATTTTTAATAAATACTCCAGGTCACTGGTTTGTATTTTCTGAATTCCCATTTTTTATTTGCCTGAAATTTTCCCTAATCCAATGCTAATCAGTGCAGCCTATTGTAATGGGTTCCATATTGTGCGTCAAACCATTATACTACTTAACATACATACTCTAAGGGACTTCTGAAATGAAAAATTGTGTTGATTTGATGCAAATTTGTCAAAAGAGTTTCAACTGAGGTTTAACAGGGTTTGCACAGAAAATGAAATGGCATACCATAGTCCTGTTTCCACACGTGTCAGTGCACGGTCTCATAGCCTTTTGGTCTAATTAGATCCACATTTGTATAGACAGAACAGTAGCATGTATCATACCTTACAGTGACAGTTTTGAAGGTCACTGGGGGATACCATGAGAGATCATGGCAATTTGGTCAGAGTCAGGTTTTTTGTGCCATATATGCAATATGAATATATCAAAGGAGTGGATTCCTCTGTATGCACTGTAGCAAAGTGAGAGAGCAGTCACCACACCTAGCCTTGAACCAAGGTCTACAGGGTATCAAACGTGCACTCTGGCCGCCACGCCGAAGAAATCAGGCTCTATAGCATGGCAGTCAGAGCACATACTCATGTGTAGTGACGGCACTCCGTCACTTGAACCAATGAATGAATGTTCTAACACACATAAATAGGGCAAAGACAACTTGGAAAAACCTCAGACTGTTTAAAGCCAACCTGTCTTTAAAGCTAACATATGACTTTAGAGTTCAGCACTTTTTTATGTATGGCACACGCTCATCATCATCCTGCTCCACGGCTATAAATCCTTGCGTCGTGTGCGCATGCCTCCTGCTCCTTCCTTCCGTGCAACTGAACACCTGACTGTGTGTATTCGGTGAGCCGTTTAATATTCTTCTGGCTCGCTACCTAAACTGTACACCGGCCCTCCATTTCTGAGCTTAGGTAGTAGCAGGCTTATTACCTTTTTTTAACCATACTGTGGGGTTTTTTTTTCCGCAGCCCTGGCTTTCAAACTTTGCCGGATAAACTGTGCCATTATGTCCAACACTCATGCCGAGTGCAGTGCCTAGGGATGGACAATGTTGAGTAGGCTATCTCGCCGGAGGCACACTGCCCTCACTGCGATACCCTTTCAGGTAAAACATTAAGAGATCAGAGAGCCACTATTGACTGTGAAGTCCATCAAGGACAAACCTGAAGATGACACGACCATAGAGACCATTTTCCCCAGAAAATCATAAACACCCCACTTCAAGACAGGAGAGAGCCAGAGCCACTACTGAGTGACAGCAGAGAGCCACTACTGAGTGACAGCAGAGAGCCACTACTGAGTGACAGCAGAGAGTCAGAGCCACTACTGAGTGACAGCAGAGAGTCAGAGCCACTACTGAGTGACAGCAGAGAGTCAGAGCCACTACTGAGTGACAGCAGAGAGTCAGAGCCACTACTGAGTGACAGCAGAGAGCCACTACTGAGTGACAGCAGAGAGCCAGAGCCACTACTGAGTGACAGCAGAGAGTCAGAGCCACTACTGAGTGACAGCAGAGAGCCACTACTGAGTGACAGCAGAGAGCCAGAGCCACTACTGAATGACAGCAGAGAGCCAGAGCCACTACTGAGTGACAGCAGAGAGCCACTACTGAGTGACAGCAGAGAGCCACTACTGAGTGACAGCAGAGAGCCACTACTGAGTGACAGCAGAGAGCCAGAGCCACTACTGAGTGACAGCAGAGAGCCAGAGCCACTACTGAGTGACAGCAGAGAGCCAGAGCCACTACTGAGTGACAGCAGAGAGCCAGAGCCACTACTGAGTGACAGCAGAGAGCCAGAGCCACTACTGAGTGACAGCAGAGAGCCAGAGCCACTACTGAGTGACAGCAGAGAGCCACTACTGAGTGACAGCAGAGAGCCACTACTGAGTGACAGCAGAGAGCCAGAGCCACTACTGAGTGACAGCAGAGAGCCACTACTGAGTGACAGCAGAGAGCCACTACTGAGTGACAGCAGAGAGCCACTACTGAGTGACAGCAGAGAGTCAGAGCCACTACTGAGTGACAGCAGAGAGCCACTACTGAGTGACAGCAGAGAGCCACTACTGAGTGACAGCAGAGAGCCACTACTGAGTGACAGCAGAGAGCCACTACTGAGTGACAGCAGAGAGCCACTACTGAGTGACAGCAGAGAGCCACTACTGAGTGACAGCAGAGAGCCACTACTGAGTGACAGCAGAGAGCCAGAGCCACTACTGAGTGACAGCAGAGAGCCACTACTGAATGACAGCAGAGAGCCACTACTGAGTGACAGCAGAGAGCCAGAGCCACTACTGAGTGACAGCAGAGAGCCACTACTGAATGACAGCAGAGAGCCACTACTGAGTGACAGCAGAGAGCCAGAGCCACTACTGAGTGACAGCAGAGAGTCAGTGCCACTACTGAGTGACAGCAGAGAGTCAGAGCCACTACTGAGTGACAGCAGAGAGCCACTACTGAGTGACAGCGGAGAGCCACTCCTGAGTGACAGCAGAGAGCCAGAGCCACTACTGAGTGACAGCAGAGAGCCACTACTGAGTGACAGCAGAGAGCCAGAGCCACTACTGAGTGACAGCAGAGAGCCACTACTGAGTGACAGCAGAGAGCCAGAGCCACTACTGAGTGACAGCAGAGAGCCAGAGCCACTACTGAGTGACAGCAGAGAGTCAGTGCCACTACTGAGTGACAGCAGAGAGCCACTACTGAGTGACAGCGGAGAGCCAGAGCCACTACTGAGTGACAGCAGAGAGCCACTACTGAGTGACAGCAGAGAGCCACTACTGAGTGACAGCAGAGAGCCACTACTGAGTGACAGCAGAGAGCCACTACTGAGTGACAGCAGAGAGCCACTACTGAGTGACAGCAGAGAGCCAGAGCCACTACTGAGTGACAGCAGAGAGCCACTACTGAGTGACAGCAGAGAGCCACTACTGAGTGACAGCAGAGAGCCAGAGCCACTACTGAGTGACAGCAGAGAGCCAAAGCCACTACTGAGTGACAGCAGAGAGCCAGAGCCACTACTGAGTGACAGCAGAGAGCCACTACTGAGTGACAGCAGAGAGCCACTACTGAGTGACAGCAGAGCCACTACTGAGTGACAGCAGAGAGCCAAAGCCACTACTGAGTGACAGCAGAGAGCCAGAGCCACTACTGAGTGACAGCAGAGAGCCACTACTGAGTGACAGCAGAGAGCCAGAGCCACTACTGAGTGACAGCAGAGAGCCACTACTGAGTGACAGCAGAGAGCCAAAGCCACTACTGAGTGACAGCAGAGAGCCAAAGCCACTACTGAGTGACAGCAGAGAGCCACTACTGAGTGACAGCAGAGAGCCAGAGCCACTACTGAGTGACAGCAGAGAGCCACTACTGAGTGACAGCAGAGAGCCACTACTGAGTGACAGCAGAGAGCCAGAGCCACTACTGAGTGACAGCAGAGAGCCACTACTGAGTGACAGCAGAGAGCCAAAGCCACTACTGAGTGACAGCAGAGAGCCAAAGCCACTACTGAGTGACAGCAGAGAGCCAGAGCCACTACTGAGTGACAGCAGAGAGCCACTACTGAGTGACAGCAGAGAGCCACTACTGAGTGACAGCAGAGAGCCAGAGCCACTACTGAGTCAAGTGAAGTAAAGTATGAAGTAGACGAGCCTCACTTGGTGCCGTCCGGTTGACACTTGGATCCGTCCGTGCAGCCCAGACTACTGGCAGAGCGATGGCTGACCTGGTCATATTGGAACGTCCTCTGTGACTGACTGACAGCAGAGATGCAGATTCAAGATTCCCACTGTCCCCGAGGCACCTTTTTGGGGAGGGGGAAAAGAACTAAAAGTTTTGAGGTTACTTTAGAAACAGTCAACAAGCACCCCTCCTCTCAGCTGGCCTCCGGTTGCTGGAACCTTTGCCACACCAGGTTCCCAATGCTCTGCTCCTCGAAGCACAGTACAACCATCAGTCAAGCACACACACTGCACCTCAGCCTCCTCCACTGTCTGTCATGACACTGGACGGCTCTTTGCCACAACACAGTTGTCACACACAATCACTCCCTCCACTGGTACAGAGTGTAAACATATCCCAGACTGTCAAACAAATCAATGGAGGTCGCTGTTTATAGAATAAATGGGTCCTCCTTTGTTCAACACTTGGTGCATAGTACCTAAAGGGTCAACAGGGCTCCTAAAAGCAACAGAGAGGGGCCATGCTCTGCAGTTTGCGTGGGGTATCGTGAGGTATCATTGACTCAGCTATGGGATTGTCTGACCAGAAGGCACGCGTCCTAAGTCAGGAGGTAGCTTCTTTGTTAGAAATGTGGGCTTTCAGAGCAATACCAAAGAAAGAAGCAATCTGTGGTCATTACAGCTGCTACTTTCTTGTTCACAAAAAAGACGGGGGGGGGGGGGGGGGGCTGGGAGGTTAATGGATCGGAAAATATGAGGCAATTGTGTGCTGCTCACATACAAGTTCTACATGTTAACAACAAAAGGAATACTGGAGGAATTCAAGGCGACTGGTTTGTGAAATTGGACCTAAAAGACCCTTGTGTTCAAGGTGAGATCTCGTTCTATAAGTCGGCATTTCGTTGGCTCCAAGGACATTCATGAAATGTATTCTCATGAATTCAAGGGTCCAAGCAAGACAACATGCTGCATTCATGATTACTCATCTGCAGAGGAATGATTATATATTCAAACCCGATGACTCAACTCCCAATGTTTCATGTTCTCGTCATATCGCTGCAACAGTGACATATATATACTGTATATAATATATATCTATACATCTCACTAAATTTCCAAATCTCCATTTCAAAGATTAGGGTCATACAATATGTTCTTTTGTGGACCAACTCTCATCTCCTCAGGCTCAGAGCGATGTATACTCCAGCGAGGATAAATGACAGATATGCCATCATTGAGTAAACATGCCATCATGCGTAGGGCCTTGCCCAGGAGAGGGCAGTTGCACCCACAAATAGTACAGATGATATGGCATCGCTAAGGACAGGTGGAAGAAGACTATTTGGCCAAAATAACTCACTTATTGTCCTCTATTGTTTTTCGGTACAGGACAGGGATGCCCCATTGGCCATGGATGCGCTTACATGCCAGTGGCCAAAACTGAAACACTTTCCCCCCTATTCGCCATAACCCAAGGCTGGTGTCAGATGGGAAGTTCTACCTTTAATCTTTGTAGCCCCCAGGTGGGAGAGGCAGGTGTGGTTCGCTGAGCTGATAGCGCCGACACACAGCTCTCCATGGGAGATCCTGATATGCAGGGGGATTTATTAATGTACGTTGTGTGTGTGTGTGTGTGTGTGTGTGTGTGTGTGTTTAAGCATGCATGCTGGTGTGTGTGTGAGTGTGTGTGTGTGTGAGTGTGTGTGTGTGTGTGTGTGTGTGTGTGTGTGTGTGTGTCTGTGAGTGTTAGGTCAGTTCTGCACGTGTCTGCTCAGAAATGGTAGTTGTTGGCTTGGCCCCTGAGAGGGAAATATCTACTGAATGCTAGCTTGTCTTGTCTTGTTATCTTTACTATTCGCAGTTCATGTGCAGTGTCCACTTCGTCTCTGTACACTTGTATTAAATGGCTTGTTTTTGAACACTGGTGTGCCAAGAGAGGTGTGCCTCCCACTTACTGCGGAGTTGGGGTGGTGCTTGAAGTTTTGCACGGCTTGTTTGATAACGGGACCTATCGGGGGAACCTATCGTTGGTTTTGCAAACTCTGATGTCGTTCAATCCACAGCAGACTGTCCCATTTCACCCTTTGTCCATTAAAACAGCGCTACTGCTTTTTCTTGAATCTGTGAGTGAGTGAGAGATCATGTCTCAGTGTTTCAGCTAGTGATATGATGGTCAGTCCGCGTCCCAGGCCAGGTTTTGTCCCCAAAGTGCTTATGCGTTGGCAGAAGCTGGAGTTGACTGCACTGGAGTTTAATCTTCGACTTTAATCGGCTGAGGATGAGCGCTGTGCTGAGAGAACGCTAAAGATTTCAATTGTTTGTATGTTATAGGAGACGACAGAGGGGCATACCCACTGTCCAAGCAACGTCTGTTCCATTGAATAGTGGAAGCCATTCAGTTGGCGTATGTGAGTGCTGGTGAGATCGCTTCTTCTATATTCAACTCGGGCCTTGGCTTTCACATGTGGCTTGTCATTGATTTGCACGAGTGCCAGCTTTTTTATAACCTGAATGTTTATTAAGCGCCAGTTGTGAATGCTGTTTGTAAGTTTGTCTGTTAAGGTACTTTGTGTGTGTGTGTGTGTGTGTGTGTGTGTGTGTGTGTGTGTGTGTGTGTTTATGAGTGCCTGCTGGTGTTAGTGTGTGTGTGTGTGTGTGTGTGTGTGTGTGTGTGTGTGTGTGTGTGCGTGTGTGTGTGTCTCTGTGTGTGTGTGTGTGTCTGTGTGTGTGTGTGTGTGTGTGTGTGTGTGTGTGTGTGTGTGTGTGTGTGTGTGTGAGTGTTAGGATGTGTGTGTGTGTGTGTGTGTTTATGCATGCATACTGATGAGTATGTGTGTACTGCGTACTGTGAGTGTGTGTGTGTGTGTGTGTGTGTTTGTGAGTGTATGTGTTTGAGTGTTAGGGGGTTTGTGCGTGTTTATGCATGCATGCTGGTGTGAGTGTGTGTGTGTGTGTGTGTGTGTTTATGCATGCATGCTGGTGTGAGTGTGTGTGTGTGTGTGTGTCTTTGAGGTAATACACCACCATCTATCTTGCTTTTCCAGTACTACAGCAAAAAAAGCTGTTTTAAGGTCAAGCAATTAAAACTGTTTCAGGAACTCAAGAGTGTAACTTTAATGGTGACAACAGACTTATTATAGGATCTCTGATTAATCTCAGGGAGGCTGGAGGCTAGAGAGATAAATTGAGGCTGTTGGACTGTTAGTGCGGGTTCGGTATTACTTACAAGCAATTGACCTAATTTAGCCTGTATTTTAGCATGCTCTTCCTCTAAACTCTTGGTGTTCTTGGTGCTATGGATCTCCATGTGTAGTCTTTCTTCTTTCTTTATAGCCATCGTTCTTCTCAGGTAATGCTAAGAGGAAATTAAAGCTCAACTCTAAAGCGAAAGAGAGGTTTCACAATTCACATTTCTATCTGTTACCAGAGTTTGCAAGGAAACTATCTACTCTTTTCTCAAATGTATTTTTTAATGAAGTCCACTTTTCAAAAAAGAGTAATTCTCTACTTGGACGCAGAACATTACCACCGACCATTTTGAATAATGTATGCAGGGTATCTCTCATCTTGGTTAATTGGAAATCTCAATTACGGAAATATCAACACACAGCCCCCATAGTGGCAATCTGTTTCTGCTGAGCAACAACAAGTTTATCATTGGCGTCCGCATCCTTGACGGCTATGAAAACCTGGTAAATTGCACTGCCTCATCGTGTCATCTTGATAGCTTTTGTGCTGGGCTGTTTCTATTTTTTTCCATCCACTCGCTGAGATTAATTGCCCCAGCGTTGCTGGCTGACAACAGCGTTTATGAGAGGGAAGACCGCTGAAGTGAAATGCCTGTATTTCGGGAAAACACTATTCTTTCTGCCTCTTTATCTCGCATCCCGTCTCTCTCTCTCTCTCTCTCTCTCTCTCTCTCTCTCTCTCTCTCTCTCTCTCTCTCTCTCCCTCCCCCTCACTCTCTCTACCACCATCTCCTTCACTTCATCCTGCTGCTGAAATATGATGCCCTCCTGTGAGAAATAACCAATGCAAGCTTTGGCTCATACACTGTAAAACAGACAGAACACTATGTAGAAGTTCCATAAAATCCGCCCATAAGATCTTTGGAGAACGCCTTAAGGAATAGGCCCTCTGGGGAAACGCATTGCCATGTTGTTAAAATAGTTATTCACAGTCACATTCACAGTCTTCTATAGGGCAGTGCAGTGGCAGATCGTGATGTAAGGGAAGTATGCAAATTGTGTATTTGCCTAAAGCTTCAAGTGATCCACGTCCACCACTTTGCCCATCATTATGCTCACGACCCACAGCGTGGAGGAGCACTGTGCCCATCATTATGCTCACGACCCACATCCAGCACTGTGCCCATCATTATGCTCACGAGCCACATAAAAAACCTCAATCTGATGTGACTGTTAGGCCTCACCACTAGTGAGCTGTCCCACCCTAGTGATATTTGTTGGTAGCTTACATTTACATTTAGTCATTTAGCAGATGCTTTTATCCTTTTATACATCTACACTGATGGCACACTGCAAATCAGGAGCAATTAGGGGTTCAGTGCCTTGCACAAGGACACTTCGACAGTTGGAATCGAACTAGCAACCTTCTGATTACTAAACGATTTCTCTACCTCCTGAACCACTGTCGCCACCATGACTTGAGGTTTGGACATGGGGACATTGAGACATGCGGACGGCTATCTGATTGATTTCCCCGCGCCCAGTGCTCCATGGGCTCCCAGACTCAGGTCGCCTGCTCTTCCCTCCTCCTCATCACGGAGGGCATCGCCGGCCAGGCACCATCACAGGGCCTCTTGATTACCAAAATAATATGTGAAGAGAGAGAGAGGAGAGAGAGAGAGAAAGAGAGAGAGAGAGAGAGAGAGATGCTAGTGCTGGATAAGTGTACTTTTCATGCATGGCCTGTGAGAATCATGCATGTAATAATCCAATATGGTTTGAGGACCACTCCGTAGAAATCTCCCATCCGTATTCCTATTTACTTTTTCTTGGCTCTGATAAGACCTTGTCGCAAGTGGCACTAGTTCTTGCTCACTCTTACTTTATCACAGGCTACTCATCCTCAGGGCACTTCAGGGTGGATAGATGAGCCATTTAAAATGCAGTCAGGGACTCAGGCAACTTTTTAGTTGGACAGGGAGCACGAGTGAAGCTTGCCTATAAAAATGTAGACAAATCGATTTCTTTTTTTCTCCCTCTCCTCCTCCTTTCCCTCTGTCTCAAGGTGATTCATTTATCAGGCTGTTCAGAGTGGAGGGGAGCTCATCCCTTTCTTGGTTTAAGGAAGCCGAGTAATTCTTTGTGTGAATAGGGGACCTTTTTTCTGTGGTCAATGACTTCCCTTAGCATTGTCACAGCAGTGAGGTTAGAAGAGAAAAGACAGACACGCGAGGGTGAGCACGAACAAAAGACACTGAGAGAAGAGAAAAATAGTGAAGTGAAGTCAAAGCCTTTCGGCACCCCCTCACCTGAAAATAAATGTCTTGGTACTGTCTCACCTGCTCTCTGTCTAAACAGACAGACAAGACAGACATGAGTTCATTTGACGGCCAATTAACCAGCGTCTTTGAACATCCAGTTGTTAGGCATAACAAGAAAGCACACGCACCCTGTTGACTTTCGAGAGGTCTGCCGGTCCGCTGATAAAGCCTCTGACAGAGGCACATCTCCAAGGCTTTCCACAACAATGCCTACCTACGCTATCTGATGGACGCTCAGGGCTTATCAGCATAGAGAAAGCACTTTATCACTGACCAGCACCTTCAACAATAGCTGCCCGGCGAGTTTTTGTATTTCGTTTTTCTGGACACCTGGCTCAGACTGCTGCTTGTGTCGTGTGTCTGTGTGAAGCTCGGCCTCAGGGACAGTAACCCTTCTCCACTGTGAGGTTATTACGGACAAAACGCCGACAGAAGTGACATTTATCAGACACAAGGAGCGAGCTGAGAGGCCAATTTGGCCCCTGGCTCGTGCCGGACTCCCTTGTGTTGTCTCCCCGGGCGTGACAGCGTGAGATTAGTAGGGGTTGCACAGTGGTGTAGTGGTCCCTGGAAAAGTGGGTATACTCTTATTGTTTTTAAGCAGCCCATACAGCACAGGATAAACGCCCTGTTTCGAGAAGTGGGTATACTCAATGCTGACTGAAAAATAAGTGGGTATACTCCGTACACCTGCGTATACCCTGGACTACACCACTGGGGTTGCAGGGGCGCGCCGGTGTCTGGCGCTGCTCTTGCGGGGGTGTCATTTGATCCCCCTTAACTTCCGGAACATACTGCGTGGTATAGTGGTAGGCACGGAATCAACCTTGGGAGAATCCTTCACTTGCTGTTTTATGCTGCAGCCTATAGCTTGGGTGGCCGCAGTCATCCGTCTTCGCCGTGAGGTCAGAGGCAGAGAAAGGTTGCTCTCAGACATCTGTAGCGCCATTAATCTGTGATGTCATCAGCAGGCTCCCGTGACCTTCCCCAAGGATGCTTAAAACATGATCTCCAGCATACTACATTACGACTCACTTTCCCCATTTTAAGGTCAACATTATCATTATGATGTGATCATTTAAAGCAGGTCATTGCAGTATCTCATTTGAAGGATCATTTGCATTCCAATAATCAGGAGATTACATAGTGTGTAGACTTTTACAACGTTTTATGGCTCTTTGTTTGACAGTCATCTGATTCCATTGTGGTGTCATACTAAACCATGGCTCATTACCCAGGTCTCTTGAAACAAATGACACACTGACTCCAAAGGGTTTTGAGAACAGGGAATTAGAGTGAGTAGAATATGCTGTTAAATCTGGCAAACATCAAGGACCTTTACAGAAAATATTCACATTACAGGCTATGTCTGTCACATGTCTATACCTCTCTCTCATTCCCTCCTAGGCTATTTACCTTTCTCCCCCCTCCCCCCAGTAATGTCACACATCCACCAGATGAAACGTGTTTATGCCTTCATATTCACATTCTCATGTAGATGAAATTCTGGGGGCTGATGCTTTCAAACACAGCCAGCTTGATGCCTTTTATTTTTCCTGGTAAGACCAGCTTTGAAGCCCCAGTGGTATCTGGCACCCTGCTGATGAAAGAGATTGTGCGGGTCTCTCCAGCTAATGATTTGCCATTATTAATAAATGATGTTTGCGATTTATGACCTAGTTTGCGTCCAATTAATGGCTCAGGCATACCTAATCCACTAAGTCAATTACAGCTACAACTAGGGCAGTCATTAGTTATGTAGCTGTTGTAGTGGGGCATAAGGCAGCATGGCAAGAAGTGACACAGCTCCCATGTGTGGCTCACTGCTGCCACTGTGTGGTGTAAGACAGCATTACACCTTTCTGTAAAATGTGAAATCACCCCTGAGTTTATGTATTTCTATTCTGCCGGTTCAGTTCCATTGTTCGTTATTCATTTTTCTCTTGTAACTCAGTGAAAGGGGGGGATTTCATCAGAAGAATAAGCCATCCTATATCAATTTGTGTTTTATGATTGTGGGTTTTATATCTTTCAACTATTAATTTTTACTTGACAGACAGTATGACAGTTATACTCAGATATTAAGAGCAGTTAAACACTGCAAAATGGACCAGATTACAACCTCTTCTGTCAAAAGTAAATACCACTAGATGGTGACAATCACATACCACAGCCAGACAAAAAGGCACCAATGAGCACAATTTCCAAATGTCTGACAAGGAAGAAAAAAAATGCTGAATAAGAATAGACCAGTTTTATGAGCTGGTCAATGTAGACCTTTGGCAAGGCTTCCTTTTATAAATAACCTCACCCCTTAAATAGTACTTGTGTGTGCAGATTCAGCCGAATAAGAAGTAATAGTGCGTGATGTATTGTATACAAGGTATAATCTCAGCGTTTTAAACTCATAATTATCCACAACTGGGTGTGTATGCTCTCAACCCAAAGCAGAACGTAGGTTCCCTTCAGTCCACCACC
The DNA here is from genome assembly GCF_963457725.1 of Sprattus sprattus. Classification (NCBI taxonomy): domain Eukaryota; kingdom Metazoa; phylum Chordata; class Actinopteri; order Clupeiformes; family Clupeidae; genus Sprattus; species Sprattus sprattus. The sequence continues at coordinate 7,822,500 of NC_137915.1, read as the reverse complement.
ACAAAGTGGCAGGTGAGAGGATACCCAGCGTTGTGACCTTTTCTCTACACACGATACACACAGACAGCCACTGATCCAGGACACAGTAGCGCCTACAGAAATGAAGGTCATTACTCAAACAGGTGTTACTTGAAATATCCACTTGTTAAAAATACGTGTTTTTTTTTTTACGTGGCCAAAAGCTGACACGCAGTACTTCCCAAATATAGGAGATCTTTGATACCCTGTAACATTCAGGACTTATTTAGTCTACGCTCTGAAAGGGGTCTAAAATAGCTGTCGTCGCCCTGGGAATAGTACCGCTGCTCTGAAGACGGCTGTATCTCCTCACCGCCGTGTTTACAGTAAAGTGACACCTTGTGGATGTCGGTCTGCTCGGGGAGGGCTGAGCAAGGCTGCAGGTGTTTAGTTAAACCTGTGTGGGTCTGTGTGGGTCCCTCTGGTCGAGGGAGCTGTGTACCACTAACAGAGAGAGAGAGAGAGAGAGAGAGAGAGAGAGAGAGATAGAGATAGAGATAGAGATAGAGATAGAGAGAGCGAGAGAGAGGGAGAGAAGATAGACAGAGGGAGTGGAAAAGATCAAGAGAGAGCCCACTCACAAAGCTGCAGGTGTTGCTCAGTCCTCCCAGAGCAGACCGACATCCACAAGGTCAGGTAAAAAAATACTCTTTTTTTTTTTTAGATTTCGCTCTAAAATAAGTCACATTTTCTGCCGTTTGAATACATTAAATACCGACCACTGAGCAGATCCTTTCTCTTTTTTTTTTAGATAAAGCTTGTGAGACCCACACAGGTTTACCCCTGCAGGTGTTTGCGTAGACCTGTGTGGGTCTCACAAGCCCTCAGGACAGGACGAGCCGCGGCAGCTGATATTGGAAACTAAACAAACTCCCCATTCATAACAACTTCCATCATGGCTTACCCCCCCCCCCCCCCAGAAGACCTCGCTCACTCAGCGGCCTCTGAGAAGGTATGCGATGAGGACAGTGCTGTCTTCCATCCCGATCTCATGGAATCTGGTTTAAACATAAACAGTCAGTTAGTCGGGGCATTTCATGTAATATAATTATCAGTGCGCAAGACAACATTTAAACGACTACAGTGTTTTCTGAAGCACCACTGCTAATTCATTTACTGTGCTTTATAGAACATGAAACGCACTCATGGTAGTCATGTTATGCATCTAATGTCTTGCTTTCATTAGTGTGAAATCCAGATTGACTGATATCAAACCAGACAGCGTGCTGATTTACAGATACAACAAACGTGATTCCTTTTAAAAGGAAGAGTGAAATCAAGCAATTTGTCAGCATGTTATGTCTGGCACGCCTGTGTGTGTATGTGTGTGTGTGTGTGTGTGTGTGTGTGTGTGTCATGTGTGTCATGTTCCCTGCTGCCTGCCAGAGAGTGCATTAGCCACATTGAAGCCTCTGCCCATAAGCTTTTGGGATGTTTCCTTTTGCGGGAAGTGAACGTGTGAGACAAGACACAAAGCAGCTGTCCGAGAGACCAGCAGCAGACATCTCCTGGGAGCGCTGAGGATGACAAACTTTATGAGGAGAACAAGCGTGATCCCACACGGAAAGAGCTAGAATCTGATGCTCTGGCTTCTGGAGGGACAGGGTCTGCCTCAGATTTCTGTAGCACATTGGGTAAATGATCTCATTAATGATGTCATTTCCTTGACACCTTGTGTTAATGATCTGTCACAAGATCTGTCACAAGTTTTGTTCTGCATTTTAGATTCAAGAAAATGTCATGAATCCTTCTATGAAACTATGAGCTTGTCTTTCCTGTGATGATGCAGTGAAAATGTTATGTGTCCAACAGCTGTCATAGTTGGATATACCAGTGATTGTTGAACCCATGAGGAGGATTTTAGTTGCTGCCTGTGTCAGTGAATCGAGCCACATATGGAGAAAACACTATTTTTTTTCCAATCATAAATCTCTTTCTCTCTTTCTGTGTCTATCTGTCTATCTCTACCTTCCTCCCTCTCTCTCTTTCTCTCTCAAACACACACACCCACTGCTGTCACCCTAACCAGTGCTTCATTTCTTATCCTCTCCGCTTCGTCCAGTTTCAGACGATCTGACTGTTTTTAATTCAGTTTTTTTCTCCCTATTTTCTCTCATCTGTAGCATGGCTTTCCCATCATGCCAAGTGCTTCGGTTCGTGCCCTAGCCTGGCACACTCCTTCCGCCCTGGGAACTCCCTGACCCCTGGCATGGTCAGAGGTTAGCCCGTTTACACCCAGGCCTCACGCCCAGCGCCATTTTACGCATCATAACCAGCCGTACCCACTGCTCGGCTGAGCGAAGCCCAGTAAGAAAACACAGCGACGACCGTATGCCCTGCCACTCGCAGCTCTGCGTCTCATATTTTACCCCGAGAAACCAAAAGCCACTCACAAAGGGAACTTGTAAAAAATGGCAAGGCCTATATTTTGGGCTGTCATATTTTTTCAGGCCTATAGATGTGGATTCAGTGTTGAGCCATGATGAGTGTATCAGATGTGACAGTGGCCACATGTGGCTATGGTCTGACTTGAAGAACTTGACTGAAGTGGTCACAGCTATGTTGCGTTAGCTGCATACCACTTCCTTGACATCATGATAAATACTCTATTACTGTTATAGTTTCAAGACCCAACCTAGTCTAATATGGTTTTGTTGCAAGAGAGATTTCATTTGACCGGACACATCTAACTTGACTTTGAATGCAGTTGATTGAACTTCTCTTCCTTTTTAACTTTATAATCATATTTAGTTTATTAATTCCTGTACTTGTGTCCTTGTGTACAGGGTGAATATTTTGCTGCTGGTTAGCTATGAGACGAAACTATTTAATGGTATTTAATGGAGCCTTAAATACTGTATTAGTTCACGTTCAGGTAAACCTAAAATATGGTGAACATACTATTTTACGTAAAACAATCTTCTATATCCCGTCTTCAGACATTCAGTTGTTTTATATCTTCAAACCGACATATATGTTACTAATTTTTAATCATAAACACTACATGAATGGATACAATCTCACTCCCACGCTGTGCAGAACCTCCTGTCACTGTTTAAACTGCAATCAACGTTACAGGCCGCCAACTCGGGTTGAGCTGAACGTTGAGTTGAGCTTTAGAAACCACACAGCAATTTCCTCCGAGATGTTTTGGCTGGTGCTCCTTCACTGGTTGAGAGCTGTTCCATCTGCACATCTGCTGGGCAGCACCGCCCGTCATCTAGAACGTTCTCGGGGCATGCCGCGTCCTTCGCAGCGTGGTGTGTGTGCCGGGGCCCTGACCTTGTGAACCCAGTCCTGTGGCTTCGCTGCAGTTCCATGCGAGGGCCTGCTTCTTAAAAGGCTCACAGTGGTTTTTCTCCTTTTGTTCTCTCTCTCTCTCGCCCTCTCATTTTCGGCACAACTGTATGTGTATTTGTATATGCCAGTTTATGTGAGTGTTTGTGTTAGGATGTGTCTATGTGTTTATGCTCTCCAGTCAAGAGTGACCACTACTAGACAACTATTTTCCCAGGGTTTGGGAACCTTCAGTTGGCTTTTTCACAGAACTACAGACCAACTCACCCGACTTGTAAGTGCTCGTCTTACTATCCACAGCCACGAATATCACTACCTGAGAGCAATTTGAACGGTATACCTAACCACCATCTAGCATAAAGATGGTGAACCATCCGGAATCAATTTCCAATGCATCTAAATGCAAAACCGAAGTGGTAAATACAAATGAGATGACATACTTTGAATTGGTTAGCTGTGAATGCCTTCAGAAAGTGCAATTGAAGGGAATGACGGGGAGAGAGAAGCTGCAGTAAAGTGATGACTTGATGGAATGTGACTAGTTGCTTTGATAAAGTAAGAGACCCAAGCCTCACTGGAAGAAATGTGCTTGTTACGTGAACTGTTCCTCCAAACTAACAGCACTGGGACAGACCCCTACCAAGGAAGGTCTGGCAGGCAAGCAGCAGCACTGGGATGATGGAACCAGGTTGGAAGAGAGAGAGAGAGGGAGAGAGAGAGAGAGAGAGAGAGAGAGAGAGAGAGAGAGAGAGATGTTTAAACTCCCTGGGCAAGGGAACAGAAAGGCCTCTGCTCTTCTGAAATGGTCTGATGCAGTTCAGTTGCAGGCTGTTTATTCTTCCACTGAATTGAATTGTGAGCGAAAGAATAGGAGGAAAAGAGGAGGAAGAACTGGAGAGGGAAGAGAGAAGACCACACTGATTATTTTGGCCAGACTAAATGAGAGCACTGTTCTCTTCTTCTCCATCTCTCTCCTTGAACCTGTGAATAGACAAAGGATGGTGACTGGCAAAATACCCAAGGGACATTGTTTGAACAATACTAACACAATTCAATGCAAACAATGAAATACAAGGCATTTATTGATTCCTTCATATGTGTTTATGTGTGTGTGTGTTTTAAAAAAGTATATGGGTTATGGGTATATGGGCCAAAAACCACACATTCAAACTTTTCAAATCCAGAGGTTTTGAAAGCTATGTTCTCTCAGCTGTAAGTGTCTGCTTCTGTTTGCCTGTACACACTATCAATATCAAGAGTGTGATGCCAATAAGCCTAGATTGTAACAGAGTCCTGTCTTGCTCTCCCCGATCAATGTTGTCATATCTTTGTGATTGGTAAGGTCTGGAATAAGGGGGACACTGTAGTAATTCTGCATGAAAGTGAAATCAATGAAATCCATCAATCTTCCATGGCCCGTCTTATCAGCTGGTTAGACTGTAGTGGACAGCAACAGTGATGCAGGTAAATACTCTATTCAATATTTTATGTGTCTCTGTGGCGGACATATTGTTGATGCTTTGAGCCTCAGTTAGCTTGCTGTAAACCACAGAAATCAATAGAGAGTGGGAAAATCTCAGAACGTGTGTTAGGAGTAACAGCATCGTAAGACTCAGCAGGGATTATCTTGAACTAACAAGTAAGAATGGTTTAATTTTCACCAAAGCGCTGTGCTCCTAAAGCAATGAGAACTCAATAAAAAAATACTTCAACACAGACCTAACTCATTAGAAAACGCGCATTTTATACAGGAGACGTATTCTATCAAAGTGAGATCAGGTGAGGCAATACAAATTTCTCGAGAGCACGACAGAATATCTTCCGCAGACTCAAATATCTGGTGAGCACACGATAGTCTCCTGTGAACGCATTAAACCATCTGGTGAGCGCAGTACCGTAGCTCAGAGGTTTCTCTTGCGTACACAAAAGAATCTCATTCTACTGTGAAACTGTTTTACATTTGTGTGCATTTGTTAGATGGAGGGGGTGCAAGGGAGGCATAATGTTTGAGTCACAATGGTTTTTTTGTACCTACCTTTCTCTACGGCTGTGGTTTCTGAGCCTGTATTCATCTCAGTCAATTTACTGTGGCAACCTTCAAATTTGTTAAGTAATTTTGCCTGATTGCCCAAATCTTCAAAAAGCGTATATTATCCCCCCCTCTCTCTCTGTATATATTTCTATTTTACTTTCATTCCTTTGCTTTTGCACTTCTATTTCTTCCTTTTTTTCTCTCCCTCTTGTAGTCTCTGCAGTTCATGGCTCTGTGCTCAGACTGGCATGCTCTCTGCCTCTCTGCTCCATCCTCAGGCTCATGTGGTTGCTTTCCTGGAAGCTGCCATCCCGTTGCCATTAGCCATTGTGTTCTGTTTACAGGACCTGGCGAGAGACCTCATGCCTCTCCCTGTCGATGTGTCCCCAGTCTAGCTCATAGTGGCTGGGTTAAAAATATCATTCCTGGACATAAATGACAGGAAAATGGAAGTTCCGAGACAAATGTAGCGACAATGGGGTTGTGGCTGCTACCCCTTGGCCATAAATTGAACCAAATGTCAGCAATTGCCGAGGCACATCAGCTTATCCCATCAATTGGGCTTCATCACTCACATATGCAACAGATGAATGCTCAAATACATTTCACACTCACACACACACACACACACAGACACACACACACACACACACACACACACACACACACACACACACACACACACACACACACATACTGTATACACACACATATACACACACACACAAATGAACTCACAGGGAAGGATGTGGCAGGAAAGGGAGGAAGACAGACTGGGATTGGTAAAGCAAACGCTGACCGCCACAAGACAGAACCTCAAGCTTCAGCTCCAGGATCAGTGGCAGTATTTTACGGAGGCACGCAAATGAGGACCCGTTTCAGAAAGAAAGACAGAGCCGAAAGAAGGGGAAAAACCACAACTTGCGGGCAACCTTTTTAATCCCTAGCCAGGGGTGGTTTGGGATTAGCGTGTGACCACGGAGCAGGGCTGTGGCTACTTTTGTCTCTGAGGCAGCCAAAGGCAGAGAGCTGCCTCGTTTTGCGGGAAGGGAGGCCAGGCAGGTTCACACGGCTTCTGCCCATAAAGAGCTGCTCTTCTCTGGGCAGTCCCCCCAACCACTAGGCCTCTGAGATCCCTGCATGCAATGGGCACTTGAAGAAGTGCTAAGTACAAATCCAACAAGAGCTCCGTTAGCTTAGAGGTATAGCATGCAATTATGTCATTCTATGGGAGGGCATGCACCATAACTGGCCAGAGTTCTGGGAGACTGGAAGATTCCCTGGCATGATCTCAGAACTGTTAACAGCACAGTGGAATAAACACAGAGTCTCCTTCTCTCTCTCTCCCTCCCCTCGCTATTTCTCTTTATAAGACCCCCCCCTCCCCCCCCATCTCTCTCTCTCTCTCTCTCTCTCTTCTCCCCCTTTCCGTTTTGTGTGTCTACCGTTCAAAATCTCTCTCTCTGTCTGGACCATCAATGGCATGCAAACTACTAGTTGCCCTGATTTCTATCTTTAGCCACTTTGTGATGAGTTCTCTAAACATAGCTGTGGCTTAAGGTGGAGCTGAGGGTCAGGGGTATCTGGTGTTCTTGGAACACCGCAGATATATGGGTGGGGATCTTTCACTCCGACTGCCGTTATAATATAGATCAATCACTTTCTATATGTAAACGCTCATCATCGTTAGCCACAATGATCTTGAGTATCCCTGCATGGAAAAACCATGTGGGTGCATTCAAACAGACAGACAAACCGCCCCGCACATGGATGTTTTATGATGCCTAGTCGTTTAATTGAAAGGTTTTCTTTCAAAGGGATGTCTGCCGTGTGTGACTACTGTTCGGTTCCTCAGAGGCCTCGTAGACAGCGCATGGGTGGCCAGCGATCATCACTAATAAACAGAACAGAGGCTTCACGCTGACGGCGGAGCTAGATGAAAGCATCGCAGACAGACAGTGACTGTAAATAAACATGATGGGAGAGACGCTGATCGGAGACCAAATGGTATCAGGAAATGAGATTTTATTCCCAGTGCGGTCAACAGCACATCAAGAACTTATCTGAAACACACACACCAGGCAGGGACAGCGCTGTGGCACCAGCGTTTATGCTGTCAAGATTAAACAACACCTATGCACATCCCTGTCTGACAGTAAATGATCAGATAATTACTATAAATACAGACGTCTAGTCATTTACTTGTTAGATTTGATTTAAGAGGGCTTCCTTATAATTAGGCACATTCTCCATCAGAAGTACTGCATTACCTTTCTCTCTCTCTGTCTGTTTTGAACTACAGTGAGATACACTTCATACAGTGAGAGGAGAAACAGACACATACCTATGAAGTGTAAATGTGCGTTACAGTGGAGGACAGTGATAAATGCAGGGCTGTGGTTTCATTCAAATGATATATAATTAGATCCCAATCCATAACCAAATCTATCAATCTATCAATCTGTCTGATCTGTCTATCAATTCCCACACAAGATACTACTATATAAAGTCTGTATTGTAAAGTGTTATACTGCTAAATAGTGATACCTTCATAGTAAAGCCGTAAAGTATTGTACTGCTTAATAGTGATGCCTTCATAGTTTAGCAGTCAGTAGTGAAACATTGGGCCTCATAAAGGAAGGGATGTACTGACACAGTTCCTCTTATTTTAGTTTGTATCCTTATTTTGGTAATATACCCATTAATTTTTTGGTTTTCACCAATTTCTTATTTTTGCTCTTCTCTTAGGTAGAAGAAAAAAAGTGGTCGACAGCATTTCATTTTCACAGTCCTCGAATTGTTTGTCTAATGCAAGGAAGCATGAATATCATCTATTCAAGTGTACGCACGTTGACTTTCTTTAAGTTTATTGAACAGAACAATGATTTCACTGCTAAAGTTCTTCTTCTTCTTCTTCCAGCCTTGTTTTGGTGGTATCCCTCCAATTCTAGGCATCAAAGTGTTTGCGTATGGCACCGACTCTCATAGTATTCAGGGGGTGGTCAGGGGATGCTTATAGCAAACAGTCGGCCACGTGCCTCCAATTTATGATCAAATGGGATTGATCAATCAGCACACCAGGGTAAGAGCAGATTTAGATGATTAAGGACATTTGACATTTGGTGCATCTGGAGAAATTTAAGAGAATATCGCTGCATGAGGCTCATTGTTCCCTCAGTTTCCTAAAAAATGCTGAGATCTCATCTTCAAGCATGTGTACATACACACAAAGTCTCAGACACACACTCACACACACACACACACACACACACACACACATTCAAAAGGCCTGCTCTCATAAGTGTATTGGCTCAGACTGACGTTATGGCTAACATGGCAGGTCTAAGCCAAATATTCCTCCCCACAGGGACTTCCATTTCATCTGGTGGGGTTGAGCACACACACACACACACACACACACACACACACACACACACACACACACACACACACACACACACACAGGGACTCTCATTTCATCTGGTGGGGTTGAGCACACACACACACACACACACACACACACACACACACACAGGGACTCTCATTTCATCTGGTGGGGTTGAGCACACACACACACACACACACACACACACACACACACACACACACACACACACACACACACACACACACACACACACAGGGACTTTCATTTCATCTGGTGGGGTTGAGCAAAGCATGAGATCAGCGGTGAGCAATGATGGATTACACTGCCCCTCTCCGTCCCATGAAACCACATGATCGTGTGGGTGTGTGAGCACATCTGTGTTTGAGAGTGTGTGTGTGTGTGTGTGTGTTTGTGTGTGCGTGTGTGTGTGTGTGGGTCCCTTTCACGCTCAGCTGAATAGGACTGTTTGACGAACAAACATGGCCGGGATGAGACTGTATGCAGGGCCCAAGCTCCCGCTGTTCGTTCCCTTGTCTCCCTTCACACACACACACACACACACACACAGACACACACACACACACACAGACACACACACACACACATGCACACACACACACACCAGCACCCACACCAACATCAACATCATAAACCCCCCACTTGCCTGCTCTAGCGTGAGCCGGCAGACTCAATAAATCTCGCGCCGGATATTCCAGGAAAAGAAAGAGCCCCCAAAAGGAGTTAAATCTAGACACCACCATACTTTCCTGGTCAGAAGAAGAACTTTGCCACCGTGGCTTTTCAGACATCTCTCTCCTCCCATCCCTTTCTCTCTCACACTCTCTGTCTCTCTTTCAGTTCCCCCTCTTCTTCGGGCATTACTTTCCATATATCAGTAAATGTCTGTCTGGGAGTGTTGGGTCTCTGATTGTTTTTCCAGTGCGTTGCTGTGTAATTTAGCTAAATGGAGCCTACCCTGAGTTTACAGTGAGCTGGTAAACAGTCTCTCGCCTGGAAAATGAACGTGGCAAAAAGGGCGCCTCGACCGTACAATCAACTGTAATTACTATTTGGCAACGCAGGGGCGCCGAGCACACCTGAAGAGGTCCTGATTGGGGGCATGAGGCCGGATAACGCCGAGCTATTCCAGGGACTTGGGTCGCACTTTAGTGGCTTCGCTCTAAACACTCTGGCCTGATGTGTTTACGCTGTGGTCAGGGCATAGGAGCCGAGGTGTCACACAGACTAGTCAGCCTCCCCACTGCCACTGCCAAGCCTCTCATGAGAGCGCAAAGGCTTTTATTGGGTGTTTGCTACTGTGTTCCTGAGGCCCACGGATGTTGGTCTTGTGGGTGCCAGGACAACTGTTTCACTGCATCTGGAACAAGGCAAAGAGGCATTGTGGAATGCAGACAGCCTTGTATTTAGATTCTCTCAAGCTTTATTTCTTTATTTCATATTAATGAAAGACTGCTCTGATATGGAGGGCCGGGGCCTTGGTGTTGTGTACTGTGTTGCCTTGAGGGAAGTTGGTAAGAGAGGGAAAAACGTCCACAATGGTATCTCTGTACTCCTGGGCATGTGGGCTAAATGGAGCCAGGACAAGAATCTCTCACCCCTCAACCACACACACACACACACACACACAGACACACACAGACACACGCAGACACACACACACACGCACGCACGCACACACACACACACACACACGCACTCACACACATACACACACACACAGACACACACACACACACACACACACACACACACACACACACACACACACACACACACACACACACACACACACAGACACACACACACACACACACACACGCAAAGCACGTACACACACTCACGCATACACATAATCACACACAAACAACATGCCGAAAAGAACACTAATTACATGGATGGGCTAATCCTGTGTCTGACACTCCTCAATTTAAAACTCATCTTCACTGGGAAGCCAAGAAATCCAGACTGCAGCACAGTTCTGCCAGTGCCCATGTGTATAGTCTTTAATATGCAAAGGGAAATTAAATTTAACTTCCATGAGATACTAATTAACCAACACAAGTACAAACTGCAAAAGTAGGCAGGAAAATAGTAATTTGAAAGATCTATGACTGCTCCAAGGCAGCCCTCTTTGAGATACAGAAAGTACACACACATACATTATGGCGCACACACACACACACACACACACACACACACACACACACAGATCTATGACTGCTCCAAGGCAGCCCTCTTTGAGATACAGAAAGTCCACACACATACATTAGGGCGCACACACACACACACACACACACACACACACACACACACAGATCTATGACTGCTCCAAGGCAGCCCTCTTTGAGATACAGAAAGTCCACACACATACATTAGGGCGCGCACGCACACACACACACACACAAACAAACATACATTAGCACACACACACACACACACACACATACACACACACACACAGAATCCCCCCACTCACACTCTCACAAAATCATGTAACATCCTCTTCACAGGTTATGTTATCTCAGCTATGTACACCTCCCTAAATGTAATGCCTTGCTTCCTCTTTCATGCTCTCTCTCTCTCTCTCTATATATATATATGCCTCTCTCTCTATCTCTCTATGTGTGTCTCTCTCTCTCTCTATGCATCTCTCTCTCTCTCTATGCCTCTCTCTTTCTCTATGTGCCTCTCTCTCTCTCTCTCTCTCTCTCTCTCTATGCCTCCCCTCCAGTACTTTTCCACCGGCTGAAAAAGGGGCTGACTCACCCATTCCCTCCCGCCAACAGCCCAGAGGCTCTGGCCCGACCCTGCCAGAGTGTGGTGAGAAACTACCACTCAGATGCTCCGCTAAGGCCTCCCTCATCAAACAAATATTTACATCCCCACGCCCGGAAATCCAACAACCCAGACTCCACAAGTTCATCTGCACAGGAGGGGTCAGGGGTCATACACCTCCCCTCACAGCACTCAAGTTGATCTCCACCCCATCAGGAAAGAGCGGAAAGGATGATGAGGAAGGAGAGGACCCCATCTCCACGCATCTTCACCAGGCGGGTCCTAAACCTCTGCTTGAGGGCTCTGGTCTGCTAGGATACTGCGTATGCTTCAGGGCAGGGTGGGGGCGGGGAGGGTATTGTGTGATTCGAAACACTTGTAGTTGAAAAGACTCCAAGCTGGCATCTATTTTTCACCAAATGCTATAATGTGATGAGGGTGGGGGGGAGCGTGTGATTCGAAATAACGTGTAGTTCCAAGCTGAAAAACAGGCAAGTCACCCAATGCTAAAATGTGAAACGGTTTACTTTCGAAATTCAGTGGAAATCACAGGAGGAAACCTCCAGTCCAAATCCCCCCCAGGAGACAGGAGACATTTTCTCAGTAATTATCCTCAATGTTCCCTCGTTTCTGAACACAGCTTGACTGGCCTTTCAGCATGATAAGACTGGACAGTTGGAGACTGTTTTGTTTTTGCTTGGCGTCTGGGTATTTGTGTGCCAGGCTTGTGGCGGGCCGCGGATCAGATGGGTGGCACTACCTGCTGGGCTCAACCTGCTGCCCATCCCTCTGCCGAGTGGCACAGTAAGGACAGGCCACAGGGTGGCACCCCCTACAGCGAGCCTGGCACCACAACACATTGCCCCTTACCATCTATGCGCATGTTTGTGTGTGTTTGTGTGTGTGTGTACAAACATTTATAGATGCCTTTGTTTTCCTCTCGACCTCCCAGCGCACAGTAACTCTACAGGGCGGCCTGCGTGGGCATGCGGTCGGGATGGTTGTCTGTGCCACAGTGCACATAATCACTGTCTGTCAGCGGGCAGTCTGCACTTACAGTCCATTCTGGCTCGGCCCCCTGCTAACTAGCGATCGCGCCTCACATCTATTTTCCATTGCCAACCATGATGCAAGGCAGCTTTTCACCTTAAACTCTCACACAGACATGCCATTCAGGTCCAGCGTAACGTACTTGCATGACACAAACCTAACTTGCATGAGATACTAATTAACCATAACCATATGACAGTTCAACCACTGCTGTTTTCTGGCAGGTTTGTACCACCTGTATACTGTGAAGTGCTCTATCAGCCCCAGTCTACCATACATATTTCCACTGATATGAAGTGATGATGTAATGCTCTTTCCAGCGACCTTATCACCTCCACAGGCATCCTCCCCCCTGTTCCAGGATGATGCCACAAGAACAACCCCATAAAGTCTGTCCTGTACTTCCCTGAGTCATCCCTATAACCATCTGTGCACACAATTCATTTCTGCTGACTACACTGGTGAGACTGGTGCAGATGCTGCGGCCCTCTGACTGCCAGACAGTCACTTCCTGATGTGACTAAAGAGGTGGCTTCACACAGGCTGCACGCTGCTCAATGACATCAAGGACATACTGCAGTAGTATGCCGGAACATAGCGTGTGAGCTATGGTCCACACAGGTTCACTCTGAAGCGAGTGACTGAGATCATACATTCAATCGTCATGCAGTTCTCCTACGAGGCAAACTAGAAGTGGGAATACACAATACTGTTTCTCTCTCTCCATCTCTCCCTTTCTCTCTCTCCATCTCTCCCTCTCTTCTCTACTTCTCTCCCTTTCTCTCTCCATCTCTCCCTTTCTCTCTCTCCATCTCTCCCTTTCCTGCTCTTAGGACTCTTGATAGCTTGTCCTCTGAGAAACGGGCCAGGCCTTATTAACTGGCCAAGCTTCCTGTGCCGCTGGCCTGGATCAATGTCAGCTTTGAGAGCAGCAGAGGGGGGGGGGGGGGGGGGTTGGGGCAGCGGAGGGCCACAAAGAGGCCTTTCTGTTCGCTCTTGACCTAGATCCCCCTCCTGCAGCACGGCCGAGTGGGACAACGTGCGAGCAGTCAGGGACTTGTTCCACCCGAGGGGAACACAGAGGGCACACGCATACGTGCACTCATATTCACCTTCACTTACAGTCACATGTAAATAAACAGGTACAGTAGGCAGCATATGTAATCACACACACACACACACACACACACACAACCACACATCCACTTCATCACACACTTAGGTCCATATATGTCCTTTACATTTACCTGCTCTTAGACGTGTTGAAACACAATCAAGTATTAACCAAGATGGCACAGACACATACACACACACAACCACACATCCATTTCATCACACACTTAGGTCCATATATGTCCTTTACATTTACCTGCTCTTAGACGTGTTGAAACACAATCAAGTATTAACCAAGATGGCACAGACACATACACACACACAACCACACATCCATTTCATCACACACGTAGGTCCATATATGTCCTTTACATTTACCTGCTCTTAGACGTGTTGAAACACAATCAAGTATTAGCCAAGATGGCACAGACACACACACTTATACACACACATACAAACACACACACGTTCTAACAAATGCTTATGTTCACTCGAACATGCCCTTCAGCTTCCCTGGAACACATCTCCCAACACATGCACAATGCTGCGTTTCAAAGACATCCCCAGACTTGCCCCCTCCTCACATTCGCCCCCACACACATGTGAATACACATAAGACACATCTGTGGAGTTATACAAATCCATAGATGCCCGTAGGACATACATCACCCATCACGAACACCTACAGATACCCAATACATCACCCGTCACGTACACTTACAGATACTGTATGGTGATCTGGGCTGCCACCAGATGTGCTGACCTCATCGTGCAAGTTCGAGCAAACAACGAATTACGTGCTGCTAATACATCAAATTCCAGATGTACCATGAATGCAAATGTGGCCCCCCGATTGTTTCTGTACTTGGGCCCCCGTCATCAATCTTGGCTGAGCACACATGTGCAGCTGGGCTGTACACCGTGAGGAGTGACAGGATACAACTCTGGCAAACTCAACTTTGCCCCTCTCGCAGACATGTAGATCAACATAGAGGCCTCCATAACTCTGCACAGCGCCTCTGAAGCCCAGGAATCTTGAGGGAGGCTAAAATCCCCAAAAAGTATATATAGTTACAGTGGTATCGTGTGTGTGTGTGTGTGTGTGTGTGTGTGTGTGAGTGTGTGTGTGTATGTGTGTGTGTGTGTGTGTGTGAGTGTGTACTTTGTGTGTGCATCAGCATGCAAGAGCGTGGAACTACTCTTTGATTTCATCCATTGTGGCTGTTTTTAATACATTTTTGTCTGTTTTTAATCAATTTTCTGGTGACATTTCTGTGCATCAGAAGGGCCAGTATCTACAACCAATAACCCTTTCTGTAGAGATTTATTGTTTTAGAAATTTAGTTGACCGAGGCCCTGACTGTTGTTTCGACATGGCGGCATTACTAAGGAATGTTAATGCTTTGAAGCCCACCATCCATTTACTCAATGCCTACATCAAAAAGAAAACAGTCAATGTATATACATGTCATGTACACAAGGCACAACTATGGCATTTGTTTAAAATATTTATTTTTTTCATCCATTTCATCCATCTGGAAAATAAGTTAAGAGATTCCACGGGTATGAGGCTCAAAGTTCATTCATACAACAACTTTTAGAGAAAGTAAACATGAAGCATCTCCTAAATGTTTTTAGTTCCGAAACCTTCAAAGGGCTTAGTTGTATTTGTTGTCATGGAAAACGTTTCAAGTAAAAGCTTGTAATTGAACTTCATTCAAACAGAATTCATATTAAATCCTGCTGTCATGTGTATTTCTCCTGCTGTGCAAATTTACAAAAATATAACAATTCTCTCTTTACAGACAAGCAACAATGCTCTCTTCAGTGAAAAAAAACAAACAGGAAAAAGACAGTGAGCATAAGGAATATCAGTTACGAAAAGTAAAACAAACTAAAGAAAACAAAAAAAACAATTCAAAACCAAACAAAACTACATAAAACTGGCAAGCCTTTCTGTGGACACAACAGCAGTTGAACTTTTCAACTTTTCGTTATTCATGCCAAATGGAGATGTATACGCTACAGCCATTAGTGGGTGACCTGTCATCTCTCGGTTGTTGGTACTGAATGAAGCATTGACAAATGTTGCCCGAAAGACTAACCGTGATGACAAGAGAATCCTCTTTCCCTTGCGTTGCTGAACACATGTTGAAACAGACAGTACTGAATGGGAGGGGTTGGAAACATGTATGTGTCTGTGTGGTTGTGGGTGCAACGTTCCCGTGAATTCATACAGTAAATTGCAGCAGTAGAAATAAATGAAAAAATTGAAAAGAAAACAAAACAAAAAACAGGCACATAAAATGACACTCACATAACATTTTCATGAAGATTCCATTAGAAAATACCAGTCAAAAGAGAAACGAGGATCAAGGGTCGATGAATGATATTGCTATGTAGCGTGTGCCGTTGGTGGTGGGTAACCCCTCGTGGAGGTGCGTCAGCCGGCCTGGGTGCATGAAGCTCCAGCCTTTTCTGGGGGAATCTATGGAGCAGTTGTACCTGTGGAAGCGGCAGCCTCCTCCCTGGAGAGAAACACACCAACTGGGGTTAGCACAACCAGAAGGGGAGGACCGACCCGTCATCATTCACAAACCACTTAGGGACTAAATATTTACGCCTTGAGATTTGTTTGCTCTGTGGAGAATGTAGTGTGGGCTCAGTGATGAAAGCTTGTCAGTAGATGTTTAGCATAGCGTGATGCATGACCCAGGCTTTTGGAGGTTTGGAGCAACATCTCATCTCTAAAAGCAGCTGTGTGACAATGGAATTTTGTACCAAGCACTGTGTACCTCAAATGGGATTAGGCAATTTCAATAAATCTAACTCAATGAACCAAACAGAAGTGGACTCACAAATGTAATTGAAACAGGGCGATTGTTACTGAATCAGAAAGGGAATGTAAGTCGGCATACCTGGAAGTCTGTTCCTTTGGTGTTGAGAGCGATGTTGATGGTAAACGTGGAGGAGTCGTGGTGGGGCCGAAGGTAGGATTGCCTTCCCGGGGTGTACTTCACCACAAAGTTCATGATGCTATAGGCCTGTGTGCAGGAGAGGTGGAGTGATTGTCAAAAGGGCTAGAGAGACAGAGAAGTTCCTCAGGAGACATCTGGCTCTTATCTAAATCCAAAAACATATTAGCACTTCACAATTAATGGTGAAAGAGGATCCTTTTTCTCCAGGCTAAGCCCAGGAAAAGAGCACCTTCACCCCATCCCACTGTGATCTCTGAGGAATTTTCGATGTCAGGGTTGCAAAGTATTGTGGAAATATCATAAAGGAATGTTCACTACATGTTTAAACACATACAGCAGAGGAACAATGAAGAAACTGTTCAAATATCTCTAGGTGTTTTTTTCTTCAATGATGAGCGTACCTTACAGCCAAAGAAAGCGCGTGAAGATGGTGAAAGCACTCTAGGATTTAAAAATATTTTTCAGGCTGGGGGAAAAATGTTCCAGGAAGGAGGACGACAGTATGTTGTGTCCAAGGATGCTTTTTATGGCCTGTAACTGGGCCATCAGACTGGCAGACAGAGAGACATGCTCTCATCATCGCAGTTTGTCTGGACATTTTGGCCTGGACATTTGCTGGCCTCACCTTTGTGTAGTAGCCAGAGAAGACCTTGAGCGTGACGGGCGCGATGAACTCGCGGATGAAGTGCAGCCACTCCTTCTCGTAGTTGATCTGCCTCATGTGTATGTCATCTGTGGGCACACTCTCATAGCCTCCTGTGATTCGCTTATCCTGAGGGCACAACACACAGACACACACAGACACACACAGACATACACACACACACACACAGAGAGTGAGCAATTCTATAGATAGACGATACCCCAAAAAACAGCTTTCACCATTGAGTCAAGGTCTGCGACTAAGCAGACACACAAGTGCCACTGCATATGGCTATATATATAAACAAATAGCTTAACAACTGTATGATGAGTGCCTGTCTGAGCGACTCTGTGTGTGTGCGGGTTTAGTGTACTTAGTTAACCATCATCCGTTTCTGCATAGCATCTGGGCCGAGCAAGCGTAATCAGTAGTGACGAATAAAAAGCAGGCTCGCTTTTTCACCTTCATTCAACCACACAAAATGTCAGCACGCTTAGAGTGCGCCTGAAAATAAGCTCTCCCTGGAAACGGAACAATAATAAACGCTCCAATTTCAATAAGGTGGAAATAATGAGTTTCTAACAATTTCATGCTCCATAATGCAGCTTTTTTTTTTAGTCTCCGTTTCTCAGAATGATGACAAATTGTGTGTTTTTTTTTCTTTCTTGCATTCGTTCTCTCATCCTCTTTTTTCCTCTATTTAATGAAAGTGTTGGGCTGACCTCATGCTTGCCTCCAGACCATGTCCCGAAGCTTTCCATCTCCTCTACCAGCTCATCACAGGCTTTTTCTGTGAACACGGGGAACCAGAAGACATCTGGACACGGCTAGAAATACACATCAAAAGATACTTATGAATTGCCATGTGAACAGGGGCACAAGGCATGCACTGCAAAGGATAAGCAAGGTAGCACTTCAATAACACAATGCATAAAAACAATTCTACGTTAATTTCATCCTGTTGAATAGCACAGATGGCACTGGTAAAAGCTTGCTAGTATGCTAACTTTTTCTTCTGGTGATATAGTTGGCAATATTATGCTAGGAAAGCTTTTTTCCAATAATTTTAACTCTTGTTTCAAAACCATGTACACATTCCCAAAACACTTCACATGTCAAGCATACTAGTATGAACCAAACCATGTGAGCGAAACTGTGGATACTTGCCCCTATGCTTAGAAGCAAATGCAGTCAATGTACTTGACTGCAGTCATTCTCAGTCATTCCTGTGCAACTATGTCCTATTTCCACTTAAGAATACCAAGAGGTTCTCAACACTTTTAGAGTTCATCCATCATTTGTTTCAGGCATGCTCTTACCTGCTCCAGTTGGTTCTCAGAGAAGATGCGTACATAGTCTGGATGAATGTACTTTGCCTTCCAATCCTATGACACATCGGAGGAGAAGGAAGGGAGGTAAGTGAAAAACTGCCTACTTGTCCTATCATTGACCCACATACTTGACAGGCTTTGGGCTAGTACCACACTTTTACACATACTCAGACAGCAAAACCTCACCCAACTTTATCTTGATTTAGATCCACAGAACAGCGGAATAAATGCGAGAATGAGAAATGTTTTTTTTTGGCCGACTTACCACAGGGTTCTCAAAGATTTGCCACAGGTCACCGTTTCTGTGCGTGGTGTTATAGTTAGCGGTGGATATCAGTCTTCCAAACTCTTGGCGGTTTGTAATGTACATGAAAATCCCCTACAGCGCCCAAGAAAAACAACATTAGGTTCCACAGCAAACACAGAGAGAAAGTACAAAGCAATGGAGACAAAACTGTTAAGATATAAGAAGGTAGAAGGAGCATATAACTTATTACAGAGAACAGAAAGTTTAAAAGAAAAACCTATGATGCCCAGCTATTGATATGTGGGGGTTTAAACTGGCACAGGTGTTATCAGAGAGTTTTCAAAAGGAATAAATAATCTGATTATTTATGTAGTGGACAGTCTGTGTAGGCCAGGGAACAGGGAAGGTGCTTGGAAGTTGTAGGACACAGCCAATTCCGGGAATCATATTCCCTCTTTGAAGGAAGCAACACCAGGGGTGTACAGGGGTTTAAGGTGAGTACATGTGTCAGCCTAGGCTTTTTCTGCTTTCTCTCTCAATGCTGCTTCGAAGGAGAGATTCAAATCGCTGGAGCAGCATATGATTTGGCCAGGGATTGGCCCAGATGGTGTTTTTTTTTCTGAGAGATTTCGCAGGAAGGCCTAGGCTGAGATACGGTCAAGGCAACTTGAGAGATGCAGATGGGATGGGCAGGGGAGGGGAGAGGGCAGCTTTGGTTACTTGTGGGGGGGGGGGGGGTGGGGTGGGAGGTGGGGGCTGGGGAGGGGGGCAGAGCGGGCTGCTGTCGGGACCGAAAGCATCTTGGGTTACTACCAGGGGGCTCCTGGGAACGCAGTCGTGGGCGTTATCGCTGAGCGATCTCAACAGGCCCTCCTTCTCAGAGCTCAGGCGAGACACTCTCACGGTCTGCAGGTGCTACTACTCTCGGCTTTCCCTCTCTTCTATTCAGGCTTATTCATTCACATGACACGCTATGAAATTGATCACAATCAGTGAGCCAACAGCATATTTCCAAAAGGTTTCCTCCTGACTGTGAGAAATAGTGTGAGGAGCAGACTCGTTTTCCGGATCATTTTAATGTTTCCTCATTACACCATGAATGGGGTTTGGACTTGGCACCGCTGTCTGTAACACTTGGTTGATTCGACATGTTCCGAGTGACAACCAACAATCTTTCTAGCAATTACATCTCTTCAATTTGGATACTGCAATGGTTCTCCGCAAGTCTTTTTTAAAAACATCCTTTTAAAAGGACTGCAATCATTATCTTAACTCCCCAATCAACATACTGAGCGGCTGTTTGTGCAGCTTGAGGCCAGTGTTATTTATACCACTCTGGATTGTGGGAAAATGCAATCAAATCTACAGGCACTGACGTCAAATTGCTCCTCTTTGATTCTCTCTCTGAGGTCATTCTGAGGAGATACTCTGCCACTGCACTTAAAAAAGACACAGCACAGAATGTTCCAGGCTAGTAAGGGAAGTGATGTTTTTATCCTACCAATGCAATATCACTCTATGGGTGGGTTAGTTAAGAGAGTTTCGATACTATAGAGCTCTTAAAAATGCATTTCACTAAAACACTGAGCTAAGGTATGTGATGCTGCAAAAGATCAATTTCAACATCTTTGCTGATACAATCAGATTCCAGGACTGTTCTCACTTTATCTCTAAACCCTAATTAGACTGATTAGAGATTAGTCTGTCAGTGCATACTGAGATTGGGTCAGATAACTGCCTTTTGGAAATCGGCTGTTGGCTGCTTACTTGAATCTTAAAAGTAGAAAGAGAGTGCAAAGGAGAATAGTCAAGAGCTTAAGAACCTGGGGCGGCCTGAACATATGGAATGATTCCGGAGAAGGAGAGTCTTTTTCTCTCTGTCTCGTCTAAAAATGAAGGAAAAGCACCATTATGAGATCCCATTTACACGAATGCTGTTTCTTTTTTTTATGAGAAGGAGGAGGAGGAGAGCGACAGGTGTGAGGGATGGATTATCAACAAAAAAAATATGTACGTCATACAACACGGAGCTCTTTGATTGACATGAGGATGCGCCCACGCGAACAAGACAGCTAATTCCCCTCTAGGAAAGCCAGCGTAGGGTGGAGGTGACAGTCCTAGGTGCACTGCATGCCGGGTGAAATAAGACCCCCAGGAAACGACCTGAAATTGTCCCAAGCGTGTGTGTGTGAATGCCGGTGGGTGTTACGTAAAGAGTTAGGAGGAAGTGGGAAGAAAGGCGATAGAGGAAGGAGGGAGAGGGGGGGGGGAGAGCCAACACAACAGCCTTTTGGGCATTCTTGACTGGTACAGATGGGACTGCAGACAACACAGGACTAAGGGAAGGTGGGGTGTGATGGGTATGGCTGGAGGCACACCACAAAGGCTAACATAAACAGAGAGAGGTCAGAGAGAGGTCAGAGAGAGGTCATGCCCTCAGGAGGACAGGGAGTGTGTTTATTCAGAGAATACTTGCCCAGCAACTCTTTTCATGCCAGAGAGACTATGGAACTTTAGGGATTAAAAACGGCACGATAAACTGATAGACATGTGGCACACCTCAGTTCACATACGTAATCTACAGAGGCTTTAGGCCTTCGAGATAATATACGATATGCATTGAGCAGACAAGATAAATACACCAGATACACTAAACACACTAGATAGAGATTAGGCAAACATGGCTACCATAACTTATACTTATATCATCTCTTTATAGCAATGTATGGCAAGCCTTTTAATGTCCAAATGTAGTCAGTGATGAGTGTATAATTTAACTTAAAAGCCCAGACAGTACGAAGTCTTACCAACTCCCTGGCATTTCGGCAGAGTGCCATGTCAGGGTCCAGCTTCTCCAGAACAAAGTAGTTTCTCTCCTTCATTTCTGTACGCAACACCTCACCCTTCACCAGGTAGATATTCGCCATGAATGGAATGTTCCACACACCACTGCAAGAGAAGGTCAGTTGGGTAGAGATATACAGACAGAGATAAAAAGAGAGCGGTTAAAAAAAGATATACTCAGACCTTCCACTGGCTTTTCATTATATTGTGCATCTCATCCATGACAGGAAAAACTGATCCAGCATTGTGATGCGAAATCCATTCCACTGTGTGTGTGTATGTGTGTGTGCACGCCTGTGCCTCTCTGAGTGAGTGTGTGTGTGTCTGTATGAGTGTGTGTGTGTGTGTGTCTGTCAGCAGCCACGAAACACATGTTATCCATCCTTCCCGTCTGTGTCTGCGGTAAGATGCGCCTGTTATAATCACCGATTATCCTCTTGTCTGACTCTCGCTCACACACGCACTCACACAGTGGTGCTCATAAACTCCCTATGCGTCGCTTGACTGGGTCGCCAAATGGAGGCCTGGCGGGCCCTAATGGGAGGCAGAGCCTGTGATCCTCACACTGTGGTCTCGCTCATTCACGGACATATGCAAGAACTATGCATGGCTTCATATATTTCCCTCATCATGAATAATGCAGACAGAGGCACACATGTAGAAATACATGGTTACAGGCGCATGGGTTTCCTACGTCTGGACGCCAGCCAGGTTTACTTACACACGCTTGCTCTGCACAATGTCAATGTAGTCTTCCGATCGTGCATAATAACCATCCAAGCTCAGGGCTCCCCAGAAGTTGGACCACAGTTTGCCATGGCGAGTGACAAGGGGACCAATTATTTTCCTGAGGAGAGAGAGAGAAAGAAGGGACCCGTCAGTGACCATAAAAATCAGTGACGTCTTGTGGGGGTAGAATCGTTTTTTTTTTCGTGGTGCGACGTTAAGTGCAGCCCTATGAAAACTTTAACACCAGGCCGGAAAAACTAAAAGTGCAAGACTTGTAATTTGTGCATCCGACGTTATCAAGTAACACAAGTGTGCTCAGTGGAGTTCCACCCATGGAACAGCAAACTAGCTACATTGCAAATTTTTGGTTGAAGGATGAACAGTGTCAATGTCAGTGTCAAATATGAAAATATGAGACTGCAAATTCATGAAAATACGATAAAACATTGATACCTGCAATTAGAAGCTGTTATAACAGATAAGGCCAATGAGGTTCCCTAATGTTAGTTGGGGCCAACTGCGCTGTCTTAAAGAGACATCCGTGTTACAAAAACTAAAAGGGTAAACCCTTTGAACCCTTTGAACCCTTTGAGTCCTCAATACAATTTCAATTCAGAACAATATATTTTGTTAAGATTTACATTCCCTCTTGCAATGTAATTCACACACACACACACACGCACACACACACAAACACACATACACCCAAAGCAATACCAACCACAACGACAGAGAATTCCCATGGTGTCTTTAAATATCTCGGCACGGGCTTCTCCCTCTAAGGGTGCACGACAGCCAAAAAAATGCTTGAGGGAACGACAGGGAGAGTATGCCACAGAGACCTCTGTTTAAAGTGTGCTTGTTTACATTCTCACATGGGAATGAGACAGAATAAAAGGTCTTTTGTTTTGGTATAACACAGAAGGACAATCCTATTCCAGCTGGGATGCTCCCATACTGCTGCTGCTGCTGCTGCTTCCATACAGTCAGGAAAAACAGGAAGTCATGCGGGACTATTTTTAAAACCATGAGGGATTTTTTTTTTCGTGTGCCCGGCTGTAATGTTCTTGTGGCTTCACCACTTTCAGTCTACCAGGCTGCCCCAGGGGACGGAGTGGGTACTGTAGAATATTCCGGAATGTTTGATTTCCAGTGCCAGGGGACTGTCGCGGTGCATACCTGTTCTGTTCAATGAGATGGTCAGATGCTGTGTGTGTGTGTGTGTGTGTGTGTGTGTGTGTGAGAGCGTGTGTGTGTGTGTGTGTGTGTGTGTGTCTGTGTCTGTGTGTGTGTGTGTTTGTGTGTGTGTGTGTGTGTGTGTGTGTGTGTGTGTCTGTGTGTCTGTGTGTCTGTGTGTGTGTGCCTGTGTGTGTGTGTGTGTGTGAGTGTCGTGGTGCATACCTGTTCTGTTCAATGAGGATCTTCAGGGTCTGCTTGTTGGTCAGCTGCACATCTGTGTCTATGCTGAAGTAGAAGTCACACTGTGTGTCCTTCCGACACGAATCCCTGCGTGAGAACAACAACCACAACGACACGTTCGGGAATCATTTCATCAGAGATTTATAGTCAGCACATTTCAGATGGAATAAGGATAGCCTAAAAGGCATATTTTCGCGGAGCCACACATTTGCATAGACCCTAAATATACACCAGTTGAGTTCCTAAAAGGAAAGATTGGCTTCTCAATGACTTAGCTTCAGGCGCCGCAGATAACAAAGCAGGCATATGAAAATTAAATATTCACGTAAAGCCTTGCATTATCATGTCCCACGTCTTGGCTCCTTTAACTCAAAGGGAAATGCTTTTTTTCTTCTTCTTCTCCTCTCTTTTCTACATCCCTCCCTCTCCCCCTCCTTCCTTCTTCCTCTTTTTGCTGAGAGCAACAAAATGTGTGCTTCCATGTCAGCAGACCATCAGTCAATCAACAACTGAAGCGCTGAAAGGCAAGGTGTACTGTTTGTGTCTGTGTCTCTGACTCTGGTAGCGTCAGTGTGGAATAGGCTCAGCAGGTGTGACCCCCTACTTGCTGTGTACACCACAGTCAATGGCCTGGCACACCATAAATCTGCATTAGCATCTGGAAGGACTGATGACCACCCACCCCTCTCACTAACCACCATTCACACACAGACACACATCACCAGAAAGATTTGTCATGAGGATGGGATAGGCTTTGTGTGCTCGTTCTCGGACTTGTGAGGTTTAGTACACTGGTGAGGATTAGTCTGGCCCATATTGTGCTATGTGATATAATGCTGGGGTTAACTGTTGGGAGACGACGCCATGTTGCCTTCAAGAGGCCGAACTGAACTGAATTGAACAGTGCGGTTCCGGAAGCGTCTGACTTATTTTGGTTTGGATGAAGAATTAGAATGCACTGCTCATGGCTCTTCAGTCATTACACTGTAATTTAGCCTTATAATTTGTGTCTCTGTGTGTGTGTGTGTGTGTGTGTGTGTGTGTGTGTGTGTGTCTGTGTGTGTGTGTATTTGTCTGTGTTTGTCTGTGTGTCTGTGTGTGTGTGTGTGTGTCTGTCTGTGTGTGTGTGTGTGTGTGTGTGTGTGTGTGTGTGTGTGTGTGTGTGTGTTTGTGTGTGTGAATGCCCATGTTCCTCGCCTCCCCCTCGCTCAGGTTCTCTTTGTGTGTGTGTGTGTGTGTGTGTGTGTGTGTGTGTGTGTGTGTGTGTGTGATAGCATAGCTCACATGCCCATGTTTCTCGCCTCCCCCTCGCTCAGGTTCTCTTCTGGCCCTACGACCTTAAAGCTCGCAAACGTGTTCTTGTTGTCTTCCCAGAATCTCTGGATGTGTCTCTCGTGATGAACTTCCTGCAGTCGGCGAGATAAAAAAGAAAGCCAGAGAAAGATAGAGGGAGAGAGAGTGAGTGATGCAGAAAAACAGCCGATATTGTTCATCCCAAGCCCATTTCCTCTCCCAGGCTCAGGCACTCACGTTGTTGTGGATGAAGACGTTCAGTTTATCTTTCGGATAATCCATGTCGAGAAGTCTCTGGAAGAATTCAGGCATGAAAGGAGTCGGCTGCTCGATAAACACCCCCACCGTCACACTCGGGTATTCCTGTTTAGATAAAGCAAAGGTTCGTTTAACAGAACTATGACCTCACAGAAAAGCTGCTAAACATCCTTCTTCTCCGCCATTGGCAGGACTACGACTAATCACTACACTGACCTTTCAGCACTGGCAGTCCTGCAGTCCAAGCAAAACACTGCGGGCAATCTGGACCATACGTTAAATATGTTACCCTTCAATTTGGTGTGCTAAATGATCAACATAGATCAAAAACCAGCAAGACAGTTCTCACCATCGTCCTCCACCCTAGATGGTACAGCCCTAAGGTCTCATGGTACACAGAACTTTCCCATGATATTCTGTATGGCCTGAGACAGTATAGCTTGGTCAGTGAGAGACATTTTTCCAGTCCTTGACCAGCATGTGCAGAGTGCCAAGGCCTGGATGAAACAGAGGCCGAGCTCAAGCATGTAATTTGCTCGGCCTTCCTGGGATGGAGGGAGTGCCCCTGCACAGATCAAGCCAGTGGGCCTTTTAAATTGGCACTGCTGGAGAAGACCATGGAAGGGGAGGAGACAGGTCGTTGGACGAGACAAGGGACGGGACACAAGACAGACTCAGACGGCGCGCTGTCAAGTCCCTTCAGAAGGGCCTCAGACGGACAGACCCATCCCGCCCTGCCGGTGCCAAACCAGAAACCACAGACAGCGGAGCTCACAGGCAGCACTGAACCAGTGTGGGGAGAGTTCCCATGCTGAGCTTCCACAATAACAGAGGGCTTTCAAGGATCCTACTGGGAGATCCACTGGCTGGTGAAGGAAACCCAGCGACAGTGTTCTCTCATTTCAAGAGTGCACTGGCCCAGCTAGGAGAATATGGAGCTAGCATAACAATGGTAATTAGTTCATTTTAATGAAGGAATAGTACAATAATTACCCCAAAATACAAACTTTTACCGAGGAGAAAAGTATGTGATAAATGGCTAAGCATGAATTGACACAGCCAACATCTATGACCTCAGCAAAATGTGCCATACTAAAAACTAAACAACCTCTAACAGAACTGTAAATGTTTTTATGGAAGGATCAAAGCTAGCTAGCAGTAGTCGAGGGATCTGGGTTTTTCTGGTGTGTCATCACTACTGGAAGCAATATGACCTCTGACACATTTATGGCTGAGTTTAGGAGAAGCTGTAAAGACGTCAACACAACCGGCCGATCTTTAATTCCACAGTCCTGCTTCACCTTCTCTCTGCCCTCCATGTGGTTGCAATCATCGTAGAATAATTGCAGGTGAGGGATGTCAATCTAGAGAGAGTTAAAAAAACACACACACAGGAAGGAAGAAGAGGGACGTGCCAAGATGTCCTAAAGGTCCCTGCCTTGC
Organism: Sprattus sprattus; assembly: GCF_963457725.1. Lineage (NCBI taxonomy): Eukaryota > Metazoa > Chordata > Actinopteri > Clupeiformes > Clupeidae > Sprattus > Sprattus sprattus. Next base: position 7,795,621 of record NC_137915.1, on the reverse strand, counting down.
CAGCCTTGGCTGAACCCTATGACAAATTTTCAGGGCAACCGCGGTAACTTACCCAGCGGGTAAAACCCATACAGAGAAGGCCACTAAAAAGCAGCCTGTTTGACAGTGACACCCCTTTAAGTGAACCCTTCAAAAAACCAGAGAAGCCATTTCCTGGGCCACAATCGCTATGTGCTTCTGTCTTCCTCAAGCGGCTCGGCTGAGGCACTTATGCCCTTTTAATGAGGGTCCCGCAGGGAATACAGACTGTTGATGTTGGACTGTGAAATGGAGACTGGATAGGTTCAGAGAATGGAGGTTTTGGAGACAGATAGGCTAAAGTGTGGATGCCTGGTGCCTGTCCCAGCATGGTTCTCTTTAAGGTGGCAAGGACATTCACTGATGCGTGTATGGATGAAGCAGGACACATGGGAATTTAAAATGGCTGTTCTTCTTTTAACTTTGGCAATCTTGGAACCTTTGGAAATCAGACTTGTAACCGTAGTGTTTGTAGAGAGAGCTGAAAATCAAACCCGGTGTGGCTTTTTTCACTGCTCGACTTACGTTGGCCTGAGACAAGTCCACCATGTTCCGGTCGCAGTTGCCGCAGCCTTGCTCATAATTCCAGGCATGGGGAATGTAGTTGCCCAAGTAGTTCAAGTAAATCTGTAAGGAAAAAAAGAGAGTCAAAGAAAGAAAGAGGAGAAAACATTCGGACTATCAGCAGCACACAAGACAGCATGTAGATCAGACAAAGCCAAAGACAGCAAACCAGCGGACGAATGAAATACAGCGTTTATCTGTTGGAATTCCACATTTGTCTTCGTGTTCTCTTCTGTTTTAGGGAGGGCAAGAGAGGGCGCGTTCACCCTTGTGAGTTAGAGAGGCCACTCACAGGTCAGGCCCAAAAATGGTTGACCAAGATAGGCAGCCTGTCAAATATACGTTGACATAATAGACGGTAATTATTCCTTTGCACCCACGTTCTAGTCATAAAATATGTCTGACAGTATCATAAAGATGATGCCTCAACCAAGATTATTTTAGACTGCCTCATCTCAGACGTCATCAAAAACATTCCAAACTGCGAAGGGCATTAGTGGGAACTCGCTAAGAGACGAACATTCCAGCAGCAAATAAGCTGTGCTATTGCTAAACCAGATTCCATGACTTCTATGTCTCGCTCTCTCTATCTCTCTACTAAATAGACAGATATCTCACTTCTAAGCTGGGGTGCCCTTAGACTTGAGCATGACTGATAAAAGGGGGGAGGGGGGCTCTCTAGCTGAATCAAACATTTGTTTCATTCTATGTCATTTCTATGAGTTTTGATTTAATGACAGCAGCTAATATGACTTGAATAACACACAGCCTGCACTGACAGCCAAAGACACATCAACATGCTGCACCTGATAATTGCTAACCAAAGCTGTGAACCTGAGGGGGATCCTCAGTCTAAAACACAACACAGCCAGCAGATGAAACCCAGATGTATGGAACGCTGCTCTGAAATGACTTCCAACTAAGCCTTTTAAAGAGCCCAGATTATACCAAATGATGCGCTAAGGAATCACTGTTTACTTTACGCAAACAAGTTTCCAGGTCAATACAAATGAGTGAGAAACTCGTGTGGAAAAATTCTCTCTCTCTTGCTCTTCCTGTTCCCAACTTTAGGGAGAGCACCCAGGGCAGACAGCTGTCTTTAAGCGGCCGAGGGAAGGGATACGAAGCGATTCTTCACAGCCACGCCGCACAGAAGTTTTACAAGGCTTTGTGTGTGAGGCCGAGCCAAACATGTTGGAGCAGACTGCACAGTGCTGCTTGGTGGCGACACGTCTACAAGGCCCCCCATCTGAGAGAGAGCGAGAGAGAGAGAGAGAGAGTGAGAAAGAGAGAGAGAGACAAAGATAGAGGCGCGCTAATGAGGCCAATGACTACTCATTACCCGTCTCCATTGGAGCCTGTGGAGAGAATGACTCAGCACTGGTGGGGATGCCTGTGAACACCATAGATAGTACGGGGGCGGGTAGGAGAAGGAGGGAGAAATTACCCTATCTAGCAGACATCCGTCCCACCACCGGCTGTCTAGAGCCACACCGCTGGATGTGTGAGGCAATAATGAGGTTTGGCCAAGATGATCTAGTGGTTCTCAGCCCTTGGGTCGCGACCCAAATTTGGGTCGCCGGAGTTTCTGAAAGGGTCGCAAGACGAATTCTAAATGTTAAACTTTTTTTTCAAGCAATGCTCCCTCTGTCCATTAGGGAATCCCTGTCCCCAGTTCTGACATTAAACTACAGAAGCCGGCAATGGTTCTGCACGTAGGCCTATCTAACAATAACATGTTTGAACATTTAGCCAATCAAATTTGCATTTAAGATATTTCAAATGTATCAACATGTATTGCGCGATAATATGCTCTGACCGGAGAATGTCTAGAGGCGACTAGTGTAGGCAAAAAGTCAACACAGTATCTTCGTGTAAAACGAGTACCAGCTCAGATATGACTTCTTCTGAAGAACCAAAGAGGGAGTTTTTCAGGCTTGTGACCCGGTATTTCGGTGAGCACCCGCCGTTGTGTGTGTTATGCAACAAAATACTGGCTACTGAAAGCCTGAAGCCTTCGAAATTGCAGATACATTTTGAAACAAAGCAGGCCAACTATAAAGATAAAAACTTTTTTTAAACGTAAAAAAAAACATTTTAACGTGCCATCATCACTGTTTAGGAGCAGGCACTGCGTGCATCCTAGCTGGTCTCCTACCGACTAGCTCAGAGCAAAACGTCTCATACGGTTGCAGAAGTTGCCATCGATTTGTGCACTGCACTCATAGGTGAAAAAGAAGCAGCGAACTTAAAGACAATTCCCGTGACAAACGACACTGTTCATGTGAGGATATGTGACATGTCAAATGATGTTGAGCAGCAGATCACTGAACATCTCTGCGCTTTTGACTGTATCGCCTTTACAACTCGATGAATCCACAGATGTGGCTAGCCATGCCATTCTCTTGGTTTACGTGCGGTATGTGCAGAATGATGACTTTGAAGAGCAGTTCTTATTTAATTCAGATTTGCCAACATTTACCACTGCAGGCAGCATAGATTTTTTTCTGTAAGGGACACATACTTTAACTCAGTCAGCTCTCCTGGTCAAAGTATGTTGGTGTGACAACGGATGGGGCAGTCTCGATGACAGGAAAACATTCAGGGATCTCATTTACTATTTGAACATGTCCATTTCTCATTAAGAAGTTGAGCATGTAAGTAAGGATTTCTCATTTAGAAAAGTGGAACATGTTTGTCCATCTCTGACTAAAAAGGTTCTTAAGTCCATTTTTGTTCAAAGAAGTTCAGAAGTCCATGATTGCATAACTGAACCTGACTTTTAAACAGTTGCATGTGTTTTCAATGGTAAAACAGTGGTATAGTATTAAACCTAGAAGTAGTGGTAGTAATCATAATAATAAAATAATAATACAATTGTTAAATTATTGGCCTGATGATTCTTGCTGATTATTAATTTGTGGGTCGCAACTGCACTGGTATCTAAAAATTTGGGTCATTGAGCAAAAAAGGTTGAGAGCCACTGCACTAAATAACCTGCTGGATTCCTTTGAGGCCCCCCCAAAGAGGTCTGGTAAGAACTTCAAAGCCCATAAGGCTGCCTGTTGGAGGTCCATGGAAACGCACAGTTCTCTGGAAACCAACCGCCCAGTCAGCAGGCACACATGGACACACACCTCGCCAGCAAGTGAGACACACAGGAAAGTGAATCACTGATCTCCCAAATCTGCACCCTGTTTGTCTTTCCCCTTCTGTTGAAGATGCAGAGAGAGAGAGAGAGAGAGAGAGAGAGAGAGAGAGAGAGAGAGAGAGAGAGAGAGAGCGAGAAAGAGAGAACCCACTGACCTTTGTGTTGATGTTGCCGTGGACGACCACAGGGAGTGTGTCGTACATGGTGTTCCTCACACGTACTCTGTCTGTTGCGAATTTTAGCATAACCTCATCTGCAAGGGCCATGAAAACAGGACAATGATAGGATCTCCAAATACTCGCAACCAAATATGCACATAGTTTTGGCATTTGTAGTAGGGTCAATAGCAGAGCCACGCTGTAAATCACTTAACTCAAAACTTTTAATTCACATGACATGGGAGAACACTGTTGCATTGGAGAAAGCCGGAAACAACTGCTAACAAATTTAAAAGAACTTTGACTTTTTAAAAGGATGCTCACCAATCGCTCCGTTTAAATTCTGAAAAATCTGGCACTTGTGATCCAGGGTCATGTTCAGATTCCCCTAAGAGGCAAACGAAAGAGAGGGAAAGAGTGACAGAGAGAGAGAAGAAATTCTCAGACCGTGTGTCCCCGTGTGATTGACCAATGCTGTGTATTTTTAACCAGTTTGTTTGTTTTCTGAGGGTGTGATGTGTTTCCATGCGTTTTATAAGTACACATGACGGGATTACAAGCTCGCTTGTAACTTTGCTGCTTGTAACTTTTTTTTGCACGCAGCCATACCGGTCACCCCATCTGAACTTTGAATGCCTCTTACCCGCTGATGAGGGTCCACGTAAAGCTTGGTGTAGAAGAGCTGGTCATCATCGTTATCGTGCAGGTCCCACTGTTTAACGACCCGGTTGATGTACGGGGCGTATCCAACGATTCCTGTGGAAGAAATCAGATGTTCTAAACACTTATGGCTCAATAAAGTCAAAGTATAGGGTACGAAAACCGAGTATGAAGAGTTGGGGCTCAGAGGGTACTACAGTCCTCCTATGTGTCAATTAAGGGGACTGTAAAAAAGTTGGAAGGCTCAATCAGGCAGACTTAGCCTGGTTCAGTGCCAAGCACCTTCCACAAGAGTGGGACTTCTGGCAAGGCCTCCAGATAAACAAGCTACAAGTGATGGGCGGCACTGTGGTCCTGGCTGTCAAACCGCAAGAGGGGGACAGGCGAGATTTCAGACTCTTTTACGCTGAAGTCCCAGAGGCCTTTTAGCAAGAGGTTGACTCCTTCGAAATTCTGTGAAGACCTGTGTCCATTCCCTCTCTCTCCCCTCACACACAAACACAAACACACACAGACACACACAGACACACAGACACACAGACACAGACACAGACACAGACACACACACACACCACAGGCACACACACACACAAACAGACAAACACTCCCTCTAGGTCACTCTCCATTTCTCTCTTTCTCTTACTGCTCTCAATCGTTGTCATCTCCCTCTCGAATCACACTGACCACAACAGAAAATTGCAGGGTTTGGCTATGTCACTGGTCTTTGTGCAGTTTTAGGTACCATCATTAAAACGCCCTCAGACACTGTAAACACAAGAAGAGGGACAAATACTGCACTTGAAAAAAGGACCGAAAGAGAGGAAAAGAATGGTGCTAGAAAAACATCTACAAACTTCTATTTGTTTCCCCGTAAGGAGCCACAGAGACAAGGCTTCTCAAACACCTCCCTCAATGCCAAACCTATTTATGAGCGACAAAGTCCTGCATAAGACTTGAACTACTTAATATTGCACACTGGCTGAACACAACCAGGCTTGAGTTTGAGTTTAATCACAACATATTGTCTCATTTCAAATAAATTCAATGAATGTCAAAGGCAATGACTTTCAACGCATGTGTGGTGATGTAGAAGAGAAACTAGAGCTTTCTGCACAGCTAACTGAATTAGAGAGCTCTTCAACTGAGGGCTACTCAATCATCAATGGGGGAAAAAAAGCCTTTGGGTGCTGAAATGAAGTAAACTTGGCTGATTTTACAACAAAAGCATCACTGTATTCATTGGGGTTTTACTGCAAGCTTTGATTTGGGTCCATGATGTAATTTAAAAAGATCATAATTAAGAGCAGCATGTGGGTGTGTGTGTGTGTGTGTGTGTGTGTGTGTGTGTGTGTGTGTGTGTGTGTGTGTGTGTGTGTGTGTGTGTGTGTGTGTGTGTGTGTGTGGGCCCGAGAGGCTGCATGTCTGGACCAGTCGAGAGCCATGACGAGTGAGCCATAAATCATTGGCTGTCCGCATTACTGAAAATATCCAGCTTGTGACTATTCGTGTAACAAAAATAAACAAATCCTTTGTGGTCACCTCCATTCTACCAGACCTGAGTAAGCAGTGGCTGGAGATAACACAATCAAAGACTTGGCCAATATGTGCTTTTTTTATGCATGGATTCTTTATCATTAATAAATAAATAAATGCAGCTTATTGTGAAAGACTACAACATGTGGTTTCAATACTGCTCTTCCCCTCCCCTCGTTTCTCGGCAGCAATCTATCTCTATCTCTTCTAGGGAAACGGGACCAAGTTCATCACCGACTTCCCCCTCTGCTTTACTCCCTTGCTTTCCGAGCCTCCTACTTACTGGAGACATAGAAGACAACTGTACTCGCCCTTACACAAAGTTCAAGTGAAACGCTCAAGTGAGACGAAACAGCCACGAAACAACCACCGCTAGGATTTGGACCTTCAATTAACGGTCTCGGGCACAGAAATAAAAACAAACATACATGTCATTCTAACGACATTGATTCCTCCGTGTTCTGACAGGTTGAACAGGAGTATGACTCACAAAGGCACAATAACAGACGCCAGGGTAGCAATTCCGCCTTCCCAAAACAGTAGGCAACCTAACAAGCTATGTGATATCCAAACACAAGTGACCACAGATCGTTAATTGTCTCATCGATAAAAAAAACATAGCTCACAGTGGTGCAGCCCATTTGAAGCTGCATGAGCGCGGATCAACAGAGGGTGAAACGAGAAGAGAGGAGTTCAAAGCGGCCCACATAAATGAATGCGCTATTCACCTAATCCCCGAGTCCTGAATGGACCAGTATATCCAAATGTCCTTCAGGAAATACCGCAACTATGTGAACGGCCAAGAGCAAACACATTCTTTATCTGCCGTTTTCTTTGGACTAGGAATATAATGAAAGCCCCCTCTTTTCTGCAGGCCCTGTATAATCATGTTGCTTACATTACTCTAAATTCTGCCTTGACCAAACAATGGCAGACAGCAGTATGGAGAAGGTAAACAATGACTGTGTTGACATCTCAGGCTGGAGAGGGTCATGGCCTCCATCATGTTGGCTGAGTGGTGGTGCTCTGATTGGGCTGGGTTTCTCCATACTCACTGTGGTTCTGCAGGGAGAAGGAGTTAGGAGAAGTGCATCTGTATGATACTGAAAGGTGTGTGTGTGTGTGTGTGTGTGTGTGTGTGTGTGTGTGTGTGTGTGTGTGTGTGTGTACGTGTATCCATTGTGTACGTATTGTGTGTGTACGTATTGTGTGTGTATGCATGCGTTTGTGTGTGTGTGTGTGTGTGTGTGTGTGTGTGGTTAGGGGCAGGTGGTGAGGGAGGACAAAGAAGGATAGTGTACAAGATTATTACTGTCTTGTGGGACTAATTCATCTGATAGATTTCTCATGGGATGCATCTGTGAGCGTGCACACTTGTATGTATGACAGTGTGTGAATTATATATGCAAGTGTTGGAGGCGTGGGTTAAGTGTCAATTGCATAACATTTCCTGTATCCATAGGGAACACTGAGGCGCTGAAGTAATGTGGGCTTCAGGGAATCACAAGATGGATCACTTGTGAGTTCATGCTAAAGGCAGCAGAGTGTCCTAGCCAACACATCCAACCCAGGCCGCAGGACATAACGCTATGTCATAATGCCACGCATCTTTGAAAACCCCTAGACTTTTACCTTCGATCAACCTTTGTTGTTTATAAATAGCCTTTTTGTTACAAGCTACACCGTTGTCTGTCTCTACCGTTTTATGTTGTGACCTATGAGCCGGTCGTAACACTTGTCTCAAAAGTTTTTTTTTTTACATGGATTTAAGTCTCCAGAGCCTTCTGTAAGCCAGGCTCATTGAACACCCAGTAAACAGCATTAGAGAGGTATTCCATTCATGAGTTTCCTCTCAACATCTGCATTCAAGCAATCAGAAGCACAACATCAAGCACTCGACTCCAAGGATTTCAGCCAATCAATGATGGTCATAACGGCACGGAGCAAGGAGAAGGAATGGAAAGAGGAAGATGCCTGTATTGCTTTAAGTGCTTAACTCTTTTCAAATAGGAATACTATCCCAATCATAGGGTTTACTGTAACTGTGGGCAGTCAAAGAAAAAAAAAAGAATAGGTTAAACTACATAGGTCATGCAGTGGTGGTGGTCCTGGAAAATGATTTGAGACCATTTCAGCTGATGGGTGGTCAGTCAACAGCAGGACAATACAAACAGTTAGGGCTCAACTATGGTTCCACATCATGGGGGCCCTAAATAAATAAACACAACTTCCCATGATGCCCTAGCAGCCTGAGTACGAGTTGTACCCACCTCCAGAGTTGAGGAAGCGCTTCCCACTGCGAACAGACGGGTACTTCTCTGCGAGCCTCCTATCTGGCCAAATCAGGCCCTCGGCAGCAAACATGACCTTGTGATTGGCCTGCTGAAACTTCCTCAGAAGCTCTTCGGGGCTGCCGGCAAAAATGACATCATAGCTGTGGAGAGAGAGAGAGAGAGAGAGAGAGAGAGAGAGAGAGAGAGAGGGGTTAGAAAAAATACCATGAAAAAAAATTGTATGCTGAAGTCCTTAATCATCGTTGGCCTCTGCTTAAAACCCTAGGATCATTACGTAAACTTAAAGGAATGCACAGAAATGCTGAATCACTCAATCTCTCACACCAGTTTACTTCATGTCTGCTGAAGATAAAGTGGTGAAGAACATTTCCAAATAACACAGAGCTGTTTCCCAACTCTCTCCATACAGCCAACCCTAGCCTCTGTAACAACAGAAACCCAGACATAGGACCTTGAGGGCAGGCAGAGGTGCACTGTTCACAAATTACAAGCACCATCAATATCCCTCAGCATGGGAGCTACCGCTAAACTCATCAGTCCCAATCCAGGTGAGGTATATATCTGCACATCTGCAGAGCACATGAAGTCGGTTCACATCTTGATGTGCCTCTGTCTTTGGCTTAAAACAAAGTCCCATCACCTAGTATGAGCCTATCAAAGTCAATGGAAAACCCAGTGGTGAAGTGTTTTGGTGGTGGGGGCCAATTGTCTGCAGCTAGATAGCCATCTTTTCACAGCACACTAGTTTTTAGGTTTTCCTTCCTGAAAGCTGAAAGGAAAAGGAGGACAGAGTGTGTACTCACTTTGATGTTTGCTTAAGTGAGTTTCTGGGCGTTCACACGGCCCAACTATTCATAAATTAATGTTCGGGTGAAGTTTGTTATCGGTATGAAGTAAGCTTTGATCTGGAGGTCTTTAAAAGTAACCATAAATAAAGTAGCAAACCTCCACCTCCCCTTCACTTCTATGTGTAATTAGTGGCTTCAAGGTTCGTCAGAACCCTATAATAACAACTTGCTGTGAACGTGTGTATGGGAGGGCATCATTTATCACTTTCGTACATAAACAAAAAACAGCTTGTGCAGCAGCAGGTAAAAGAGCACTGTGTTGAGGACGTGGCTCAGTTTAGTCTCTGATCGCGATAATTGACGGTTATTCTCTATTTAATGGATCGTCATGGCAGAAATGGGAGGTGTTCTACTTCACACCCTCATCATAAGTGGACGTTCTGCTATATCATACCGTATAGAACTACAGCATATTGAAGGAGCTTTCATTATGTCCGATTAAGTTAATTGCCCTAAACACTAACGTCATTTACAGGAGCCCATAGCTATCAGTGCATTACATCTGGAGAAATGCTTTAGATCTTTTTTATTTTCGTTTGGCTGCCACATAAGCACTGACTAACATGCAAACACATGCACCCGCACTCTCATACTCACGCACATATAATGGAGCTTAAAAAGTCACTCAAGTGGTGCTAATGAATTTTTACACAAACTGGCAATAAAAAATACACCTTTGTGCCAGGATTAGAAATTGGTTGACCTCCAGTGTCAATTGAGCAGTTTCAATGAACAGGTAGCTGAACCCCATATGCAGTATAACCATTTTGGTCAGGGCAGAATGATATTTATAAAAGGGGCATCTGGTTTCCACAAAGAGTGAAAATGGAGCAAAAAAAAAGTAAATTGGAACCTCATTCTTAATTAGCTGAACCCCCAAGGAATAGCCTTGGCCCGACATTATACAGTACGGCTGCTGTGAATGGCCTGTGAATGCTGGCAGACGTGTGTTAGTCTGGGGAACGTGAGCTTAAACAAATGACTGTAGTGGGACCGGTCTCCTCTTGCTTCTGACCCCTCTGGGTCACATTTAATTATTCTGCAGCCACTGTACCTGTCCACTGACAAGACCACCAGGTCCTCTTGGTCTGCCAGGGCCTCCATGGCCTCCTTCAGTAGTCTGACTTTCTGCCCTCCGCCGATAGACCTGCCCACGTCTCCCCCCCTCCAGTCCTCTCCCATCCCCAGCACCTGTAACAACACAGAAAGCGAAAGTCAAATCCTCAGGCTCAGAACGAGCATCATCCTTAGCCATTGTCAGATACAGAGCACTGGGGCATTATGTGACGGAGAGTTCATTCAAGCTAAACATACCGCAGATGGCTTCGTTTAACATTCTCCCTTGGTGATATAACTGATTGCTAGTAATTGGGTGGTTATTTCAGGACTAATGAGTGGATTGGAGGAGATATTATGTGGCGGCCAGAAAGATTAGCTTGGCTTACCTTGACAGTATAGTTGAAATAGTTTGCCGACTGCATGAAGCGAAGAAAGCCGTCAGTTTCTTGTGTGGCAACAGTAAGCACAAGTAATTTCTCTGCAAACATAAGAAGAAAAAAATACAATCAGAAATGAAAACACATATCATGCCTGTCAAGATTCGCTGGGCTGCCAATGAAACCCTACAAACAGTCCTTACCAAAGGCATAAATGGATACAGGATTATTCTCTTGAGCACGAGAAACCAGAAAAATGTTCTAACCAAACTCCTGGCTCCATTTCCAAGAGGCACTCCACCAAAATGTATGTATGCTGTTTTTTCTACTTCTGAAGTAGAGGGTGTACAGTTACTCCAAACCAGACCACAACCGAACCTCAGACCTACGTAAACACGTCGCGAAACTGGTTCCTACTCCAGAAAACAGGACACATCTCAACATAAAGGAACATCTCAGGTTCCCGCAACATTTCCGCTAGGATCTGGAGGGAACCGGGAGACCAAAGGGAAGTGGGCACCACAGCCCCCGTGAGAAAACACACCCGAAGGCCAAGGACGTGATCAGGACCAGGTTTGGCCCGATCGTAAATCATCCTCGAGAACCCGCTGGGTGAACAGTCCCAGAGAAATCTTAAGAAAACAGCAACGTGGAGATTTGGAGCTCAGGGTTGTGTGTACACCATGCATCACAGGTAACTCTATCCAGAGAGGAGCTTCTTTGGAGTGTGTTGGCAGAAAACGCCCAGAGAGGGGTGGAGGAGAAAGAGCTGGGTTGGGAGAAGGAAGAAAAAGAGAAAGCTCCAGAGATGCTTCACTTGGTGAGGAAATAAAAGAAACGTGGATAGAAGAAAAGATGAAGCCTACTAGTACTATAGTATATGATATAGTATATTATGTCAACAGTACTGTATGAGTAGTTCTATAATAATAGTAGTACAGTATGATGTATACAGTAGAGAATGAGTAGTTATATACTATCTCTATTCTGTGCCAAAAAAAAACCTTCTGATTCAAATATGACCAGTGAAAAACTGTATAATCTCTCCTGACTTTATCTTCACACCAGATATCGTCCAGGGATGTTGACACTCATTGGAAAATCAAGGGAAGACTTAAAGGGAAGCTGGAATAGTCAATATTTCTGCGGTGGCCATGTTTTTTTGTGTTCCTCCTTTGATCACTAACAGGAAAATGTGATTTCACTTTCAACGACAATAAATCACTTCTGCAGGCAGGGAGAGAGGGAACGGATATCCCAGCTGAAGCCTGGGCCATTTCCGAGGGCTGAGGAGTCATAAAGAATGACAGCACAGCTATTTGGGGGAGAGGAGGGGGAGATAAATAAGCCAGCAGCGATAAAAAAGAAAAACTGTCTCTCCAGGAGGTTGTGATCTTGCAAATTCAAGGGTTACCAGGTTGCATTTTTTTTTTTATAGAATTTCTGCATTCTATTTTTCATTTATTTATTGACCTCAAAATTACCGTAATGTTAACCACGACAACAAACTTCGGTCACAACAATCAAAACAAACACTCACAAGATCACCTTTTTTCTGAATTCTCGCAGCAAATTCAGTCACTTTTGGCAAAAACAAACCCTTGCAAGATCCTGTAGGTACTGAAAAGTGTAACAATTTAATGCAGACCTTTCCCATCACCAATTCATACTGATTATGACTTCTCAAGACACCCAATACGTCTGTCTGCCTGTCTGGTCAATAGGAAAATGGATTTGTTCAGCTTTACTGGGGGATTCATTTCCCAGCTCTGCCAGGCAGCTTTCTTGGAACGAATAACACAAGATGATTTTGGGTTGATAAATTATTGCCCAACAAATTAAATAAGAAAGATCCATGGCATCCTTATTCTTATCATTGCAAATAAGCAATCTTTTTAATGTGTTATTATGTGTTTATGGAGTCATACATTTCAACAAGAGGGAGGTCAAACCAAGGCTGTAGGAGTACTTTATCAAGTCGTACAGAGAACAGGGTTGTTGAGTGGGGAGGTGTCCAATGGGGGAATGATTTGAGCGAAGCCAGACGCAGGGCGTTCGTGACTCAGGGTTCAGGGTTCCGGTGGGACACTTCTAATGAAAAGAGCCTTTGCCTCTCATTTCCACCCGAAGGTCTGCCTCCACAACCGCCTGTCTGCATTGCTTGGCCATGTGCTCACACACCAGTCTGTTTTTCACCGACACAGGCTTCTGGCCTGCCTGCCTGCCTGCTCCTGTAAACGTACATGATTCTGTCACGGGCTATATCAGGACTCCATCTTGCCTCATAAACAGGCCACTGGGATGGCAGCCGACCATGAGTTAGCGGGAATCTGAATGGAAAAGACTTGAGTCATACACGCAGAGCAGATCACTTTACTGGACCAGCTGGAGACTGAGACGTGACTGTTCAGGTGTGATCATGTAATGACCTCACAAACAGCCCTTCCTATGGGGGGGGGGGGGGGGGGGGGCAATCAGGCAGGCTACAGAAAGAGTACAGTGCAGAGCAGAGTAGTAAAATAAAGAAAAACAACAGGGTGAAAGGGCTGTGTGTGTGTGTGTGTGTGTGTGTATGTGTGCGCGTGTGTGTGTGTGTTTGTGTGTGTTTGCGAGGAGGGTGTGTGTGTGTGTGTTTGTTTGTGTGTGTGTGAGGAGGGTGTGTGTGTGTGTGTGTGTGTGTGTGTGTGTGAGGAGGGTGTGTGTGTGTGTGTGTGTGTGTGTGTGTGTGTGTGTGTGAGGAGGGTGTGTGTGAGTGTGTGGGGGGGTGAGGAGGGGGACTTATCTGACATCTGTGGAGCTCATTTGTAACCCTCACTGTGAAGCAGCTGTGTTCAACAAAACATACAGGGCAGCTACAGTCATGCTACAGCAGTCTTCCCTCAAACATGCTTATATACTGATACCACCTTTACTACATTATGTCAGTGACAGTTTCATAAATCTTGCCTGAGGTACTTTAAAACTGTTTTTGTCTGGAATTCTTCTGCTGTATAGAATATGAGGCAGCCGAAGGGAACACGGAACTTAAAACTCAGACTGGAGTTCATTTCTCGAGAACTGTTAAAGATAATTTCCTGTCTGAATGTAGACTGTATAAGGCATTAGGGCAGAATTCAAGCTATGAGCTCATTTTGATCATATCCCCCTATTTCCGATTTGATGCCAAATTATTACAACCTAAATTTGGAAAAAGTGAATCTTGTTCATCTGAAATTCATTCTGTGAAAATACTAGTATACAACAACAAAATTCTTACTAACCTTTTTAAATGTGTACACAACCCCTCTCGTATATTACACTTCAGAAAGTTCTTTCAGGGAAGGTACTTTAATGTGCCATCACCGCATGCACTGACTACCATGAAAACAAGGATTCTAAATGTTGTACTTTTCAAAACAATAATTAAACTGTTTTGTTCAACATGTTCAAAAACATCTCGATATAGCCCTTCATTGCCTCAGTACTGGTGTCCCATATTGGGTGTTCTGATACCTTATTTGTCAATGTAATATTTGCACCCATCTCTATGTGGCATGCTGCATTCTTGGTTAAGCCGTCAGAGGAATCGGCCTGCCATTAGTTTTGACAGGCTGAATTGAGGAAAACCACAGGAAAGCAACTCAAAGCAGAAAGGTTACAGGCCACCCTACATGGTTTGTCCTCTTCTTCTTGCCAGAGCCAAACTGCCGGTTAGCCAGCCATCGCTCAGTGGAGCTGAGGGGGCCTGTGTCCCATTGTCTAGCAAGGCACTGTAAGATTGCATCAACTCCCTACACCAGGAATTCCAGGAATGCCAAAGTAAGTGCAGCAAGTCTCTGTGAGCCTCTGGAGACAAACGTTGTCCACACGGCTCGTGAAAAAGACGACAAATTACTCCTGACCTCTGCGTGACCCGACCCCTTGCAACTCTCCCGTCGTAAACCAACAACGCAACTGAGCTCACGCCAACACGCGGTGCAGCCTGGCAAGTTCACGGCAGAACTTCCCCCAATTTAAATTTCACCTTCAGTTCAGCAATTAAATGCGCTGGAGACACTTTTTAATTCCCACATCACACAGAACACATGATTCGTTGATCTTTTGGTTATTGCCCGTACTTAACTGCAAGGATTTTCCAGGATTTACAAGTGAATACTTGCCAGAATAACATGTTCCACAGCAGGGAGGATTTTTCCACAGTGGTTCCAGCAGGACCACTCCAGCAGGGCATGACGAGTGTTGTGTGACCAACAACGAATGCTAAGATGACTGACCCCTTTAGACCATCAACAGATTCATTTTTTTCAGATTCAACAATCCAGGTTCCAAAATGTTTACGATTGGGAAACAAGCCAAGTTTTGTTGTCAGGACATTCACAGCCAAATTCATTTTCATTCCTAACCCTCCCATGTCTCCACCAGGCCTGTATTTACTGATGTAGAAATGTTGTGAACCGCAGCATGACTTTTTCCCATAGCTTTTATGAGTCAGGCAACAGAAGAATCTCCAGGAGGAAAAAGGAGTCATTTGTGTCCTATGCTCTGGTTCTATTCTGTGTTTTTGTTTTGTTTGGGGGTGGTGGTGTGGGGGGGGGGGGGGGGGGGGGCTTGGGGGGGGGGGGGGGTATGACATGTGTCGGCAGAGTGAAGTCTCAAATTTGGATAGAAGGACACCGATAAGCCATAATTTCCAAGGGCCTTTCCTCTAATTAGATATTAATATGCTCTAACTTGTGGTCCGTGATGCATGATGACTTTCCCATGCTCCATATGTGAGGCAATCACTGGCTCTTTAGCCACAACGTGTTTACAAGAGTCCATATCCTGGGGGGGCATTTTCCATGTGCTGATGGAGTCCACAGACATTTCTAGAATTATTTTAATAATCTCAGAATTACTGAAAATTGTACAAAATTATCTTGTTCACAGTCACGCATGCGAACATCTTTTTTTTGTGATCAATTTTTTTGTATTGAATAGTTGCACATCATATTACACAAATACAAAAGAGAGTGGGCAAGAAAAGTGTGAGGTCGTTCATTTGTCATATAGGCTGAGCCGAAGTAATCCAGATTCAAAATAAAATATAAACTTAAAAATCGCACGTGAACATCTAAGTTGCATATGGTACCGTTCAGAGAAAACAAGAAAGGGAGAGTGAGAGCCTGAACATTGGACAGCTGTAGTCACTGCACACGGAAGAGGAGAGTGCTTGACATCCTCCTGCCAACAGCTTCAGAGGCCAGAGGAATGCAGCTCCAACGTTCTTAATGTTAATCTGTCGGGAGAAAGCCTGCGTTTGCTTTTCCTGTGACGCAAGGAATCCGATCACTTCGGCAGACGTGAGCGAGACCTTAACGTGTAAGTGCTATGACTCACTGGCTAGACTTCTGTTTCCTGTCCTAGTGAAAGTGAGAAAAGTAAAGCCCCCTATGTCCTCTTCTCTGCTATCTGATAGATGGCCTACAGTACAGATTTTTTTGTCCCTCAAGTCTATTGTGTCTTGGCTCAGGGCACCTTGGCAAACCCAAAAGGTTTCTACTGATTCTACTTAAATTTTTGCTCTCTGCTCTCCTTCGTCTTGGCTTCTGTTCTGCCTGTGTGGATGGCCAAGTCAGCTTGCTTCATTCTGACAGTGGAACTCCAACACTGACAGGGAAGCACTCAGCCAAGAATGACACTGCTTTTTTTCTTCTTCCTAGTCTTCGCATCTGTGCCAAGTGGCAGGTGAATATCCGTCTACTTCACAAATTATGACTCCTTAGAGCAGCATATGGAAGTTGGTAAGGGGGGGGAGATCGACATGTGGTGGTGTAGGTGAAATTTATGGTCCACCTGTTGCCATTCATCCTGGGACACAGCCTTACTGACACTAACAAGGCCTGTGTCAGATTTACAATGTGTTTGTGTTGCTTTTCTGAAATTTCATCTGTCTCAGAGTAAAGCAACCCACGTACTAGAGCCTGTCCTCACAGCTACCAAAAGATGTAATTCAAAATGAAATAAGGAGGCACAGCAGGGGCTGCCGAAGGGGGAATGACTATTCTGTATAGACGCGACTTACCAGCACTATTCTACTGATGGTGGTCTCATAACTCAGGCCTGTAAAGCCTGCTGTGGCATGAGATCAACTCTGGCACAGAGGGCTGTTTGTTGGAGAATGGCTCTCTCCATCTGTCCAGTGCCAAGTAGGCTTTCCCTTTAGCCCCTTCATCAGACGTACCAGTTCATAAAGTATAACACCTAAAAAGCTGCCTCCGTCTGGCACGGGACTATATGGGAGAACTTCGGCCGTTATGAACTTAAATTACACCCATAAATAAAATCCCACAATGATAATAAGAATCATTAGGATACACCACAACCCCATGTGGCTAGTCGAATTATTCTATTTAGACCATGATGTAAGAATCTTACCCACACATACAGACATACACACACTGGCTAGGATCCTTATAATGAGTTCTGAGTTGACCTGGTTTAATGCCCTCTTTTAGAGTTGTGTCAATGACTGAGCAGCTTCATTCATTTCCAATTTGTGTCGCAGCTTAGGACACAGAGCAGAACAGGCCTGGAAAATACCTTTACAACATGCCCTCCGCTCCTTTCCCTATATGGGCATGCATGCTTAACGCCAACCGACGACTCTCTTTTTGCCTACCCCACAAACACAAAAAAAGATGCCAGTCTGGAGCACACCCCACCATTACAACGAGAGGCAAACAAGCTAGCAAACTGGCAGCCTTAAAATGGGAAGAATTTTAATGTAACCACAAGGCAGCTCTGGCACACGAATGACAGCCACAGTACCTGCGAGCCTGGAAAGTAGACGAAAGCACAGACATTCCTTCTCACCTAACAAACACCCCAGTCTCCTACCAAGGTGAGTGAGTGGCCCATGTGTTTCCCCCTGCCTGACGCTAAAACCCTCACTTTGAGGTCTGGGTGCTGAACTAACCTAGGGAGCGGAACAAAACAGATGGCAGGATGGCACTCGTTAGTCAGACATTATTTCAGCTGTCGGGGCAAAAAATAGAGTTCTGTTTCTTGCGGCCCACAGCGCTCCCATGATGGGTAAAACACACACACACACACACACACACACCCGTCTGATCCAGGGAAGCTTGTAGCACATCCGCTGCAGGAACCCGGGGCCTCAGATTACATGTCTGCGTCGCAGCCATAGACCTCAGCCTCGGGAGCACTGCATGACATCATCGGCATTTGTCCAGGCTGTTACTCATGAGCCTCACTCCGCAAAACGCTGGAGCTGGGTTAGCACACTCCCGCGTGCGCCCTTTTATTTACTTTTCCCATAGTGGAAAAACAATCAACGGGGTTAAAACGAGAAACTATATGGGTAATAAGGTGATGTCACGCACCCATTCAGAGAGCTAATGATGGCAATTATTGTGGTCACTTCCTGCGGTAGACAGGCCGGTCTGTTGCCATGGAGCATAGCATGGCGCTTATGAGAGAAGAATGGATCAAATACGACAAGAGCGCCAGACAGTATGCAGTCCTATTTCCTCCACAGTGTGAGGAGCCAATCAAGAGATGGAGGCAGGAGGGGATTATGTGGCCTTTAAGGCGTTGAGAAAACGTTTAGATATTCTAAATGTGTAGCAGGTTCAATGCATCTAAAAAGAAAAACTATTTCAAAGACACATAGAGATTTTGAGTCAAGACATTCAGGATTATACTGGGCAACTTCTTTGTAGTCAGCGACAAACAGAGAGGAAGAGGGAGAGAGGCGAATGAGTGAGAAGGAGAGAGGGAGCTTAATTGAGCTAAACAGCTGAATATATTACAAAATTGATTGATGTGTCAAGCAAAGCTGCCAAACTGGCATAATTATTACTGCAGTTAAAAAATCATGTTGACTAATTGAATGTTTACGGTATGAAGCAATTATCACTTGAACCAGATTAATAGCTTTTGGCATTTGTATGTATTCAAAAAAGAGCTGACTGAAAACTGCTGGTTAACTCATTAATCTGTGGTTGCCTTAGGCACCGTGTGCTTCATGTCAAGAATAAAACTGGGCATCAGTGGTTCTATTTATCTATTGTGTAAAACTACTGAAACACCCCCAAAGTAAAAGCTCAATATTTTCTTACAACTGAAGTGATATTTATGTTTTTTTTCTGCATACAGATAGATGAACAAAAAGAAAGAAAGAAGAAAGAAGAGAGAAGAGTAGACAAGAGAAAGAGAAGTGAAAAAAACATACGTCCCTGTCGTGCAATACCACTAGCTCAACCTTGCCACTGTGACTATGTGGCCAAACTTGAAAAAGAGAATCTACAAAAACCCAAATCAGCTCGTTAGTGTGCCACTCACAGATACTCAGCGGTTTATGGAAAACACAAAAACAAAACAGGAAAACAGTACCATAGCCTATCGCATGTGTTTACAGGAAGCAGGCCATTTCATCAAGGGCATGGTGGCATGCCAGCCAGCTCCAGAGGACCAATTACAGGTTTGGCCAGCCAAGCCAGATTGTTAGCACGGATAAAAAGCTTATAATCCATCGCTGCTCTCCCATATAGACATAACATATAGCCCTCTTGAATGTCAGCCCATGACCAAAGTCTAACGTACGTATTTCATATTTCGCGGTGGAGAAGACTGCCCAAACCATAGGTGGCCCAGGGCTAAGGAATAGCCTCTTTCTTTGTGCGTTTGTGTGTGTGTGTGTGTGTGTGTATGTGTGTGTGTGTGTGTGTGTTTGTGTGTGTGAGTGTGAGTGTGAGCCGAGTGTGAGTGTGAGTGTGAGTGTGTGTGTGTGTGTGTGTGTGTGTGTGTGTGTGTGTGTGTGTGTGTGTGTATGTGTGCGTGTGAGAGTTTGTGTATGAGAATAAGGGAGTATCCAGATCTCCAAGGCAGGGCAAGGCCTCTCCGCCGCAAAGCATTTGTGAGGAGAGAAGTTCCAGATCCCTCGGCTGCCGAGCTCCAGGATGGTTATTT
Organism: Sprattus sprattus; assembly: GCF_963457725.1. NCBI lineage: Eukaryota > Metazoa > Chordata > Actinopteri > Clupeiformes > Clupeidae > Sprattus > Sprattus sprattus. The sequence goes on along the minus strand of NC_137915.1, from coordinate 7,776,010 downwards.
AAACAAGCTCCCTCCATATAACACAGCAACATGCTGACCAGTTTTAAGAGCTGTCATGATGTAATTCGCCAGTGCCAGTAAAATGCCTTCCACGTAGACTGGTAGTACTACCAAACAGGCGTCATCTCACAGCAGTGTCTGCTAATAACTATGGAATAATTACCATGGATTAACACAAGTACAAGCACACAGTCTAACACAAACACACACACACACACACACACACACACACACACACACACACACACACACACAGTCACGCCATGCTCCTTAGTAATTAAAACAATCACCTTTTAAACTACTGCGGCATGCTGCTTTAAGGCCTGACGTGTTACCAAGTGATTTTTTTTTAAACTTCCGGCAATGTGTGAGTGTGTGAGAGACGAGGGAACGTTCTACTGAGCACACTGGCCTCTGATCGGCCCCGAAGCATGCTGGGAGTATTCAGCATTCCGCTGATTCTTAAAAGATCATCCCCAAAACTGGGAATCCAAACAAATTGGGAAAAAACATAACAGATGGCACAATGATCTTGGCACACCTTTACGATGTTGCTTACGAAACCAGTGGCTAAAAAGGTTAATGCTGAAAGAAAGCCAAATTTTTACAAAAAAGGACACACTGCTGAAACGGACATCAGATAACAACCTGAGGTCCATTGTGTACTTCAATCAACTCTGCAAATACCCCCCGGTAAATGTATTTCTTACAGGTAAGGCAGTGATGATGAGCTGTCATCTCTTTCAATCAAACCTGGCTGGCATAAGGTCAGAATTCTGTTTGCTAGAAGCCACTGACTGCCAAACATAAATGTAACAGGAAAGAGCAAATATGCACATTTTGTGAGGGCTGATTGCAGTGTGTTGCACCACTAACAGCTGGGTAGCGTAGGATCTTACTAGCAAATACAGACTGCATTTTCAACACGCAATGAATAACGAAGTGAAAAATCCATGATCTAAGCAACACATGGACGATGACCTACAGTATGTGTTATTCATAGATCATTTTCTTCATAGATAAGGCAATTTCTAATAAGATATGTTCAAAATGGCTTTTATTGCTAGGACATGGTAATGATCATGATCATTATTGTAATCATCATTGTGAGTGCAATACTTTTAAATTAAATTCATTTAAAATCGAATAACGAAAGATATCAGAGACGTGACGAAGTCGACTAAATTCACAAATAATCAGAATGCCGAAAAACACAACTCTAACAGGGACCCCTGTGGTGGCTATATTTCTGTGGCCCTTGGGAGCAAAAGAATTTGGCTTGATATGTCACCAAGCCCTCTGAAGCTTAGCAGCCATGCAGTAAACATACAGAGTGAGCTTTCTTGCTATTATACAGCCATGCACTAAACATACAGAGTGAGCTTTCTTGCTATTATACAGCCCTCCATTCTAAGCATCTTATTCACGCCACTTCTTCAAGAAAGAACATATAGACTGAGTGTTTTTGCCGCTACACAAAAAAAGGCCTGATCCTCCTCGAAAGCAGACCTATAGGGTCCACATGTTTTCACTCAGCTTCTGGCAACAGCGTTATATTGGTTGTGGTCTACTTAAATGATTTTGAGAGTTAATGAGAAAGCAATTTTAGTGACACTCGCCACTTTACTGAGGTAGGGATTATTCAAACAAGGGCTGTAAAGTTCTAACCCTCAAAGAGGATTTGCAGGCATCTCTATAAATGGCTTGCTGAAAGAGAAAACGTTGAATTTGGTTCACACTTCACCACTGCTACCTTACATTCGTAGGTCGTATTTGGTTTTCTATAAGATAACCAGGCACACATATTGACCAGATGCATGCATACACTACACATCATCTTATCAATCATCCGTCATGGCAGGCCAAGGAAACAGCTACGCATCCAATCATGTAGATTGTATCAACACACCACATGTACTGTATGTATGCTTTCTTGAACTCATTGGTCTGCCAACAAGTTTTATTTCAGGCAAGATAATGCCATTTTAATTAGCTTTTAATTAGCTTATCATTTAACATGAGTACTGACCACAACTTCTAAAAATGGATACTAATGTGTATTAAAGTTTTACGTTCACACACAAAAGTAATTTGTTGTCCACACAGCAGTTTAAATCCAATTACCAGGCCTACGCATCCTAAGGTTATCACTTCAGTTGCTCAAGAAACTTCGAGGTGGTGTAGTGTTGTACATTGTTTAGTTTTCTGCGCAGTTAGCTTACATCTTAGTGCGCCGATTCTTTCACAAGATCTACCTGACATGCTTGCTTTATACACTTAGATGAGAAATTCAAAGCAAATGTTAAATAGTCTGTGGATTGTGCGAAATTGTGCGGTATTTTTTTCTTACGAGACAGAAAGAACTAGGCATGAGACTAGCGCAACCGTGTAATTTTGACATCACCGTGTTCCACTTCGCGGACGCAGAAGAGGTCTCATTTTCCCACACACTATGAGCCCGTGAGAGAGTGAGTGAACCCGCATGTCCTCAGACGCAAGTGTATGGTATTGCGCAGAGCACATTTTTTAGACATATCCAGACACTCAATTACTTTAAACAGTCCACATAAACCTACTTTTTTTCTTATACATATAACTTACATCTGTTGCACCTAGTGTTGTGCAAAGTCTCAAAAATGACCCGCCACTGATCTTTGTTTAACTTGTTCCCAAAAAGTTTTATTTTGTTCTCAACTTTAAATTTGATTCTTTTTCATAGAGTGACCTAGATCTGTAAGATTCACTAAGTTTGGGATGCATGACAAGTTCTTGCTTTAAAAAAATGGATTTGGGGTTTAAAATTCAATTTAGCTTCTTTGTTTTAGGGGTTTAGTGAAGACAGGTCACTATTGACCCTTAGGACAAGGGGAGTATAGTATACAGAATGTTAAGACAACACAAGGGTTAACTAGTAACAGCATTCCAGGCTTTATCAAAAGGCTTATCATTAATCTACCAGACCACAACAAATAATTCGAAAAGTTTTGAATAATTACAATGACCCCTGTCACATTTAGTGACAAGGGTTGAGTGACCACCAATCAAATAAGTCTTTACCTGTAGGAATTGATGCTTGATTCTTGTCGAAGCCATGAACGTTATAAATTAAAAGAATAAGTAAACAAATGAAGTGAAATCTCCGGGGGTACTCCATCGTCGCCCTCACTGTTTCGTACGCTTCCAGGGCAGAAGTCGGGGTGTAAAGGGACCAAGCCACAGTGTGTGTTTGTCCTTCGTTCGGCACCGGGGTAGCGGTCAGTGGAGACTTTGTTCGTACACCCTCAGGGTTGAAGGCTCTCGCGATAATTAAATAATGACGAAAGAAACTTTATGCCAACTTCCCCTGAGAAAACTCTGGTCCTAGAAAGTTAGAGGAAGCGACACAATCGTCCAAGCACGAGCTATGGAGAATTTACTGCAGTACATACAGTTATAGCCTACTGAGAGGGCAGCAGGCAAAAGGCGTGGTTCCTCAATTGTAAGTGTAGCCACTTGCCACTTTCCTGCCGGAGGAATGAAAACCAGTGAAGATAACGGTGTAGGATGCAGGCTGCTGCTGCTTAGGGAGGGTGGCGGCGGTGCACGTTCTGTAAGTGTGATTGAACAAGCACAGCTGTGTTTGACAAACCCCCACTCCCCAAACCCACTCCACCCATCCTCTCCCCCTCACAAGTTCCTTTACATATCATGATGTTTGTGTGGTCAGCGGGGATTGCTCGAATGTCGTTGCTTCTTATCCAACGAGAGCGCTGGGATGTAAAATTAAACAATATGCTAGGTGAATGAATAGGTTACAACGTAAAATAAAGTACAAAAAAACTTGAAACAACCCAAAAAACAGTGAATTTGAATAAAATATAACTAAACTACACATCCCATCCCTTACAATTCTTAGTACCAATAAAGCAGTTTGTTTAAGGTGTCGAGATAAAACTCTTATCTCTTATCCAAAGTAGTCATTGTGAAAGATGTGAAGAAAAAGGGATGAATAAAAAGACAATGTGTTAAAGGTATACTGGAATGAATGAATAAGCTTCCATTCATTTTCCCTCATTGTTAAAGTCTTCATAGACTTCAGCATTTTGGTTGCATAGAAATCACAGGGAAGGAAGGAGACTATATTATACAAAGATTCTAGTGTGGTTGTATTGTATAATAAATGTAAAGGTTGATCCTTTTATCCAAAGCAACTTACACGTGTCTTACTGAAATGTCTTTGCAGAGCATGAATGAGACAGAGAGACTCAGGATTCGGTTGTGTTGCACATCATCCCTCTTCCACCAGTATGTCAATTCCACCCTCTGTGTGAATTTTACATGTTGTGATGACGATTACATTCCCAGTCTGTCATTTTTCACGCATTGTCACATCATTCTAAAGTTTCCTTGGATGCATTTGCAGTTGTTTTTGTTGTTGCTCATTTAAATATCGAACTGGGGGGGTCAGATGCAAAGAAAAAACCTGCCAGTGTCAGCTCATCAAGCCTCTCCCAGTGACTTCAAGGTTTCATGCAGAGCCATGGAACTGCTGTTAGCCTAAGCCACTAGTTGCACAAGTTTGTCTTCATGAGTCCTTTGATATTTGTGTGTTAATGAGTCCAGCATCTGGTGCTTGGCCTATTATTGTGCCTTTAATGTACTAAAATCCCCTGCTTTTGGCCGCCTATGAGTACATATTTCAGAGTTTTATTTGGTCCTTTGTCTGTCCCCTACCCTCTCTGCGCACATAGAGGGGAGAGGGGCAAAAATGTGGTCTGTGTTTCCCTTGCTGTCTGTTTATATTATTCCCTGAGTAGGAGACAGTAGAACATTACATCATTAGTCTCTCTGTATTACAGGTGCTTTGAGGGGAATCACGTTTATGAGCACAGAGATTTAGGGCCAGAGAGGCTGGTATAAAGGGTCTTTTGCCTTTTCATGAAAACCACATGGCTTACTTAGACCATGACCATGCTACTTTGGCTTATTATTACGAAATCCCTCAATCCAGGAGGTATTTGAGTTTTCTAGCAGCAACGGTTAGGGAAAGTTTAAAATGATATTGGCAAAATTTGCGATCAGATGACAGGGGCGTGGCAGCGGCGGTTAGTGAGAGTCTAAAATGATATTGGCAAAATTTGCGATCAGGGGACGGGGGCGTGGCAGCGGCAGTGATAAAAATGAAAGAGTTGCCCCTTTTTTCCAGGGCAGAGCAACTCCCCTTCAAAATTCCAGTGCACGTCCCTGCTGTTAAAATCCCCATAGTTAACACGGGACCCCTTTTGAAAACGTCAGTGCACACACACACTGGGATGAGTAGACAGAGACTAAAACAGATTTCATTGCAAATGTTTTATTGCAAATGTTGTCACACATACAAACACTTTCATGAATGTACACACACACACACGCTCAAGCCACACCCTCAGCACCACAAACACACTCAGCTCAAATCTATGACTCACCAGGGACACTATGTACACTACTACCCCCAATCATTAAGTATTTCACAAAGTATTTCTATTTGGTCACAAATTGTGGTCAGGCATCTTGAGGAACACACACAACCATTACGGTAATGCCTGATGATGTCTCAATGCCTGATGTTTCAATGAAGATGGGATGTATATCAGAAGATGGTCAACCATCAAAGGCACATGGCATCTTTTGTGTCTTTTAAGTTGATCTGGACGCGTCGTGTGGCTTGGCCTGGAAATGGGCCGAAAGCACCAAGGTTGGTTGCGAGCCACAACCGAGCCTGCTGTTGAGGAAGCCAGCGTATGCTTGGCTGCAGCCGACTGGAAAACCGACAGTGTGTGGTTTGTCAGTGGCATTCTGGGACATGTGCTGCCGATTAGGATGAAGAGGGGACCCCCTCTACTCGTGTGCTGAGCTCATTGTCTGTGGGATGCTAATCCACTCCCTGGGCTTCATTGGTTTTGCACTCCAATAAACATAGCAGAGAAAGTTTTGTTGTTGATTTACGGTTTATATCCTCCCTGGATTATTGTCCATAGTGGCATTAAAGGGCTTTTATTAATTTTTTAGTATGAAAGCAGTATGAAAGCAGTATTGCAAAATATATGAAAGCAGTATTACAAACAGCACTACAATCTGCTTGAAGATGTAATAGACCTGGCTAATAGTTCTGACTGGATGGCATGTGTGTGTGTGTGTGTGTGTGTGTGTGTGTGTGTGTGTGTGTGTGTGTGTGTGTGTGTTTGTGTGTTTGTGTGTGTGTTTGTGTGTTTGTGTGTGTGTGTGTGTGTGTGTGTGTGTGTGTGTGTGCATGTGCTTGGTTGTGTGTGTGTGTGTGTGTGTGTGTGTGTGTGTGTGTGCGTGGTTGTGTGTGTGTGTTTATGAAATTAACTTCAAGCAGCGCTGCATAGCAGCTGTTGAGAATATATTATACTGACTTTATGACACAGTCTTTCTTCAGATCGACTTGTTAAACAAGAAAGGGAATGTTTTTACAAGCCATGGTGTAAACGGTAGGATGGGACAGAGCTTTTGTGTTTGTGCTAAATCTATGATGATACTTTCAACTACTGTGAGATCCCAGACAGTGATATACGACTATAGTATTTCTTTGGTTTAATAATTGATCACTGGTGTAGTCATTTAGGTTGCATTGTATTTTGTACTGTCTAAATGAGTCCAAAAAGACTCTTAGAGGGGGAATTACTATACTGTAAAATAGTTCTGATCTCATTGCCGGGAATCTGGAGTACAGGGTCCAAAAATTGGACACTAAGGAGTATGGAATATCCTAGACCTCATGCTAACCACAGACCCATGATTCATGCCTCTATTGCATTAGCCTGTCCTCATTCATTTGCACTGCTCTGATGCTCGCTGTTCAGATTGAAAATAACTTAAGAACTTTATTCAGGTTAATGGCGCCATTGCAATTTACTTAAAAATAAAAATATACAAGCAGACACTCTGACCTATCCCTGCAAATAACAATACAAGGCACTTCTTGAAAAAGGGGATATCTTGTAATTTTCCCTTAGAGAGGAAAGCCACTGTAACCATCCCCTGAATCTGACTTGGTGCTTATGGCAGCCTTGGCCATTTGGTTTCTCCATCACAATAGCACGTCACCGAGTCATGGGCACATAATTGCCTCCGGGTATAGTATTTAATTTCTATTTTAAATGGGTTCCTTTAATCATCCTCCTTGGGTTTAACTGCTAGCTGTGATCGATGGAAGACAACTCCTTTTGCTTTCCGATGCGTCAGTGCTCCTCCTATGTCAATCTGTCTCTCCATTTCCTCTAACCGCTTGTCTCCCTCCTCCCTCTCTCCCTCTCTCTCTCTCCCTCCTCTCTCTCTCTCTCTCTCCTCTCTCTCCCTATCTCCCTCTCTCTCTCTCTCTCTCTCTTTCTCTCTCTCTCTCTCCTGCGGCCGGTCAAAGAGAAAGGGTGGAGTGTGGTGAGGATGAGGGGGCCCCGTCTGAGACAGCCAGAGTTGGTCTGCATTTAAGCCCATTAAGATCTGAGACTCTTGGACCACCACACAGGAAGCACATTTCTCATTGCACCCTGCGAGCCTGTTTAAAGGTGAACGTAGACATCGGCTCAGTGTGGGTGGCGGCTGGATAGGTCGTCGGAGATACTGCTACCCACGCCTATGCAGGCTAGCTATTTTTCAAGAGCCAGCGCGACAAAATTGGAGGGAAACGGCTAAGATTAAGACGTACCACAGCCTGGTCTGTCCAGCCCGTGGTCCTTGAGGTTTTTTAGGTAGAAACTTTAAGCGGACAGCTTGATGCCCTTGGGAGCCACCCCTAAATTACACAGGATGAATATGCAGGATTGCTCTTTCATTAGTGTAATACCGTATGTGATCATTAGGGTGGCCAGCCTAAAATCATAAGGACATAAAGAACATCTATTTATATGCACCACAACACATTTTTCCCCCCTTTGCTTGCTTCCTTGTCTCTTTCATGGAATGTGCATTGTCAGCTAGATTAAAACAGTCCAATACATTTTCGCATAAAGTGGATGCAGTGGTGAATGTATTAAATATAACTTTCTCCTTTAGTCCATGGATATGAGGGGGAAAACCCCTCAACCTTTGTATATAGAAATGTAGTCCTTGGATATGAGGGGGTCTTTTAGTTCTTGGATATGAGGGGGAAAACTCGTTTACTTTTGTATATAGAAATTTAAAATTGAGCAAGTAATGTAACTGTAACAACTGTTTTATTTCTCATTGGTATAGCACTGCTTTATCCAGGCTGCTTTCTTGGGCTTTTTTTGAACAGTGGATTAGTTTCATCCATGTGAAGACCTTGCATGGACACAGGAAATTCCAGCTACATTTCTGTCCAAAGAACCCTCAGTTCTGTGTGTACACGTTGCTTCTTGACTTATTTTATGTGATCTCTTGCACGTATGATGTCCCCTCTGATATAAACACCTTCCTTGTGTTAGTGCTTCTGTGAGGTCAGTCTTAAGATAACTTAGATGTGGGAATCAGTCCAGTCAACACTCTAGATAGTACACAGTAGTATAGACTGCATACTTCACCTCACAAAACCTCATCTGAGTACAAACAAAATAAAAAAATGTCCCAGTGTGTGCAGTGAGACATGGCAGGTCCATACCAACTTGAGTTTACAGGGCCTGGAAATCTGCTCTGCAGTACATAAACAATACACATCGCAGTTAAATGTCCTCCTTTACAAGTCTATGAAAGCATTGTGTTACGCACAGTAACCCAGAGAGACGCAAAAGTGCGGTTTGGGTTTATAGACCATCTTTCAGAAGGTGAGGTAAAACAGACACCAACTATTTAATAGCAAGTGTTTATTAAGAAGTGAATGTAAAATGTGAAAAAAAACACTGTTTTGCTGTAAAGATAGAACATTGTATGTTTATAGACCATATGTGTCTTGACTCTTTTAACTTAATCATAATACAGTTTTGATTTTATTGTTGGCACCAGGGAAATATTAAATAGCAGCAACCAAAATGTTGAACACCACTGCCAGATAAATGCCTATTCCATTCTCTTTTTCAACATCTTGAAGATGCAATGAATCTTTAATGAGATTTAGAAAAAATGAAGAAAAAAAAGAAACTGGGCCTGAATTCCTGGTTTTCCAGGAACTGATACTATAAATGACAAACAATGCCTGAACAACAAAAACTTGCATTCAAGTCAGGGTAAACAATTGGGGTACAGCACACTGGACAAAGCTGGCCAATAAATAAACTGTGTGAACGTCACAGGCAAAATAGCCAGGCTGTAAAGGCCAGCTGACAAGAGTACAAAAAGTTTACGTCAGCTTCAGGCTTGCTGCCTTCTCAAGGACCCTCACCGTGTCTAAACAGCAGCCCACGCAGGTGTAGTCCAAGCGTCACCATGACAGTAATAAATGCTGAACAGAACCATGGTTACCAGGCCAGCCTTTGGAAAAGATCACTAAAGGAAATGTCCGTTAGTCTGTGTTTCAGGTTTTCTCTTCCTAGCATTTGTTTTAGTATCTCACTATTGGAAACGCCTCTGGCAGGACCATGGAAGCACCACGTCTGTCTGTAGACCGATCGCAGCACACGGGAAAGGAGCACTAACACCTCCCTTGTACTGTACACGACTGCGCAACCCTCATGCCTCATCCATGCTTTCTTACCCGTGAAGACCACTGCCTTCCTCAGCACTCGGCTAGTATTTTTTCATCACACTTAGCTGTCCAGAGATGGACCGTCAATGCTCTGTTGTCAGGTGTAGGAGAGTCTTTTATTAGGGTGACCAGATTTGAGTTTGTGAAAAAGAGGACACTTTGTTGCGGGACCCTGCCCCCTCCCCCGCAGCGGAATTTTTGTACATCTTTTTGACATGCAGATGACCCCGCCCCCTCCCCCGTGACGAAGTTTTGACATCTTTTTCACATGCAGATGTCATGTACTATTGTAAACGATGCAACTAGTGGAGGCGGCAAGGTGCTCAGTGTTGCCAGATTGGAAATGGCGTATCGTATCAATTTGATACTATCAAAGGCTCAAATTATCATAATTGGAGGATAATTATCATATCTGGCAACACTGGGAAGGCGGTCGACCAATGACACTTCTCTCTACAGTCAGAGCTCGCGCAAGAAGGTGGAACGCAAGGGAGATACCCTTTTCAAAACTTGTTAGGACGTAATAACTAGTTTGTGAAAGACCCAGAGAAACACAAATATCCGACGAGGAAAATCCCAGACGATTTTGGAATCCTTGCCAGACACATTTTATAGGTCTTGAAAAGAGGACATGTCCTGGTAAAAGAAGATGTCTGGTCACCCTATTTCATTAGCACCTACGCAACAGCCTCACTGCTGCTGCCTGCCTAGCTAACGCATCAAAGGGAGCTACAACCAACAAACCTAGCTTACACTAGCTTTCAGAAATAAATTATGAAGTTAGCTGATGTTACATTTTCCTTGAGCCATTGTCGTGCTCCATGGCTTCACCCAGCACCAACGGGTTTGGCTGATTCAGCTAAGGATGCCTCATCGCATCCCCGCCTTGCATCTTGCGGAGCTGTGGTATCAGGAAAGAAATCCACACTACATGTGCATTGCATGTATGGACACTAAACATGTTCAGACATTGCTGGTGAGGTCTTGGAGTGACGTCACCATGACCGTAAAAGACCGTAAGACCGTAGGACCGTTTACTACCAGAGCAGGGGCGTCCCTCTCTACCTTCAAGAAGCTCTTGAAGACCCAACTCTTCAGAGAGCACCTCCCTTCCTAACTGGCACCTTGGCTTAACTTGCACTTAAGCAGTGACAGTCCCATACTTCGTTTTCTCAGGTTTGTATTGCTCTTAGCTTGACTGTTCTCTCCCTTGTACGTCGCTTTGGACAAAAGCGTCTGCTAAATGTAAATGTAAATGTAAATGTAAGAGATGACCCAACTCTTTCTGCACATGTGGGAGAAGATGCAGCTAGATCTGCCTAGATGCCAACAGCTGGGAAAATATAATGCAAGTGCAATCGCCTGACCCGATGTTGCTGTTTGATCAACACCAGCTGTCCGACAAGGGGACAGTCCTGGTTGAGGACAAGGAGGATGAGGAAATGATCAACGACCCCAGCCCCGACAATCACAAGGAGGATGACGAGAGCACCATCCTCCCTACGGAGGCAGCATCCCGTTCATCTAGCTAATAGGGCAGCAACCCTCAAGCCACAATGGACTTTGCTTTCATAGAACTCTGCTGTGGCTAAATTGGGAGTGGAGTGTAGCCTTGTGACACCAGCCTACGTATTTCCGCCTGAATTGATTTCAAGCTCATACTCAGTCTGGCCCAACCCCACCTAACATCGTTTCCAGGCTTCACCCTACAACCGCACCAATCAGCGAACAGTTCAGAGATGTGACGCAAAACTCGCCTTGCCGAGTTGCTTGTAGTCCAGCGGAATTTGTAGTTTACCAGCGACGGAGGAAGAGACACGAAAAGCTATCGGAGAAGTTGTCTCAACTCTCGAGAACATCAGAAAATTCAAAGGAGAACAAAAGGATTGTCTTGTAAGTTTTATGATTGGAAAGGACGTCGTAGCTCTTCTCCCAACTGGCTTTGGGAAGAGTTTAATTTACAAGATGGTCCCGTTAGTAATGGAGAGACTGGGGAGACGTTGCTGATTGGTTAAGGGAACTCCAATTATTTTAAACCTCAAGATAAGCACCCGCCCATCTCGGAAACGAAAATGCATGGGGTTGTGCCAGACTGACTGACGGAGAGAAATGGAGTCACAGGCTGGTAATGGCCAGGCCATTGAAGTGGAGTGGCCCACATCCCCAAAATATGTATGTGACGGTAAGAGGCTTCCTTCTCATCTGCCTCATACTAAACACCTGTTCCCCACATGCTTCAAGGAAGTTAGACATTACTGGGATAAGCCCATCTCTCACTGTGTACCTGTTATGGGTTTTTCCATGCCGGACATCAGCGGCTTGGAGGAGTTAGGGCCCTCCAGCCCCCTACAGTGGAACCTTCAGTGGCTCACCACTTGCGCCCAAAAGCCACATCTACTGTGACAGGGCTTTGGCTCTTAGGGAAATGGAGCACTTTTACCACCTCCATGTACCAGAAAAACTACAAGTCTTCTGCCTTGGTCGCCACAACTCTAAACACAACCTCTCTCTTGACTGTCCCAAGCAAAGCTGTCGGAAGAGATGGGGTAATAATTAGATGCCAGCTGTCCAAACCTGTCCACCTGGGAAGAGATCTGCATCATAGCTGTCCAGCGACTCTCAGCGATTTCCCCAGTGTTCTCCCACAGTAACACCCCTTAGCCCATGATAGAGAGAGGCTTGAGAGTGGAGATGGTACCCACAGTTCCCTGCCAACACAGGGCCCACAAACATGGTGTTTGCTGGTTACACTCACACAAAATGAATGTTTAAACTGTCGTATCAAAGCATTAAATCAAATGTGCAGCCTTATCCATTTGATAAAACCCATAAACCAGAAGTTGTTTCTCCTTTTCTCCACCAGAGGATGCACACATCACCCACATTAAACCTGTTAAATTATATCACCGCATAAGCAGTGAATTGGCAGGCTGGCAAAGTATATCCAATGTACTTTGAGACAGTTATAAACGCCTTGCTGGGAAAAAAAAAAGCGAACAGAACTGTGCCGTAAAAGGACAGTCAACAGGATTTTTTACTCTCTTTTCTTCTTCATTCCAAAGAAAGATGGATGACTGTAGCCGATTCTAAACTTGACATGTTTTGAACACACATCTCTGAAAAAAACATATTCAGAATGCTGACTCACAATGTTTTGTTTCAATCAATTTGCCCAGGAGATTGGTTTATTTCAGTCAATCTCTAAGCTATCCATTTACCCTGCCAAGAGGAAATATCTCAGGTTGGGCTATCAGTTGACAACCTACGAATAACTTTTGGTTCCATTTGGTCTCGGCCTAGCCCCTTGAGTTTTCAGCAAATGCATAAAAGCAGCATTGACCCCCTTAAGACAGTCGGTTTCAGGATATCTAGTTACTTGGACAATTACCTCCTCTGTGCCTCAACATGGAAACAGGTGGACACAGAGTGATGCTTATCACCATCTCTTGAACATAGGGTTCAGCATCAATCACACCAAGAGCTCCTTGACAGAAAACTCAGACAGCATCTCTGCATCTCCAGATCGAATCTGTTACTTTTCACGCTACACACCAGAGAGAGGGACAGCAGCATTTCATCAGAGCATTTCACGAGGACATGTCAGCCAATGGGGCTATGCAACAAAAACGCGGTCAGGGGCGTAACTATAGGAGGTGCAGCAGGTGCGGCAGCACCTGGGCCCGTGGGCCTTGGGGGCCCGTAGCCGGTATTTTTTTATGCCCAAGAAAAATATCTGCACAGGGGGAGGGGGTGTGGCGGCGGTTACAAACATGGGGTGTGGGACTGAAAAATGTTTGGGAACCACTGCCTTATGCCACTGACTAGGGCCCGTCATAATAGCCTGCACCTAGGCCTGTCGTAACTACGTTACGCCACTGCATGTGGTGCACGCGGTTGTCATGTTCTACTCAGGACAGCCAATGCAACCGTGGTGGTGTTCTGCAATTGCTTAGCTGCAGAGCGCCTGGCTCTTGAGATTTGGCCCATGAAAGGTTAAAGATTAAACTTAAATGCAGCAGGCTTCCACCCAAGGTGATCGTAACCTTACAGAGTGCCAGAGCCCTGTCCACACGTACACTGTTAAACAATAAAGAGCATGTTTGTAGAGGTGTGTGAACATTTTAATGCTTTTTACAGGAGCTGTTAAACAAGAGTAGAGCCTTTGCTACACTACAAAGTCACAGCCTGTTTTTCACTCTCTTAAGTAGTCTGCCATGCCTTGATAATTTAGTATATTTCCCCATAACTAAAAACATTGAGGCAACAGTTGCATATATGTTTATATACTAAAAGACCTCAGCATTAATGGCATGAGAGTGAATGTAGTAAAACTATTTTTTATTGAAATCAAATCTAAACAAACCCTTACAAAAACATACTTTCGAAGGTGCTCAGACTTTGTACAAAAATACATTGTAAAGATTTTAGAGCAAGGCTTTTTAACTTTGTAAACATACTGTAGGTGTTAGCTATACAAAGGTGAGTTTAGCATTCAGAAAGTGTGTGTGGTTCCACTACTTCATATCTATAATTTCAGAGTGTTCTTTCCCTCTCCAAAACTAGTGTCCCTACTCAATGCATATTGATGAGCTAGGTGTAAACACACCTGGGACACCTCGGTCAAAGACAATGGCCATTACTGGGTCTCCGTCAGAGGTCATGGGTCTTCCAGCAGGACAATGACTCAAAGCACACTTCAAAAAGCACCCAGAAATGATTTAAGACAAAGCACTGGAGAATGGCCAGCAATTAATCTAGATCTAAATCCCATAGAACACCTGTTGCGTGATCTCGAAACAGCAGTTGGGAGAAGGCCCCCTTCAAATGTGAAAAACCTGGAGCAGTTGGCAAAAGAAGAGTGGTCCAAAATTCTCTTTCATGGTGACAGGAAGCGATTGATTTCAGTTATTTTTTCCAAAGGGTGTGCTACCAAATATTAAGTTAAGAGTGCCAATAATTTTGTCCAGTCCATTTTTGGAGTTCTGTGTGGAATCATATCAGATTTGGCCTCTTTTCTCTGCTTTTTTGTGTTGTTCCAATGCAAACAATAGAAATAAACTGGTGAATACTAAAGCATTTGTAAGTGCAACAATTTTCCTGGAGAAGTGGTGGATTATCTGACAGAAGTGAAGACATGCAAATATTTACTTCCATATGTGTATATAACTAGAAACAAACTTTAATCTTACGTTCTTTGGCTTTTTAAGCCACTATTCAGACAGGATAGTAGAGAGAGTGACAGGAAATCAGTGGGTGAAAGATGGGGTGTGGGTTTGACTTCTTTTTCTGAAAATGAGCAATGGAGAAATTTTTAGACATGCTCTCACTCTCATTCCCCTGGATTTCTTGTGTGGAATTCCCTGCTAGAGGCAATCTTTTTGTATCCACACCACATATATAAATGCTGTATACGATGTCATGGTATGTATTGTTATGAGACTTCACGATGGAAATGCTACTAGACACAGCACAATGGTCCGGGGGTGGTTTGTGTAATGTTTGCCCAGGCCTAACCAGCTATGAAGTAAATGTTTTGCCAACAACTTGGGATTTGCCCTTCATCCACTGAGGGCAGCCAAATGTTAGTGCAGAGCCCTGGACCCCGCCACGGCCCTCCCTGTCATCTGCGCGGCCTGCGGCCCTGTCCCTGTCCTTAGGACCAGAAAACGCACGCATGAGAAACACACAATAAAAAAGGCAGCCGCGGGAGAGACACGCTGGGACTGTGTGCTATGCCTTGATCTCGTCTCAAAAAAAAGCTCCTGAACACACACACACACACACACACACACACACACACACGCACGCGGCTGAGTGTGTCAGAGGCGTTTGAGCTCAGCAAGCTTTTCCCGAAAAGAAGTCGTCATCACTTCCAGAGAACATTACTTCGCTTCATCCCAGCCCTTCAGCTCTCAGCACAGCCTTGACTGGATCAGTTCCACTCTCCTGCAAAGAACCCCACTGCTTGCGGACAGTGAAATGACAAAACAACCCAGCGGGAAGGTAATCTATTTATGCTGCTTTGTGGATGTAAGCCAGAGACAGGCTTCTCTTATTCAGTTAAAATAAAATAAAATGTCCTCCTAGCATGGCCAGAGTGGCCTGTTTGTCCAGGAGCCCAATGTAAAGGTTGGGACGATGGTTGGTTTAATGAATCAGGGGCCACAGCAGTAGAGCAAGGCCCTGGGGCACGCACACAGCGTGCAGGCAGGGAGTCATTAGGTTTTCATTTTCAGACAGCCCAATATTCCGAGCTACGCCCTTGGGGAGTATTCCAAGTAGGTGGTTTAGTGACAAACCTGGGTAAGTTAACACAGAGTTAGTGGTAAACCACCTAATAGAAGAGTCCATGGCTTTGTTTTGCTAGTAGGATAAAGCCACAGGGCTCTTCTATTAGAGGGTTCACCACATACTCTTGAGTTAACGTACCCAGGTTTGTCACTAAACCGCACACTTGGAATACCCCCCATGTGCCCTATGTGTTTCATTTTGGATGGAAAACCAAGAACTCATTATATGAATGAAGAACAGTTGTGCCCAAGAGGTAATGAACAGCAATAAATGATCAAGGGTTAAGTCAGTTCTCCTCTACTCCGTGCGCATGGTCCGTGTGTTTCCATTGCGTCCGTACCAGGCTGTGAGTAATAACATTTCAGCACGTTAGCATTTAGCCATATGGTTGGTTAGCAGCGCAGAGTGACTAAGTGTTTTTGATGTTAATGTGGACATTTTTGTTCCCTGTTACTCTATGGCTCCCTGACGTGGGATAGGGTCATGGCTGGTCACGTCCTTAATAATTCCAGGCTGTTGTGATGAAACAGATGATAACATGATTAAAGATAGAGAGAGGGTCACTAGGTTGGGAATAGATTTTTCATCAAAATAACCACAGCTATGGGTCATTGGTTTAGGGTAGCAGTTCTTTATTTTTTGTGTTAAAAGTCAAAATTGTTCTTACTTACAGTCACTCTTGATAAACTCATGATGCACAACATTTGAAAATATAGGAGAGAAAATATATGGCCATTTTAATAACAAAACATTAAACACAGTGCACTTCTTAACTACATTCATAACATCCACAACTGTCATTTCGATGACAATATAAGCCTATAAATTCTCTGCAGCCTACCTGAGTGATAACGTAAATAAATATACAGTATAATAAATTACAATATGAGTTTTATATGCTTTGGGCTGCAGTTGTATGTGAATCAGACAATGATTTGTTCATGTTAAAGTGTAAAAACCCTCTAATAAGAAAATGAGATGAACATGCTGTTCATAATTAGAGATGACATAAACTGATGCTCCATAAAGAATGTTGCCCTTGTCTACTCTTGAGTTCTTGCATGGCTAATTCACTTACTTTTATTCCTTAATCACAAAAGATTGAATTGTTCAAACAGTGTTTGCATAAGTTGTATACACATATTATTGTGAACAACAAACAAATAAACCATGACTTAAAAACAATGTTAATGAACTACATTCAAGTGCAAAAGGAATATTGAAATGTGAAACTAAGTTTCCTTTTTATGTTTTTCTTGTGTAGCTATAGATCATTTGAAAGGTTCAGTGTAGTTTCAGAACGGGATCTTCATGACTAAACACAACTTCAGAACACAAGCCTTCAGACGTGTAAATATAGAGGTGTTCAAATCCCACCAAAGGACCACAAATGAGTTGCTTTGAAAAACCTGTTTACATTAAAAACGACTATTTTTTAAACATATAAATATTCAAACCCATAAATGTGATGTAAAATACCAGACTGATTTGTCCTCTTAAAGGCATGTTATTGCGGTCATTCTATGTGTGCTAAAGTTGAGCAGAATAGGATGACTATTTTTGGTCACTTTATTTTGTCCTTTCAAAGCCTCTTGTCAGGTTATTGTAAGTACCCAGTGTCATAATTCAGCTATCTGTTATGTTACGTGTAACATGTTACTATCAAAAACTGTTGATGTTGTCTGGAGTGTCACACACAGCATACACGGCACAAACACAGGAAGGGTTCTTGGCGATATACTTATTCTTCAAAGGGCTGCGCTCAAGGTAAGACACTGGTTTCTCAACAGTGTGGTCATTTCCCCCTCCTCTGAAGAATGCTCTCTACCACAGAAAAGCTATGCGCTAAAATTCACATGCACCCCACTACTTCTGCCTCCTCTCCATGTCTTTCACCACCTTGGTCTCTGCTCCAGGCCACCGGAGGGCTGGAATCTGCCTCTTCATGGCAACATATCAACAGGAGTATGTGCCACCTCAGTCACGGTCCCCTAGTTATTGGTGCTCTCAAAGAACATGAAGTCCTGCATGGAGAAGCCACAAAACACACAGTGAATGATGGGAAGTCTTGTGAACAGGGTGTAAGGTAAAGGTCTGTACTGAATGAACTTACGATAAGGAAGCAGGCTCCTATCATGACCGCCTTCATCTTGACATCCAAGTCGAAGGGGAACTGGATACCAAAGTTATCGGTGTCTGTGAATGCCTCTCGAAGTAGTCCTGTCCACTGCTTACTGATCTTCCCAATGTTGACATCTTCCATGGTCAAAATCTGTAAGGTCATGAGGGAGGGTCATCATCAAAAGAACATAGAGGTCACAATTATTTAACAGAAGTGTACATCTGATGAACAAAACAGTTAATCTGTAGCAATAATTAGCGATAGAACATTACTGATGTTAGGTTCATGTGCCCAAACAAGGAAATGTCAGGTAACGTGAAGCTAAAATAAAGATCTCCTGGCGCCATCTGCTGGATGTTACCTAACATTCTCTCCTATCTATAAGCCCTGATCTTTCTATCCTCCAGCTGTCCTAAAGAAAATTTGAATAAATTATACCAAACCTGTTACAACAAGGCCCATTACTATGCATAAATAATTAAAATAAATGATCACAATATATTATTTAAGACTCATGGGAATACTGGGCATTGTTTAACAATGTTTTGTTGAATTAACATAAATTGCAAGTGCATCACTACTTAGGCCTACTACAGTATTAACAAGCAAAGAATGAAATAAAGAGCATGTGGCACTCAGCAATAATTTAAGGGTACACTTTACTTGACCTTTTCAGCACACATGTTTTATATAGGGTGATCTTTTTTATCTCCAGTGTACTTAATAGCAGCCATTTCATGTTCTCCCCCCACCCAAAAAAAGAACACGTCTCTGGTTTGTGGCTTCAAATATGTTTTCAAATGTACTTTTTGGTTTATTTCTTGTATATTACCAAAATCCCATACTACACAGTGCTTTAGCTTAACGCAGTTTATTTTCATATGGGTGCCCCGACCCATTTATAGCTGTGTCTGTCTTGACTAAACAGAAATGACGCGAGATTACATGCTCCAGAGCTTTAGAGTCTGAAGGTTTACATTAGCTAAAGCCACATTCCTGGTGGGAGTCAATGTTTATTATACAAGTGTCCAGGAACTGTGTGGTCTATGACATACTGTATGTATTGGTGCTTACACTTACTGTCCTAAAAATGTCCAAAATCTATAGGACTAATAAATACTGATAAATAAACACACATGTCTCCCACACATACATTTTACATTTGATCATAGCCTCTACATCTGAGACACAGCAGGAATGACAAGTACTAAATACCAGTGTAGGCTATGACCCCTCCGGTCACTGTCGGGGTAATTTTTCAATGCAGTGTCATTAACTGAATTCCTAGGGACAAAATCAGTAACTTTGTCCATCAAGATAATTTTAATTGTTTATTTATTGATTAATGAATAAACTAGGGCAATATGCCATGGAACTATTAAATGAAACAGTGAACAGGACTCTGCAATAGGATGAAACAGGCAACACACTACTGTGGAAACATTCACATTGATTTAGAGACATTGGCAATGATTTATAAACAGTAGCATTGATTTTGATGTAGACACAAATGTAGAGGCACACAGCAAGGACAAGATAAGTCAGCCTGGTCTTTGCTAAGAGGTTTTACTCCTTCTAAGTGAGGGAACTCCAATGGCATCTTTTCAGAAGAGTTTTTAGTGCCAATGTGCACATCTGCTATGAATCATGAATAATTATGAAGGCGTGTCTCAACATGTGTTAGCTATGAAGACATCTGACATTATTAAATGGTTTCTGTTGGCAGGGGGTCAAAGGGGATGGCACCTGTCACACCTCTTCATATTAGCCTTTAACTAGCTACCACTTTGCACTATATATACAGTGTATATATAAATATATATGCTTTTAATTTAATTTCATTATATATATATTTTTTGTGTCTTACTTTGATCTTCATCATGATATAACGTGATATTAAGGGGTTAGATGAAATATGTATATATACAGTTTTATTTTCTATCTTACTCTATGCAATTTATGTATTCAATTTCTATCATTTTAATCATTATTATTTTATATATATACGTATATATATATTTTTTTGCACTATATCCTAGTTTTTATGTTTATTTGATGTCTATTTTTATGTGGATCACTGTGCGTGTAATTATTTGTGCACGTAGTGTAGTTGCTGTCAAGCACTTTGAGCTGCATTCTTTTGCATGAAAGGTGCTATATAAATAAAGTTTATTATTATTATTATCATTATTATTATTATTTTCTGTCAAGCTAGAGCTGCTTGAGAGCTCATGATAAGCTAGAAGACTGCTACTTAACCTGCTCTTCCTGCTGACCACCAATTGATAGTGCTATTCCAACTGACTTTTAAAGAGTTCATACAAGACTTTAAATCCAGCATCTATCTGACATCCATCTATTTGAATTTTCTTTATCTTAACAGTGTCCCCAGGAAGTGAATTCTCTAATACTGTAGAGTGTAGACAGTTGTGAACTCAGCTCTTTTACCATCATAATGCACAAGGTCTGCACCGACATGGAGCACCATAATGCTTTGAAATGTTAGCCTACATTATATGTCTCCAGGCAGTAAGTTTGGGGTCAGTGTGCTCATCCAGCAGCAATGCAGGCATGGAGACAGACCCTACAGCATTTCTGTTGCTGAGCGACTCTCAATATGAGAAGGGCATTTATAATCGCTGGTTAACAGAAGCAGAGTTGACAGGCATATCAAAGTCACAACCCGGCTAAAGAAGACACTGATTAATTATTTACAATCTGAGCTCATACCACAATACTAATGCGATGAAATCCTAAACTTGGTGTGGTGTCCTATCTCTAACCACATTTATAAACCACATCAAACAACAAGTGAATACATATGTATAACACATAACATTAGGTTTACTTAAAAGATATATGTTGTTTGTTTTTAGATTTTCAAATTGTCTGGTGTTTGTTCTTCAAAGACAGTGGACGGGTCATTTTTGGTAGACCCAGGGAGGATTGCAAATTTCCACCACCGGTCATCAGGGTATGTTTACCACAAGGGCCACAGAGGCCGGAACTGGAACCTCATCAATAAGTGATGTTTTAAAAAACAACTTAGGGAGAAGCCCATAGGAATGACTAATGGCCATCACTCTCCCCACCTCCGCTTCCTAGGAGATTTAAACCCTCCTTTTCTGTGCAGCACCCCCACGTCACACGCTCCAGTGTAGCAAAGTATCCCATCTCCTCTTTTTCACTAGTAGCTCTAAGCTCACATTACCCCTTAACCATAGGGGCATCTCAGGACCAATGCCAGCTACCAAGCCAAACATGCGTATTGCATCCCGATGGGCTATATACAGTATGCATATAGAGGCAAGTCATCCATTTAACACAGTGATGTGATGAACATTCCATCAAATGAAATGCAGAAGTTCTTGAGGTCCAAATGGTACGACAGTAGGGGGCGACAGTAGTACAGGAGGTAGAGAAGTCGTTTAGTAATCTGAAGGTTGCTAGTTTGATAACCTGTCGAAGCGTCCCTGAGCAAGACACTGAACCCCTAATTGCTCCTGATGTGCAGTGTGCCATCAGTGTAAGTGTGTATACATCCTTGTAAGTCGCTTTGGATCTGAACAGCGTCTGCTAAAATGACTAAATGTAAATGTGGTACAACTGGGCCTCAGGGGAACAGACAGCTGTCTATTATTATCAACTTGCTCAAATGAGGCATTGGACCCCACAAATAGCCCTTCCTCACAAGTATTTTTCCAGTATATTTTCTTGATGTATGAGTTACTCTCATTCATATGTCCAGTCAGAATGTTCCTCAATTTGACAAGGTACTCATTGAGGGATTGTTCAAATGATGCCATAGAGTATTCAGAATTTCGTTTCTGATATGAAATGATAGCTGGGTTACTCCAATTTTTCTAATTGAATAAAATCTGCTGATGAAAAGACCTAGCAAGTTGGCAGACAAAACCAGCAACTGAGGAGTTTGAGTTTGTTAATGGTGACTCTCTGGACCCTAATGATCGAGCAAATGTACCATAACTTCTCTGAGTCACTGTCAGCTGTGACACTCTGGGCCATGAAAATAAAACCCTGGCTATAAATTGAACTGCAGTTCTGAATACTAATGGCTAGCAGATCCCTTGGTCTCTCAGATTATTATGAATGAATTGTAACAGATGAGGTTATTTGTGCAGCAGCTTCTATCATCTGCTACTCTTCCTTGGGCAAAGAGTGACATATTGATCCATAGCTTTTCAGCAAATGGAGCTTTTTGTTTCTGTTTTCAACCTAGCACTCAGGCCCAAAAAATGAACTAGCTCAGTTATTTTTTTCATTATGATGCTAGCAAAAATGTCTAAATCTCTATATGTCTGCAATACCGCTCTCGGCCTGTCACAACTTCAGCGCTCTCACACTTGCCAGACATAGACAGTAGAATAAAAGCACACGCAGCGATTGGATACTGGACTGTTAACAGTGTATTTTCCGCCTGGAAGTCTCTAGAAATCTGGCACCTTATTGAACGAAATTACAAGGAGTGAACGTGCCGTTCACAGACACCAGAATGAACGCGTTCACAGTATCGTTCATCAGGCAATAATACAGAACGTTCAGTTCATGTTCACCAAAATTATGAACGAGTTCATGAATTTGAAATCCAAGATCCGACGCTTTAAGGTCACCTCAGTTCCTCTCTTTGGTGAGATGGTTCTTAATCTCTCAGTCACAGCTCTCACCAGTAACTCTTTCTGTCACTGGCACTATAGCTATGACTTCCTCATAAAATAGACACCATCCTCTGAAGATACTAGGTCTGATGCCAACCAGGGTCCTCTTTGGTGAGACGGTTTTTTTCTCAGTCACAGCTCTTGCCAGTAACTCTTTCTGTCACAGACACCACAGCAATGACTACCTTAAACCAAAGATACCATCCATTGCCCAGGTCTAATGCTGCATAGGTTCCTCTTTGGTTTTTAATCTCTCTGTCACACATCCCACCAGTGACTCTGTATGTGTTTGGCATGTGTGCATTTAGTAGTAAATTTTACCAATTTAACTTACAGTATATACACACACACACACACACACACACACACACACACACACACACACACACACACACACACACACACACACATTTCTTCTAACACACACACTCGCTTCTGCAATGTACCTAAGCTGTTGTCTGTTCCAGGGCCTGGGAGTAACTATTCTAGATGGACCACTATCTGTCTGGGACTCCTGCTGCTGCTGCTGCTGCTGGTAGCAACGGGACTGTGTGTCAGATATGGTATACAGAAGGACCAGCTGCAGACAGAGAGTGACACTTAAGCAATATAGCACTAGTGGGAGTGGGGTAGGTAAGGGATAATCCCACGGGTGGTGTTCGGCCGTAGCCTTCGAGGCCGCAGGCCGAGTGGCGTAGGCAACAACACCCGCGGGATTATCCCTTACCTACCCCACTCCCACTCGTGCTATATTGCTTCTATAAAACAATTCTACCGTCAACAAATTAACATTTCAACACAAAGTTATTGATTAAAAATGGTTTATTTCCCCATTGTTTCTCCGCAACAAAAAATAGTTCCATTGTCAACGTCTTGGTTTGAAATTTTAAGAATTTTGAATTAACGGTTTTCATCAACGCAAATTTTTCATCGCGGATTGATTTATTATTAGCTGTGAAAAGTCCCATAACTGTTGGTATGTTGACGAATAACCTCTAGCATGGAACGTCTCTTGTCCAATCAGACACAGCTAAATTACGGGATAGAACCCAATTGTTTTATAATTACGCTCATGACCCTTGTGTCTTGTCAGATTGATAACAAAGAACTGAAAGCCTGGGCTGGTAATGCCCTCCTTTCTAAGCTGCTTGCTACCTCTTAATACTACTGTTTACCATATCATGCCAATACATTAATTTTTGAGCAATTACAAACAACTACTGTATATCATGGTGGTGATTTGACAACTCACCTCAAAATCCACATTAGGTAAGCAGCTCCATCCACAGAAAGGCCCCTGTATTTTCAGGACAGGTTCGTGGTGTTCGTTCTCAATAGTGAACTTGGGGGTAATAGGGTGCCACTGCTGAAGCACATAGCCTACAGTATTTCCCGGTGGAGCTTGAATCTCAAGCTGAGACAGAAAAGGGGAGAATAGCTTAGGCTGCATCCATTCACATAATTGGGGCCATAAAGACCATTCAGCTTTTACACAAATCCCACAGTGGCTTCAGTATTGACTTTCTATGAAAGCACAGCATAAATTAGTCAGGACTGACTGGACACCAGAATCCTTACTACCGACTACCTTACTACAATCACAGACATAAACAACAGAAACTACTGTGCTTGGGTTAAAAGTGTACCCTGATGGCACAAAGTCTTACCTCTTGCAGACAACAGGGGAAGCAGCAGGACATACACTTGAGAGGTCTGGAGACTGTGATGATCTCTTGGCCGAAGTTGTCCACTACTCGAATAACGAACGAGCGTAGAGGACCACAGCACTGGCGACTTAGGCAGTCATTTTCCTCCACGGCGTAGAACACATTCTGACCCATGGAGTTCCGAATCTCATACTTGTTATTGCTTTCAAAACCCACGAGAGCTGCAAGTAAACAAGAAAATGCTATTTATTTAACACATTTTGATCATTTGTGTCTATTTAAGTATTTTTCGTCACATTACAGCTCAATAAATGAAATATTTTAAGAATCTCATCAAAAACATCACACAAAGCAGTGGAATTAAAGGAACAATATATTGTTGTTGTTGTTAAACAATGTCAAGTAATTTATTTACATACACCACAATGAGATACCAAAGACACAATAAGAACACATGTAGAATAAATAGTAGTTCTGTGATGAATACAAAATAAATTATATTCAACATGGAATTTGCTAGGAATAAACCCTTTTTTCTGCATTAGCCTAAATCATTACTGTAGATCCTAAAGAAGATAAAGCCAACTACACTCTACAGATTCATGACCTAAAACTATGCAATAACAAAGTTAAAGTGATTGATATCTTCACATACCTTCTATGAGCTCAACCTTCTGCTTGATCAGTAATTGGTCGACCTATTTGTAGGATAACATTAACAATGACAAAAATACTGTTATGCATAATGTCAGGCCACAACAGCAAATCGCTGTTTAAATTAATCTACACCCAGAACAATGAAAAAGAAGCGTTAGATTTATAATCGTATACTACAATCTACTCTCAGTCACTTTGCTTCGAATTGCATTACCTGTGTCAGGTATTCCAACCCCGGCGGACAGCCTGGTAAACCAGGATTGGGCACCGCGTACATGTTCATTTTGCTTCCGAGATTCCCTACACCAAATTAACAGGTGGTGAGTTTACTCGTTCGACAAACAATAAACCATCAATGCGGTGTCGGTTAGGTATCACAGAACAACACGCTGTGCGTTCATTGAGGTTAATTGAAATAAATGTATTTGCTCCCCAAAAACTTTTATTGTTTTAACATGTACGTGGAGTAGCTCACGTTCGATCGTCGAAGGGTATTACTATGGATCCACACAAGACATAAAATAGGCTGCCCTACCCAGGCAGCACACCAAACAAAATACAAACATCCCCGCCTTATCTGATTATATCGTGCAAGCGATACATATTAACTCTAGAAAGCACACTTAAAACATAACAAACATGAAAAGGTAACCTGTGTTAATAACAATAAACAGTATCTTCGAGGAAATCGACATAAACAAGATAAATCTCACCAGATCCTCCTTGGAATGAATCCTAACGGATTGAGACAAGTGCCTTCGCCCCATAGTAAACCCTATGTGCGATTGGCTAACGTCACTGTCATTGCTACTTTGCTAAACCAATCATATTGAGCTCCTTAAAATGGAATTGTGGGTGGCCAATAGGCACAGATTGCGCTGGAGAGGCCAGGATGTAGGCGTCAGGAATGGCATTCACAGAGATTACAGTTGAGAGGGTCGCCGATACACAACCAATAGCTTCAGCTCCATTCTGCAAAGAGTCAAAGTTGAATCACTTACGGTAAACTGCTACTCCAAACCCCGTATTAGAGCAGCCTATAAGAGTCTCTGATAGTAAAGAGGAGAGTTAATCCGTGACTCACAAGAAGCTGTAATGATTTTTAAACTTCCAGGCTGTAAACTACACTATCCTCAGGAATAAACCAAGCATCACTTCATAAAACACAATTAGTCCAAAATGCGGACTTGATTTGTTTAAGCTTTTGCTCATCTAACTCAGTTATTATTTCACTTGAATTGCTTTTATATCCTATATATTTAACGTTTTATACGTATTTAGTGTTTTTAATCTCAAATTGTATTCTTGTTTTTAAATATACTCGGTAAATTAATGTGATTCGACTTACCTTGACTACATTAGAGATTTCAAAATACGAATTTCAGCAACAGGAAGGCCCTACAGTTTTGAAGTTCAGTTATCACATTCAGACTTTTTTATAATTGCCAGTAATATTTTAAAAACTGCCTTAATGTATTTGAGTTTTGTAGACCTATTCGTAAAAGTAACATAGGCTCAGCAAACATTTTTAATTGATTGGGAACTCATCACCAGCACATGAATAGGACACATGCTTTTAAAATAATTCATAAAACATTCATTGTTATTGAAATATTGTTGTATTTGAAGTTAATTTGCATAACTTCTTCAGCATAACCGTGAGGGGATCCTTGTAAACAAAAGATGAAATATCAATATCACAGTTGTTTCTCTCTTCTACAGTTAGCCACATGTTATGAAAATAGTAATGGCAAACACAAATGCTCATGCTGGGAAGATACCATGCACTGAAGCACCCTAGGACATTGTTGAGGGTTTTGAGCCTTATGAGACTGTGCAAGAAGCAGTCATAACACAAGCTGAATGACATTGGCAAAGCATTCACCCTGCATGCTTTAGATGCTCTGAACATAATATCAATGTTTGCACAAAAGTCTGAGCTCTCAGTGATGGTCCTTTACTGGCCACTAAAATTATTGGTGAATTAACATACGTATTAAGGGAAACAAATTCTTCTGGAGAATATCCATACTAGATCTGATTTTAACTTGAATACATTAGACGGGAAGATCTGAGGACTGAGGATAGACAGGGTAAGCAGTTTGCTGATTTGCGGATCAAGAAGAAATACAATTTTAACGAACTTGCTGACATCTATCCACCCAGGCCAAAAGGCCTACTAAAAAAAAACCATCAAAACAATGCTCAAAACAAACTCTGGTACCATCAGATTACAAGAGAAGTGTGTGTGTGTGTGTGTCAACAGTTTGCGCCTTTTAAAAATAACCTCACTATCCCCATAGCATTACTGCATGGCTTGATTCTGGTGCTTTGCAATGAGTTGTGATTAACTAACATGGAAAGCAGGACTTTGGTAGTGTCACAGATAAAACATAAACTGTTTGACAGGTAACTATTGTCTGGTGGACATCCATCATGTTAAAAAGTGTGTCCATCTGTATTGTTGTTTAAAAAAGGATCTGTGTAGCAAAGGGTCTATGTGACTATATATTGTAGTTTAGGAGCCCAGAGCTTCAACAGGGAGGATGATCTGTTGCTTGATGAGCTAGGATGGTTAGGACACACATTCTAAATTTACAGCATCTGAATCTTAGTTATGATAGTTTAAGACGAATGCAATACTGTCAATTTGAGGTGAATCTTTTGTTTTAAGAACAACTATACATCCATGATGTCTTCAACTGTCTGTGTGCACGTCCGCAAGTGAGTATAATCAAGGCCTTAAGCAGAAAGTATAGTTCTCTGGACACTGTGTGCAGGATGCAGATTTTGTCGTACGGACTTGTGCCCATTGACTACGCATGTGCATGCAGGTTTTAAAGGCAGGACAGGAACGGTCTTCTTCCGTAATTAGTCATTTGGTGTGGGTTAGGTGTTGGTTTATGGTGCCTCTAACAAACATTTCAGGACCCCACTGTACCAGTTGTTCAGTCTTCCCACCCCCCTGCTGAGACTCAACCTCTATTCTCTGTCTGTGGCTTTGTCCCTGTGCTTTTCCATGCCAGGGTGAAACTAGGGGGCGGGAAATTAATTGAAGTGTGCTAAGTGAAACATGATGATTTCTTTCTCATGTTTGGGCTTATTATTGGTACCAGCATGCTACAGCAGAACTGTTAATTGTATTATACAGCGGTGGATTGCTGATCAGCCTCTGCACTGGATCGATTGGTTACACGGAATGTTACGTCAGCCTGGAGCCTGTCCCTGAACCAAGTCGAATTAACAAGCTGCAAGGTCCCGTAGCAGCACTGTAGGCCTCTGAGGTAGAATTCAGAACTAGATACAGATTGTGCCTATGGAATATGTCAAGATAAAAAAATCGGCCGTGGCAATATCCTGAGTGACGCTTTCCCTAGAAGAAACCGGTTATTAAAAAGAGTTGGTGATCAGCCAACAAAACCTAGTAGCAATATACATTAAAAGACAGGGGCTAAGGCTGAGTTCCTAATTGAGTAGAGTTAGACAATGAAAATGTAGTCAGATTAATTATGGTCGTAACAAGGAAGGTGCTTTAATAAATGCTATGTTTTCAGCCAAGCGAAGAGCGACGTACCCACTTAAACCTTCAGAACACTTATTCTGCCATTTGTATAGGAAGTGACGTCTTACAGTGCACTGGCAGGACCAAGAGAAACCAAATCTATGTATGCACACACACACACACACACACACACACACACACACACGCTATTTATTCACTCAGCAGGAGCTTTAACCCCAAGCGACTTATTGTACAGATGCACATTTTCATGAGTATGTTTGCTCCCTGATACTGGAGACCCACTCGTGATTCAGTGAATCAAAGCTGACTAGATCACCAGCAACGGTATTTTAAAGTAGAAAGGTCTCACTATGTAGATAGAGGAGTAAACGATTGGAGGGGCAGAGAAAACTATAAAAAAAGAACAGTCTTGCTGTAGATTCACATGACATAGAGATATTACACTGTGATTGAGAGAAATGTGTGCAAAAACTAGTATAGTTTAGAAACACCCATGCGAAAATCTGTGTCAGCATTGCGTGAAGCCGTGTCCGCAGAATCATATTTAAGCCCTTAGACTTGTTTAGCAAGGGTGGCCAGACCTATTGGGGGCACTCCCATCAGAAGTGCAGTACCCTCGTCTTCAATGTCGGAGGTCAGAGAAATCTCAGAGACAGCATGAAAAGGCATCATCCTAGATAGGGACTCAGTCTTCCAGAGTGAACAGCCCTCTGAAACATCGTTTGCCATGACCTAGTCTACACTGTAGAACTTCCCACTGAGACTACCGATCCAGTTGTGAGGGGGCGGAGAGTCTAAATCAACTCCAACATTCAGTTGCCAAGATGCTTTAGAAGAAAGTTGAAAAACATGGCCAACTAAATCAGATTTTTTTTTGGTCACATTCCAGCACATTTTTCTGAGTGTGAGGTGCAATTTCTTGTTCTTTATCTCGGCCAGATGTTGCACTTTTAGTAACATAAACAACAAGGAATGTTTCCCACAAACTGTGTCAACAGATAAGAAGCCAAGATGTACACTAATGCCCTAGCCTCAATCTCCAATGAGCTCTGTTCCCAAGACATGTGAAACAACCCCAATAGAACAATGGCTCCCGATGACTACCACTGAAAAGTTTTAGCGTTGCACAGAAGAGCTTGATTTTGAATCTGCTGTTTTCAGGTCACTCTTTTATTAACCGAAATTATCAAGTTAAAGAATAATGGATACTTAGTAACTCTTTCAGCATATTTGGTAACATGCTTGCATGTGCAGAAAACACTTGGGATAAAAGCAGCTACTATAATTTAAGTTCAACATAAACTTTTGATTATGTTGTCTCTTGTAACACGCTCAATGCATAATGTACAGCAACTACTTTTTTACAAAATGTGAAAAGAAATGTTTAATATTATGTTTTATAGAAGAATAGAATAGTACAATATTACTGATTGGGTGTTGATATGACACTACTAGGGAACGTCCTCCAATAATCTTAAAATAGGAAAAGGTCTAGTTGTGCCTCTTGCACAAGTACAGGAACCCTTGTGTGAAAGATTATCTTGGAGCTTTTCCAGTATTTTGGGAAGTGTGCGTGTTAAATTAAAATGGTGGCAGAAATGCGTTGTGCCTGCAGGATGGCTTGGTCAGCGTCTGCCAACATGAAATCTGCCCAGTCCGTGGCGGAGCTGTTGATGCAAGATGTCATGGCCACACCCAGTTGGCAGAAGGGTGTGGGTTAGGTTAGGAACACCCTAGCCAAAAGCAGCACCAACCAGGGCTCCTCTTTTGAAGTTGGTCCAGGCCTCGCCCAGCAGTGCAGCACAAGTAGAAAGTAGGATAGAGAGAAATCTCAGTACCTGCCAATTCTTTTCAACACCATACACAACACTAATTTAGTCATTTTAAAACTATGGCATGAATATGGATGTTGATGAATGACATTACAAACCAGTTGATATATAATACTCTTCAGAGAGCACATCCCTTCCAAACTGGCACCTTGACTAGTGCTTAACTTGCACTTACAGCAGTTACATTTCTGCACTTCTTTTTCTTTTCAATGTCGTTTTTCTATTTCTTATGTAAAGTAGTATTTATTGTTACACCAGGTTTTTATTGCTCTTAACTTGACTGTTCTCGCCCTTGTACGTCGCTTTGGACAAAGGCGTCTGCTAAATGACTAAATGTAAATAATACGAAGTTGGATCATGCATGTACCTGTTCCCAGATGTACCCCCTGTTGACAGCTGCCACCATCTCACCGTTGGCAATCTCCTTTGCCCTCTGGTGGGTAACTGCTGTCTTGTCAGAGTGGAGACTTTCACTTCAACCTCCTCTTACAGCTCCTTGACTACAGCCTCTGATATGTCTTTGGCCTCACTCTCAAGGCAACAGATTCAGCAGCCTTCACTTCTTCATCAAATGCCTCCTACATGGGTAGATCTTTTGGGATATCAAGTTACAAAGCAACATGGTGTATAAAATGAGATCATGGTGTGGTGAGGAATTGTATTAAATAATACATACCCTGCCAATGGTTGGTTGATACATGTTTGGGATATCAAAGGCCCTGAGAACCAATCTGAAATCCAGACATAAGGCCAAACTCCTCTGCCAGAAAAACATATTCCTAGTGACTGCAGTGGAGCGTTCATCTGAGGCCATGGCACTCTCCTATCCAGCATTGGCAATACAGATTTCAATTAATTTGTAATTATGAAAATATTATGTTTACTGAACAAAACAGGTTCAATAATACAGACACACTGTACACTAAGGTCAAGTCTAGCTAGCTCTCCAGGTCCTTAAACTTGTTTTTCCAGGTCTAGTAAAAATGAAGGAAAAGTGAAAGGAAAAAAAGGAATGAAATCTCTCTATTTTTTTTTTTTAGATCGCTATGTCTCATCTCTCAAACAAATGACCTGGTGACCAGCAGCAGCCAACAACCTTCAAAAGCCACCTTGAGTCTGGCCTGGTGCTCGACCACCCAGTCATGTACCTGAAAAAGCCTAAGGGGGGAAAGGAGAACTCACCAGTGCCCTGATAAGGTGTGGTATTATAGCGGAAAAGCACCTGAGAGAGACAGGGGGCCAAATGCAATGCAATGAAATAATTGCACTACAGGGTTTGTATGGGACAAACCCATACAAGTAGAAGAGCTGGTGGAGTAAAGGACTCTCAAAGCTCCTACCTTGGTCTGAATGAATACGGCTCTTAACTTGAAAATCCATGCTGTCAGAAGGATCCTGACCACGGTAGAAGCCCGCTGATCCCGAGTAGGGACAGCAACGATGTATTTGGTGAACACGCCAGTCAAGATGGGGACATTCTGTAATCCATTCTTGTATGGCTCCAACACTGTGGTAACTATGGTAAGATCTAGACGCAAGTGGCCCATTAAACTGTGGTGCTGATCCAGAATATTTTACAACTTGCCAACGACTGCACTCTTGGCACAACCACTGCTTTATGTCCGGAGACTTCCCTGGAACGAATATCAGAGAGAGTATGGCTCAGAAGGACAGATGCCATCGACTGAGTCACAGACATCATTCACCATACACCAGTGGCTATTTTTAAAAGCATCTCTAATAGACATTGCGTTAAAAATGTATTTACACATTAACACCTCTGTCTTATTCCAACCATCTAGTTGTTGTGCATTGTTGCTTGATTGTGAATCTGCACACATTGACTCTTATTCTGGAGGAGCCATTCATTGTAGTATTCTGTTCACGTTACAATTTGGTTTCATATCCGTTAATATTTTTTGATATGTCAGCCATTTTTGACACAGATTGACGACAAGTTACAATTTAAAAATATTTTAGTTTATTGCAAACAATACAAACAGTCATGTATAACTGCAGTTATCAAAAAAGGGAGATAATTCTAGGGGAGAGAAGTGGATGTGTGAGCATGTGTGAGAAAGTGTATGTGGGAGAAAAAAGGTGATCATACGGTGTATGGTGATTGGTGACAATAGATTGTATGGCAGTTAATTCATTTTAAATATATTTGGGCTATCAACATTTATTTATTCCCAATTGAAATATTGTTTTTGGAAATATCATGGGGACAACCCTCCCACAAACACTTATGAGGTAAGATTAATGTTTTAGTACTAGTCATGCAGATGAAAAGTAAACTTGTGCTTTATTTATCTTCTGTAATAATTTTTCCATGTGTATCTACCACATTATTCTACCACATGAAGTACGTTTCTGTGGTAATAAACGTTCTGTGTAGATAACGAGACAAAGGGTCCAGCCTTCACAACATTAAAGCAAGAGATGTGCATGCACAACCACTGTTTATTGTTCTGTACAATTTAGAAACTCAAATGCAACCCAAACGCTAGGCTAGAAGGGCTGAATGAAGAAAGAAACTTTGTCTCAGGGACTTCTATCCATTCAAATTAGACATAAATATTTAAATTCTGCTGGTATGTTGTCACTGACACAACATGATTTTGCTGCCCTGACTGTAGAACCAAAAGCCAGGATACAGTGGCTCAGTGAATGTCGTGTGTATTTTGTGCAGAAGAGTCATTGTATCAGAGACACTGTAGAAAGACAGAGTTCCTGTCTTGTGATCAACATACACTCCTATTCTAGAGGTGGAGGTAGGCTTATGAGGAAGTGACATTTTTTTACAATCATGTATGAATTTGAAGCCAGATGAAGAGCAGTCCAAACTCCAAGACTTATTCGTGTATCCTAGAAGTCTATAATTAGCGATCCCTTTGTACGGTACAGCAATGGAAACATTTTTTCCTGACCACTCAACCTCCCAGTAGCAGTGTTTAGATACAGCTTCTCTACACAGCACCTGACCATATGAAATGAATCTATCTGGATGGTTAGGATATGAATGTCTCACATGGCACCATTCTCCAACTCTGTTTCCCTCAGACAGTGTGAGGGCATTATTAGCAGTGTTGGGATCCAGGGTTAGCTGGCAGGCATCTGAGGGAGGATAAAACATGACTCATTCAGCAGTAGTGATTGGGGCTTACTGGTTTAAATTATTGATATTAATCAATTATTATATGCACTACCAAATAGAGCAGGGCTCTTCTCTTGTGTATGTGTGTTTATATTTTGTATGTGTGTTTATGTATTTGTACATGCAATAGATATATATGTGTATCATATACTTACATGTCAGGAAATCCTCTCTGGTCGTGGGCTCAGGCAGTGATAGAAAGCCCACTGGCTCTGCTGTAAAGACAAAAAGACACCTATCAACAACCACAACTTTCTGGGTCACATCAATATAGTATTCAGATGTGATGTTTTCAAAGTCTTTGTACTAATGCGTCTCATACCAATTTTAGATATGTCCTTTAGTCCCTGCCCAAGTGCATCCTCTAGTTTCTCCCTGAGCTGAGAAAGTCTTTCTTTTACTTCATCAAAAGACAGATCTGTGTGGACCGTGTGTCTGGGTGAGTTGTCAGAAGCAGAGGAGGAACAGAGAGACTGGAAACTCTACAAGGAGACAGAAAATGAGTCAAATTCAATTTAACAAACATAAACCTTGGTGCAGGAGACTTTTAAGACCACTTCCACTCTGACACGTCCACACTGACATGTCCAGCTCCAGTCTAGTCTTAGTCAGATCAGATCTAATGCAATGCAAAATGGCAATGATGTTAGGGGTTATGGATGTAATATTTAAAATGATATAACAATTACAATGTTTCTGCACTGCACATTGTGTA
The DNA here is from genome assembly GCF_963457725.1 of Sprattus sprattus. NCBI lineage: Eukaryota > Metazoa > Chordata > Actinopteri > Clupeiformes > Clupeidae > Sprattus > Sprattus sprattus. Next base: position 7,741,754 of record NC_137915.1, on the reverse strand, counting down.
AGTAAAGAAGGTTGCCTTGGTTACCTTCTCTTTTCTATTATGTTTCATTAGTAAAGAGCACCTGAATAGGAAACTGATGTTTTGACTGACAGTTAGAGCGGTCTTAACAGTGACTTTTTACAGACCTGCATAAATAAACTAATCTCATCTGTGATAATGCATCATATCTGAGTAGTGACAGTACCTGAAGGAAACAAATGTTGTTGTCAGTGTGTGAAAGCTGCTCCAGCTCAGCATCTCTCTTCTTCAGCTCAGCAATCTCCTGCTCCAGTTACTCCATGAGTTCTTCTACTCGACACACCTCAGCCCTCTCCTGATCTGTGATCAGTTTGGTAACCTCAGAGCATCTTCTCTCAATGGAGTGGATCATTTCAGTAAAGATCCTCTCACTGTCCTCCACTGCTGCCTGTGCAGAACTCTGTTGGGACACAAGACAAGACACGAGACATGAATTGCTACAGCAGTCTCTTGTTATTTCCTCTGGTTGATAGAACTCACCTGAAGAGTTTTCACAGCCTGTCTCAGGTCCTGCAGTTCATTCTCTTTTTCATGGATTATCCGTTGGGATTTTCTCTGAGTATCTCCCAACAGTTTCTGTGAACAGGTAAATCTATTAGATTTGAGTATTTAGCGTATTGAAAGAATAAAACATATCATGTACAGATAAAATACATTTCCTTGTTAAAGAAGCTAGAACTCAAAGTCATCAACATCAACACTATTTTCATTTAACCATAACCCTGAACCCTATATGTTGATGTATCAAATGTGGGCAGGAAGTCAAGAAAATAACCTTTCGGTCAAAAACTGAGAATAAAGTCAGAGAATGCTGCTGTTATTCTCATTCACGTGTTTATCAGTGCACAATAACACATTTTAGCTGGAAGGCCTTTGTCAGTATCAGGAGTACCGGCTAAGCGAGTCTCACCTGTTTCTCAGTTCTCTCTGCTGCGACTGAAACTGTTTTATGTCCACTATGTTCATCCATGACACACAGCATACATATGCACCTCTGATCAGTGCGACAGAAGACCTTTAGTAGTTCATCATGATGAGAGCAGATCAGATCTTCTAGTTTACCAGCAGCTTCAATCACTTTGTGTTTCTTCCCTGGGTTGAGATCATTATGAACTCTGAAGTGAGTTTCACAGTAAGAGGACAGACACACCAGACAGGACTTGACTGCCTTTCGTTTTCTCCCAATGCAGACGTCACACTCCACATCTCCGGGTCCAGCATAACAGTGAGCAGTTGGAGCAGCCTGGATTCCCATAATCTTCAGCTTCTCCACCATTTCAGCCAGCATGGTGTTTCTGGCCAAAACTGGCCTTGGTGTGAAGGTCTGTCTGCACTGTGGACAGCTGTGGACTCCCTTCAGATCTTCCTGATCCCAGCAGCTCGTGATACAATCCATACAGAAACTGTGTCCACAGTTTATTGCCACAGGGTCCTTCAGTAGATCAAGACAGATTGGACAACTAAACTGGTCCTGACCCCATAAAACACTGGCCTCTGCCATTTTGGGCTACTCTCTGTCTGTATCTATGTATTTTCCTCTCTCTCTTTGTTCCGGTTGTTTACTGTTATAATCTCTTCCTGACAGTCAAGTTAGAGGCAGAACTTAGTTTCGTTTCTCTGGAAAGGGCTGAGCACTGAGGGGTGGGAGTGGCTTCCTAAGTCTGTGAGAGTGGGAGGAAGTGGGAGGGGCAGCAGTGCAGAGAGCACAAGAGAACAACACTACCTCATGTTAACCCAAGAGAAGGATTATGGGAAACAGGACACATAGGAAAAATATCACATCAGATCTTTCAGTCCTTCATTGTCATCATGAGTCATGTGTCTTTGCACTAATTTCACAGCTGATCAGGCTGTTCAACCAACAGCATTTTACCGTTTATATGCATATGAGAATAAATCAACAGAACAAGGACTGATTTATCATCCTTTATTACCAAGTATACAAAAAATATGCACATTCAAATACCACTTGGCTTGACTGACACTGAGTACAGTTCTCAGGTAGATTCCACCCATAATGTCAGTCTGCTCTGGTTCTCTCTGTCATCACCCGTCACAGTTTTGTGTTTTTGGTGTTCTGAAGAGAACTCTCATCACATTTTGGCACTTGATGCACATTCTTAGACTCCAAGAAAGGAAGGACTCAGGTGATTTTATTAAGCCACTGGTGAAACTGATTGTTGTGGTTTGGTGAAATTTTTACGTCTGTCTGCGGAGTTTTCTCCACTCCTGGGCCCTATTCGGCGTAGCTGGCTAAGTGGGTTAGTGAGCTAGATTCCTGGCTAAAATAAAAAACGCCCCTCTTTTTTGTTCGGTGAAGCATCTTTCCATAAATCACCATAGTAACATATCAATCAGCACTAACCTGCTCCCGGGCAGGCTAACCTAAGTTTAGCTGGATAAGCTTGCCACACCTCCGGCAAAAGGAGGGATCCCATTGACCAAGGAGTCATATTAGATAGTTTGATTAGCGCAGGGAGAGAGAGTTCTTTGCGATCGCCAAGATCCATTATTCCATCATGATGAGTTCTTGTATAAGCGCTACCAATTCAGCCGACAAGGAATAATTCATTTACATGACCTTCCCGAGTCACTTATTTCAAACACTGCAGTCGAACTTTTTGCGAGGGGTACATTTGTAGTGACGGCGATGCGGAGAACAAAGCACTCATAATTATATGACCGTGTTATTAGTAGGGTAGACTGAGTACAGTTGAGACATGGGTACAGTTGATACACCCGAAATAACTTGCATGCGCAGCAATCCTGAGACGTGATTTTTAGTTTGCACATGCATACTAACGTCTTCTTTGATCCTAGGAAAAAAACAGACACAGACACAGGCACAGGCACAGACACAGGCACAGGCACAGGCACAGACAGCAGCAGGATCATAACTTGAGGGGAAAAGGAGAGAGGGAAGGAGGGAGAGAGATAAGGAGTTTATTACAATTACAGTGGTTAGCGTGTAGGCCATAAATCCTTGGGTCTTTGAAGGACTTTGAAACTGACAGACGCTTCACATGTGAAACTTGACTTGACACAAAGTGATAAGACAGGAGTCATACGTCAATCATTCCCCTCTGAAGTTCATTAACCTTTTATTGGCAAACTGAAAAAAAGACAATCTGATTACAGCAAAATAGCTTCTTTTCCATAGGGAAACTGGCAAAGGTGTAGGAACCAGCTTTTTATTTAACAAACATGCATGTCTTTGGGACCTGCAGACCTATATACTGTAAATATATGCCATTTATATATATATATATATGTGTGTGTGTGTGTGTGTGTGTGTGTGTGTGTGTGTGTGTGTGTGTGTGTGTGTGTGTGTGTGTGTGTGTGTGAGTGTGTGTGTGTTTGTGTGAATGCACGCAAGACACAAGATAAAATTGCTGGACATGTGCCATGTAAGTTTGTATAGTGTATGTGTGTGTACATTTTGTGTGTGTGTGTATGTGTGTGAACCATTGTATGTGTATAAGTTGTGGCATCACGATGGGCCAGCTAGTAGATGGGTGTGGCAATCCCCTCGAGGACTGGCTGCCACACCACAAGATGGCCGCCATTCAAAATACTACATTTGAATAATTTTCGTTCTGTCGCCTTTTTCTTTATGCATTTCTTTCTGATGGTGATCTGCATATTTGCTGATAGGATGTTACTAGCTGTAGCATTTGTGCTGAAGTGCCATCGCTTTCTCTCTAGAGAAATCACTCTCATTCTTATGTTTGTTTTTGTGTCTCTGTTTGTTCCTCTTGCTCTTTCCTTTTCTCTCAAATGCACACACACACACGCACACACACACACACAAACACACACACACACACAAACACACACACACACACACACACACACACACGCACACGCATACGCACACGCACATGCGGACACGCGCACATGCGGACACGCGCACACACACACCCTGAAAATTATGAAGTTCATTGCCAGGCCATAACAAGACGGTCATGTAGGCTGTCAATGACAGTAGCAGTGAAAATGAGGGACACTGTCATTCCTCTTCATGCCTGCCTCCCTCTCTATATCCTCATCTCTCTTCTTGCCTTCCTCCCTCCCCCCGCTGTCTTTCACAATTCTCTTACTCTAAACAAGCTAACTTTAACAAGTTTGGGCCTTAGCGGTTTCATCAGGGAATTTTACTGTTCTCTTAATGCCTTTAACTCATCTGATGTGTAATTAATAAACCACTGTTGATTGTAATTAATGTAATTTATCCATTCTACCATTTTGTTGTTCAAACACTGACATCTCACTCACTTCCTGGTCCCCCAATGTGGGATAGGGGAAAGTGACAAACGCTGGCCACCTTGGTCCTTCACAAATACATTTTCTTATGTTTGTACGTCCGTCTTGTAAAACTTTGTCAATCTCTGTATTGGACTCATCTGTCCATCTTTCTGTTGTGAGTTTTTCTGTTGGTTTGTGATTCTGCCAGTCACCATGAGTGATTCAGAACCTAAAGATCACCTTATGATCCTGGATAACCTGGTTGATCAGCTAAAATGTAACGATGAGTCTTTATGACTTGCTTGGTGAGCTGCAGAAAGAGGAGGCAGCAGCAGCATCAGTGAGTACATCTGAACCTACAGTCAGGTAGAGAAAGAGAAACATTGATGGAAACGAACTCTATGCAAGACCAAGGTTACGCACAAATCAAACAGTAATGAAACATCGGAGAAATGATGATGCTCGCAAGAGACTGTTACCTGGAGGAGGAGTTCAGCAATCAGAAGGTTGCTAGTTTCGATCCCGACTCCTCCTGTCCAGCTGGTGGGAGGATGCTGTTGAAGCAGGTGAGTGGGAATGGTGAGCCTTTTGGTGTTGGAGACGGCTGGTGGGTACTCTGGAACTGCAAGAAATGACCACACGAAACTTGAGTAAGCAAAAACTCTCAATTAAACATTAAAGACCGCATTAAAACAAAAGAATAACTGAGAGGAGCTTTCAGTATGTGGTAGACTACTGAGCTGTATATGTCCTGGATCTGGATCCAACTAACCCACCTGCAGAGGCACATCGTGGACCTGCTGATCGTGCCACTCCTTCTGGTGACCAGTAGCAGCCAACAACCTTCAAAAGCCACCTTGAGTCTGGCCTGGTGCTCGACCACCCAGTCTTGTAAACTACCCATGAGAAAGCTTACGGGGAAAAAGGAGAACTCACCAGTGCCCTGATTAGGTCTTGCATTATAGCACAAAAGCACCTGTGAGAGACAGGGGGCCCAATGCATTGCAATGAAATAATCGCACTACAGGGTTTGTATGGGACAATAACCCATACAAGTAGAAGAGCTGGTGGAGTAAAGGACTCTCAAAGCTCCTACTTGGTCCGAATAAATACGGCTCAGAACTTGAAAATCCATGCTGTCAGAAGGACCCTGGCCACGGTTGAATCCCGCTGATCATGAGTAGGGACAGCAACGATGTATTTGGTGAACACGCCAGTCTTGATGGGGACATTCTGTAATCCATTCTTGTATGGCAACAACACTGTGATATCTATGGTAAGATCTCTTTTGTCTTAGACATAGGTGGCCCATTAAACTGTGGTGCTGATCCAGAATCTTTTACAACTTGCCAACGATTGCACTCTTGGCACAACCACTGCTTTATGTCCAGACACATCCCTGGCACAAATATAAGAGAGTTTATACCCATATGAAACTTCAGCTTTAAACATTAAAGACTGCATTAAAACAAAAAAAAACTGACAGGAGCTTTCAGTATGGGGTAGACTACTGAGCTGTGTATGTCCTGGATCTGGATCCAACTAGCCCACCTGCAGAGGCACATCGTGAACCTGCTGATCCAGCCGCTCCTACTGGTGACCAGCAGCAGCCAACAACCCTCAGAACACACCTTGAGTCTGGCCTGGTGCTCGACCACCCAATCCTATAACCAACCCAGGAGAAAGCCTACTGGGAAAAAAGGAGAACTCACCAGTGCCCTGATAAGGTGTGGTATTATAGCAGAAAAGCACCTGACAGAGACAGGGGGCCCAATGCAATGAAATTGAATAATTGCACTACAGGGTTTATATGGGAGTGTCGGGAAGGGCGTGTCCCTGGTGCCCCGCCCCATCAATAGTTACACCAGTGGCTATTCAAATACCTCTGACATTGATTTACACAATTAAAATTGATTTACACATTAACACTTGTGTCTTATTCCATCACTCTAGTTGTTGTCCATTGCTGCTTGAATGTGAATCTGCACACACTGACATTCATTTTAGGATTTTGTTCACATGTTACAATTAGGTTTCACATCCGTTCATATTTTTGATATGTTACAGTCAGCCATTTTTGACTGCACAGATCGACGACAAGAATTACAATTTAAAAAGATTTTAGTTTATTGCAAATAATACAAACAGTCATGTATAACTGCAGTTATCAAAAAAGGGAGCTAATTCTAGGGGAGAGAAGTGAATGTGTGAGCATGTGTGAGAAAGTGTATGTCGGAGAAAAAAAGGTGATCATATGGTGTATGGTGACAATAGATTGTATGGCAGTTAATTCATTTTAAATATATTTGGGCTATCAACATTTATTTATTCCCAATTGAAACATCGTTTTTGGAAATATCATGACACTTGGCCAAATACAGGCAACAACCCTCCCACAAACACTCATTAGGTAAAATTAATGTTTTAGAACTAGTCATGCAGATGAAAAGTAAACTATGAAAGTTATCTTCTGTCATAATATTACCATGTGCATCTAGGATTTAGGATCTACCACATTATTCTACCATATGAAGAAAGTTTCTGTGGTAATTAACTTTCTGTGTAGATAACTGCACAAATTGTCCCGTCAACATTGAAGCGTATGATGTTCATGCACAATCACTGTTCATTGTTCTGTACGATTTAGAAACTCAAATGCAACCCAACACCTAGGCTAGAAGGTCTGCTGGTATGTTGTCACTGACACAATCTGATTTTGCTGCCCTTATCGTGGAGCCAAAAGCCAGGATACAGTGGTTCAGTGAGTGCTGTGTGTATTGTGTGCAGAAGAGTCATTGTATCAGAGACACTGTAGAAAGATAGAGTTCCTGTCTTGTGATCAACAAACACTCCTATTCTAGAGGTGGAGGTAGGTTTATGAGGGAGTGACATTTGTTTAGCATCATGTATGAATCTTTGGCTAGATGAGGAGCACCACAAACTCCAAGACTTGTTATTGAATCCTAGTGCACAATCATTATGATTTCCTTTCCTTGAGAGCCCTTTGTATGATAGAGCAATGCGAACAGCTCCTGAACACTCAACCTCCCAGTAGCAGTGTTTAGATACAGCTGCTCTACACAACACCTGACGCATTATATCAAATCTGTCTGGATGGTAAGGATATGAATGATTCTTATTAGGGCACCATTCTACAACTCTGTTTCCCTCAGACAGTGTGAGGCCATTATAAGCAGTGTTGGGATCCAGGGTAAGCTGGCAGGCATCTGAGGGAGGATAAAACATGACTCATTGAGCAGTGGTGATTAAGGGCATACTAGTTTAAATTATTAATATTAATCAATTATTGTATGCACTACCAGATAGAGCAGGGCACTATGCTCTCCTCTTGTACAGTGGTGGCCAAAATTATTAGAACACTAGACATATTTAAGAGTTTTCAGTTGTTTTTGTTGAATTGGCCATTAAAATACCCTAAAAACGAAGTCATCATTATGCTCTATAAACCATAGAGTAGAGCCATCAAAATGAGATTTAGGTCATTTTCCGTACAAAAACAAATTAGGCCTATTTCACTGTCAATGTCACACAATCATGTTCCTGCAGAGAAGAAGCCAGTCAGGTGTTATTGTGGTTAAATTGATGGTGATGCAAGAGTCTTAGGATACAGCTTGGCGATTCTTTTGAATGTACAAGGCCTTTCCTGCTCATTAAGTGATTGGTAACATCAGGGTTTTGTCACTGAGGCCACACCACCAAATGGTATAGATCCAAAGCCTCTAGAAGCAGTCTTGAAGCACATGTTGCTCTTTGAACATGGCTAAGGTGAAGAAGGAGCAATCGAGTGAGCAACGGGTTCGAATAAAGGCTTCTTTTTATGCTGGCTGGAGTAACTGCCCCATAGCCAAGGACTTGAGATGCAGTCCAAGCACTGTAAAGTACACTTTAGACCACCATGGCACCAGAACCGAAAGGGGAGAGGTTTCAAAAAGGAACTCTCAGACACACAAGTGAAGCATCTCAAAATTCTCAGTCTTCAGGACCGAAGAAAGACTTTACAAGAACTGTGTGACGAGATCAACATCACAATGACTAATGGTGCAACAGTGTCTTCAAGAACTGTCCGCCGGAAACTGGGAGAAGAAGGACTTTTTTGCAGAATAGCAGCAAAGAAACATTACTGAAAGAGAACAATTGAGTGTAACGCCTGAAATTTGCAAAAGAACACAAGAAATGGACAAAGAAAGATTGGTTTAAGAGTGGTCCGTGTATCTTCTGGCCAACCGATTTTCGTTTTAAAACCAGGAAATGGAAAACGGATAATGAGCCGTCTTCCGTCTCCCGTCTCGGAGTCGAAAAATGGGAAACGAGGAACGAACCTATTTCCCATTTCCGATTTCCGATTTCAAAACGTTTAGAACGTTTTCTGTGGTTCGTGTGCGTGGTTATGAATGGAAATTCGGGTAAATAAAAACAGGGGCAATTTTCCATCACTGATTTTGCATTAATATGACCCGGGACTGGTTCTGTGACAAGGGCCTAGACGCTCGTAGAGAGTCAGTTGATGGTGCATCTTTGGCGGACACATATTTCTAACATCCCGGTGCCTGTGGAGGTTGAAAACAAGGGCCTGGAAGCTCGTAGAGAGTCCGTGGATGGTGCTCTGTCCTCGGACACATATTTTTGACATCCCGGTGCCTGTGGAGGATGAAAACAAGGGCCTAGAAGCTCGGGGCCAGTCAGCTGATGGTGCACTGTCCTCGGACACATTATCTTCACATCCTGGTGCCTGTGGAGGATGGAGACAGGGGTCTTGCAGCTCGGGGCCAGTCCGCTGATGGTGTAGCCTACTATTCTCGGACACTTGTTGCTTACAACTTCATCAACGGTAGCCATGATTAACAGACACTGACAAAAGACATCAAGTTCCGGGTCATATTAATGCAAAATCAGTGATGGAAAATTGCCCCTGTTTTTATTTACCCGAATTTCCATTCATAACCACGCACACGAACCACAGAAAACGACCCGTTCCCCGTTTGGAAAATAAATGGGAAATGGGAAATAGGTTCGTTCCTCGTTTCCCATTTTCCGACTCCGAGACGGTAGACGGGAGACGGCTCGTTGTCCGTTTTCCATTTCCTGGTTTTAAAACGAAAATCGGTTGGCCAGAAGATACACGGACCAAGAGTTGTTTACTGATGAGTCCAGGTTTGAATAGTTTGGCAAGAAGCAAAGCGTGTATGTTCCACGAAGTGAGGGGGAGAGATATAAAAATGAGTGTCTCTTGCCAACAGTTAAGGTAGTATTATAGTGTGGGGTGTAATTTAAGCCTCAGGAACAGGTGACTTTGGCTTAATTGATGGCATCATGGATACAAAAGTATACCACAACATTCTGGTGAGGCACGGAGTTCCTTCTTGGAGACGTCTTATTGGGCCTGGATTTATTTTCCAAGAGGACAATGACCCTAAACATTATTTTAACTATTGCGGGATCTACCGGCGACAAGGAATCTGCTGGAACATTGAAAATTATGGACCGGCCCTCTCAAAGTCTGGACTTCAAAACCGTCAAGCAAATTCAGGGCAAGTTGGAAAATAATAAACTCGACAGATCTATTGTAAATTCCAAGGAAAGCCTTTCGCTTGAGTTGCAGAAGGCATGAGATAACATTAGTGTTGAAGTTCTCAAGAAATATATTGACTCTATGCCAGAGAGATGTGCTGCTGTAATTGCTGCAAAAGGTGGACGTACCACATATTAAAGTTAAAAGAGGATAAAAACAGTAGGACTCACTTCATCTGATATTTGTTGTGCTCAGAACAGCCATATGCATGTTTCATGAACATTATGAATTTAAATCATGTTTTGGAGGCAAAAAAAGGTAATTATTCTCAGATCTGTCAGGTGTTCTAATAATTTTGGCCACCACTGTATATGTGTGTTTGTATTTTGTATGTGTGTTTTTGTACATGCAGTACCTATATGTGTATCATATCCCTGTAAGCAAAATGACGTCCCCTAGACGTCCTGTAATGGTCTCTCTGAACGTTCTAAAAACGTAAATGTGTATGGTTCCCGTGACAACTTTAGGATGTTTTGCACGACGTTCCAAGACCGTCCCGAGGACGTTGCGGTGACAACTGGGAAACGTTTTCTATAGGTCATGGGGACGTTATGCAGGACGTTGCAAGCACCTCCCGAGGGCATTGTGGTTACGTCTGGGGAACGTGTTTCTATAGGTCCTGGGGACGTTCTGCAGGAAGTTGCAAGAACGTCCTGAGGGCATTGTGGTGACATATGGGAAACGTGTTTTAGACGTCCTGGGTACGTTATTCAAGGATGCACCGCGGACGTAGCAGGCACGACCGTTTTTGCTGAGCTAAATGAAGAAAATAAAATAATAATAGATCGCGGAGCCGTCATTTTGCTTACAGGGCGCACACACACACGTACATTTATTTTACACATTTCATATGATATGCATAGACACAGACACACACGATTACGGGCATGGGAATTGAACCGTAAACCTTCCTATTACTAAACGAGATCGCTACCTACTGTCCTAACACTGTCTGATTACGATTGTGTCACTTTAACAGGTTTATCACAGTGTGAGACAGCCAACAAACTTAGTCTTTTTTTCCGAGGGTTTGAGGAAAAGCATATTGTAGCAATCTCAGTCACTACGCATTGAGGGTTTTCCGTAATGATTACTTTTTAAATTAACATCCATGGCACATCACGGACGTGCGGGCAGGGAGGCAGAATAACTAGCCAAACTAAGAATGATGAAATAAAATAAATATGAATGCTTCTTTACTGATCTGTGCTATAAATGTAATGTCTGCATGATTCCAATACAATGCATACATAGGAAGGTGACCAAGTGTCTAGCTTTAACATATTGAGCTTTCCATAGGCCTTCAAAGATGCTGCAACAGAACGAAGAGCTCACCGGTCAAATTGTCTGATTGGAATTTCTTTAAAAATCCCGTCTCGCAAGCAGAATCTGGATTTGACAACAATTCTAATATTTAGGCCTATAAAGCAAACGTGCACTGCCCTTATTACGTTTTAAAGGAACAGCCTAATCTGCCGTTAGAAAGTTATTTAACAACACGCATATGCTGCATTTTAAATAAAGCGCAAACCCTCGGTTTCAAACGAGGAGCGAACTGAGTGAGAAGGATCCAACATGGCCAAGCAGACTAGCCTTAATAGCTTTTTTTCAGAGGCCAACTGAACTGAACAACAGTGTTGAGGGTAAACCTTCTGACGAGGATGAACCTGTCCTGTAATACCTGCAGTGTTGCGCGTTTCCTTTTATTATAGGCCTACTGTGCACCGAAGAGCCGCGAGCGGTATTGCAGACAGAGATTTTGAAAAATTATAGCACTCGCAGCATATTGAAAATTGGAGCTTTGAACTTAGTTCAAAATTTTGAATTATGAACAATGAACTGAGCAAGTTCATGTAGAAAGTGAACTTTCCAAACACTGAATACCTGACTCATTGAACAGAGCAATGACCATGTTGCGGCGCTCATTTTAACGCCACAGCAGGTTGCGCTTAAAGGCCACTTATTGACGCGCATCAGACATAAATGTTTTTGTTTCCCATTGTAAACTTAGGAAAATAAACATGTTGCATTCTAAACTACCTGATTATGTTATTATTTAAGCTATGCAGGCGGTCAGTTTTCTTCAATAGAGTTCCTGCGCCTGTCGTCATAGTTGCTGGTCGCGTGCCGAAAAACGATGGGCGTAGCCATTTTGGCAGTAATCGCGTCAGTTATCTGACAGGCACTGACTGGCAGTCACGGCTTCAGTTGACTGTCATTTAGCCGTTGGGAGTGATTAACCTATGTATGAAATTCAAAAAATATAAATTAAGGTTGAAAATCACAGCCACTTAGGTTGGGTACGTTCAAAAACACAAACTAGCAAGTTACAGATGCACTGCAGTAGCTACCCAAGATAATAAACAAACATGCTAACGTGACACTGCCGTACCTAGTCAAGCTAATAAACAAGCAATGCTAACGTGACACTGTCTATCAAACTGGGATCATTTAATACTTACCCTTGCAGTGATGATGCCGAAGTTTTTGGATGCAAGACTCCACAGTCGAAGTTGTGTTACGAAGCCGGACTGACACCATTTATAAGCCTCCAAGCCTTTGTATGCTCTGAGGGAGTCCCCAGTATAAACTAAGGGAAAATTGAGCAGATAGCTGTGGATGTCAGCGTAGCGCAAGTCAGGTAAATATATTCTTCGTTGTAGGATGTTATGCTCTTGAAAAGCACCCCAGGAGCGTTATATGGGTCACTTATATTTAATCTCTGTAATTTTGGCATCATCACTGCAAGGGTAAGTATTAAATTATCCCAGTTTGATAGACAGTGTCACGTTAGCATTGTTTGTTTATTAGCTTGACTAGGTACGGCAGTGTCACGTTAGCATGTTTGTTTATTATCTTGGGTAGCTACTACAGTGCATCTGTAACTTGCTAGTTTGTGTTTTTGAACGTACCCAACCTAAGTGGCTGTCATTTTCAACCTTAATTTACATTTTATTTATTTATTATTATTAGTTATATACGTATATTCGCTCGGTATGAACTCTTCAAGGCTGGCGCCGGTCGTAATGTTTACTGCCAAAATGGCGTCCGACAATCAAAAGTCACGTGACGCAGGAGCTCTATAGGCTAATTTAGAAGCAGAAATAGGTTAGATATTTGGCCGGCTTTTCATTAAAATGTCGGTCAAATGAAAAACATTTTTCTGGTTCAGAGAGGACCATCAGAGGACGTCAAGGGGACGTTTTGGAAGGACCAAATGCGAATGTCCCGCAGAGGACCACAGGTAAAGGTTACGGGGATGTTTTTAAAGGACTTCCTGGGGACTTATGCTGAGTGACCAAATTATAACGTTCCTTAATAGTCCGTTTTAAGGCTGATGCGAACGTCACGCAGAGGACCTGCAGGTAAAGGTTACGGGGACGTTTTTAAAGGACGTCCTGGGGACATGTGCTGATCAAATTATAACGTTCCTTAATAGTCCGTTTTAAGGCTCATGCGAACGTCGCGCAGAGGACCTGCAGGTAAAGGTTATGGGGACGTTTTTAAATGACGTCCTGGGGACGTGTACTGAGTGACCAAATTATAACGTTCCTTAATAGTCCGTTTTAAGGCTCATGCGAACGTCACGCAGAGGACCTGCAGGTAAAGGTTACGGGGACGTTTTTAAAGGACGTCCTGGGGACATGTGCTGATCAAATTATAACGTTCCTTAATAGTCCATTTAAGGCTCAAGGTTCCCTGTTTGCGGGGATACTTACATGCCAGGAAATCCTCTCTGGTCGTGGGCTCAGGCAGTGATAGAAAGCTAACAAGCTCTGCTGTAAAGACAAAAAAGTCACCTATCAACAACCACAACTTTCTGGGTCACATCAACATTGTATTCAGAAGTGATGTTTTCAAAGACTTTGTACTAATGCGTCTCATACCAGTTTTAGAAATGTCCTTTAGTCCCTACTGGAGTGCATCCTCTAGTTTTTCCCTGAGCTGAGAAAGTCTTTCTTTTACTTCATCAAAAGACAGATCTGTGTGGACCGTGTGTCTGGGTGAGTTGTCAGGAGCAGAGGAGGAACAGAGAGACTGGAAACTCTACAATGAGACAGAAAATGAGCCAAATGTCATTTAACAAACATAAACCTTCCTCAAGATCCTACTGGACTATTTCGGCCCAGACCAAAGCATCCAGTGCCCTGCATAACGAATATAGACACCAGAATTGGTGTGGAAATTAGGCACTGGTAATTTTTGCATTAAACAATTGAGGTGCAGGAGACTAAAGACCACGTCCACACTGACATGTCCAGCTCCAGTCTAGTCCTAGTCAGATCAGGTCTATGGCACTGATGTTAGGGGTTATGGATGTAATTTATAAAATGATATAACAATTACAATGTTTCTGCACTGGACATTGTGTCAATAAAGAAGAGTTACCTTGGTTGCCTTTTCTTCTCTGTTATGTTTACCTCATTACCAAAGAGCACCGGAATAGGAAACTGACGTTTTGACTGACAATTAGAGCGGTCTCAACGGTGACTTTTTACAAGCTCTAGCCCAGGACATATGGCCATTACCTTGAACAAGTTATGCACAGTGTGGTGGTATAAACCGCTCCTTCACTGAGAGGAGCTTTCAGTATGTGGTAGACTACTGATCTGTATATGTCCTGGATCTGGATCCAACTAGCCCACCTGCAGAGGCACATCGTGGACCTGCTGATCGTGTCGCTCCTTCTGGTGACCAGTAGCAGCCCACAACCTTCAAAAGCCACCTTGAGTCTGGCCTGGTGCTCAACCACCCAGTCTTGTACCTGACCCAGGAGAAAGCCTACTGGGAAAAAATGACAACTCACCAGTGCCCTGATTAGGTCTATTATAGCGGAAAAGCACCTGAGAGAGACAGGGGGCCCAATGCAATGCAATTAAATAATTGCACTGCAGGGTTTGTATGGGACAATTAACCCATACAAGTAGAAGAGCTAGTGGAGTAAAGGACTTTCAAAGCTCCTACCTTGGTCCGAGTGAATACGGCTCAGATCCTGAAAATCCATACTGTCAGAAGGACCCTGGCCACGGTAGAAGTCCGCTGATCACAAGTAGGGACAGCAACGATGTATTTGGTGAACACGCCAGTCAAGATGGGGACATTCTGTAATCCATTCTTGTATGGCAACAACATATGTATGGTAAGATAATAATAATAACAATAATAATACATTTTATTTATAGGGCGCCTTTCAAGAAACCCAAGGTCGCCTTACAACATTGAATAACAGATTGAATTATACATAATACAGCAACAACTTTACAGGTTATAGGCTTGCTTGAACAGGTGTGTTTTGATTTGTGTTTTAAAAAGAGCGATTGAGTTAGGGTCAATGTTCCTGATGTCAGGGGGGAGGGAGTTCCAGAGGTGAGGGGCAGAGCGGCTGAAGGCTCTGGATCCCATGGTGGACAGATGGGCTTGGGGGACGGTCAGGGTGATGGAGGAGGCAGACCTGAGAGACCGGGTAGGGACATTGATGTGGAGGAGGTCAGAGAGGGGCGAGGTTATGGATTGCCTTAAATGTGTGGAGGAGGATTTTGTAGTTTATGCGGTGTTTAATGGGAAGACAGTGGAGTTGATGTAGAACGGGGGTGATGTGACTGATGGATGGCGTCCTAGTGACGATACGGGCAGCAGCATTTTGTACCAGTTGAAGTTTATGGAGGAGTTTGTGTGGGAGACCAAAGAGAAGGGAATTGCAGTAGTCCAGGCGGGAAGTGACAAGGGAGTGAACCAGGATTGCGGCGGTGTTGGGAGTGAGTGAGGGGCGGAGGCGGTTGATATTGCGGATGTGAAAGTAGGCAGATCGGATGGTGTTGTTGATGTGGGTATGGAATGATAGGGTGCTGTCAAGGACGACACCCAGGCTTTTAACCTGAGGAGAGGGGGTAACCGAGGAGTTATCTATGGTGAGGGTGAAACTGGGGTGTTTGGTGAGGGTGTGTTTGGAGCCAATGAGGACTGCCTCCGTTTTTTCACTGTTAAGCTTTAGGAAATTTGAAGAAAACCAGGATTTGATTTCCTGTAAACAGGCACAGAGGGAGGAGGGTGGGAAGGTGGAAGTGGGTTTGGTGGAAACGTAGAGCTGGGTGTCATCCGCATAACAGTGGAAATGAATATTGTAGTTACGGAAAATCAGTCCAAGTGGGAGGAGGTATATGATGAATAGGATAGGGCCAAGGACAGAGCCCTGGGGAACACCAGTGGAGAGGGGGGATGGGTGGGATGAGAATGATTTTAACTGGATGAACTGAGTACGTCCAGAGAGATATGAGCAGAACCAGTCCAGGGGTGTGTGAGTTATGCCAATGGAGGCTAGTCTGTCAAGGAGGGTGGAGTAGGATATGGTGTCAAAAGCCGCGCTCAGGTCGAGGAGGATGAGGATGGATAATAGTCCTGAGTCAGATGCCATCAGGAGGTCATTAGTGATTTTGATGAGGGCCGTTTCTGTGCTGTGGCGGGGGAGAAAACCGGATTGGAATTGTTCATAGAGGTTATTGTTGGAGAGATGGGCATGGACCTGTGATGCCACTACCTTTTCCAGGATTTTTGAGAGAAATGGCAGTTTGGAGATGGGACGAAGGTTATTGAAGTTGTTGGGGTCTGAACCAGGTTTTTTTAGCGTCGGTGTCACTGCAGCAGATTTAAGAGAAGATGGGACTGAACCAGAGGTCATGGAAGAATGGATAATGGCAGTTATCAGGGGCAGTAGAGAGGGGAGGGAGGCTTTAACCAGTGAGGATGGCAGGGGGTCGAGTTGGCAGGTGGATGGTTTGGATTTCCGGATGGCATCTGATAACTCAGCGGTAGAGGGGAGTTGGAAGCATGAAAGTGGTACAGAGATGGGGGAGTGGAGAACTAGAGGGGGTGGACAACTAGACATGTGAGGGGTTAGTTGCTGGTGGATGGTGGCTATTTTTGTATTAAAAAATGACATCAGGGAGTTACAGTGGTCAGTGGAGTAGAAGTGTGGGGGAAGGGAATCTGGGGGGTGCAGTGTGCTGTTGACCACTGAGAACAGGGCCCTGCACCAGCAGTGATTTTTTTCTGTAAAGTGTTGGGATTTGGCTGAGGAGAGGGCGTCTTTGTATTTGATGATGTGGGCATGATAGATCTGCTTGTGGATAGTGAGATCTCTTTTGGCTCTTGGCCCATTGAACTGTGGTCCTGATCCAGAATATTTTACAACTTGCCAACGATTGCACTCTTGGCACAACCACTGCTTTATGTCCAGACACATCCCTGGAACGAATATCAGAGAAAGTATGGCAAGAAAGGACAGATGCCATGGACTGAGTCACAGACATAATTAAGTCCAGGCATGAGGCTTGCTGGAGGGGCAATGGGACCAGAGTGTTGGGAAGGGAGTGTCCCTGGTGCCCCGCCCCATCAATAGTTACACCAGTGGCTGTTTAAATATCTCTAATTGACATTGCGCTAAAAAATAATTTACACATTAACACTTATTCCATCAATCTAGTTGTTGTCCATTGTTGCTTGAATGTGAATCTGCACACATTAACTCTTATTCTGGAGGAGCCATGCTTGGTAGTTTTCTGTTCACATTACAATTAGATTTCACATCCGTTAATATTTTTGATATGCTACAGTCAGCCATTTTTGACTTCACAGATCAACTTCACAATTTAAAAAGATTGTAGTTTATTGCAAATAATACAAACAGTCATGTATAACGGCAGTTATCAAAAAAGGGAGATAATTCTAGGTAAGAGAAGTGGATGTGTGAGCATGTGTGCAAAAGTGTATGTGGGAAAAAAAAGGTGATCATATGGTGTATGGTGACAATAGATTGTATTTTAAAATATCATTTTAAATATATTTTGGCTATCAATATTAATTTATTCCCAATTGAAATAATGTTTTTGGAAATATAATGGGAACTTGGCCAAAGAGAAAGCAACAACCCTCCCACAAACACTTGTGAGGTAAGATCAATGTTTTAGTACTAGTCATGCAGATGAAAAGTAAACTTGTGCTATATTTATCTTCTGTCATCATTTTACCATGTGCATCTACCACATTATGCTACCATATAAAGTAAGTTTCTGTGGTAATAATCTTTCTGTGTAGATAACTGCACAAATTGTCCAGTCTTCAAACATCAAAGCAAGTAATGTATATGCACAATCACTGTTCATTGTTCTGTACAATTTAGCAACTCAACTGCAACCCAACAGCTAGGCTAGAAGGACTGAATGAAGAAAGAAACTTTGTGTCAGGGACTTATCCATTCAAATAAGACATGCATTTTTTGATTCTGCAGGTATCTTGTCACTGACACAATTTGATTTTGCAGTTAGAACTCCTGAACCAAAAGCCAGGATACAGTGGCTCAGTGAATGTGGTGTGTATTTTGTGCAGAAGAGTCATTGTATCAGAGACACTGTAGAAAGACAGAGTTCCTGTCTTGTGATCAACATACACTCCTATTCTAGAGGTCCAGGTGGGCTTATGAGGGAGTGGCATTTCTTTATCATCATGTATGAATGTGTAGCCATATGAAGTGCAAATCAAACTCCAAGACTTGTTATTGTGTCCTAGTATACAGTCATTAGCCCCTCCTTTCCTTGGGAGCCCTTTGTATGCTACAGCAATGTAAACATTTGATCCTGACCACTCAACCTCCCAGTAGCAGTGTTTAGATACAGCTTCTCTACACAGCACCTGAGCCACTGAATCAAATCTATCTGGATGGTCAGGATATGGTCGACACCAACTTTTGTCGCACCTTTGTACAACTCCGTTTCTCTCAGACAGTGTGAGGATATTATGAGCAGTGTTGGGATCCAGGGTTAGCTGGCAGGCATCTGAGGGAGGAAAAAATATAACTCATTGAGCAGTACTGATTAGGGGCATACTGGTTTAAATTATTAATATTAATCAATTATTATATGCACTACCAGATAGAGCTCCTCTCTACGATGGCTCATTGCATTCACTCAATAATAAAAATTTCACCAGGTTATCTCATAATTATGAGATAACTATCTCATAATTATGAGATAGTATCTCATAATTATGAGATACTATCTCGTAATTATGAGATAATTATCTCATAATTATGAGATAACCTGGTGAATTTATTTTGTATTTATTTTTTTGATGCATGAGCTGTCCTGTATGCGCGCGCAGACTCACGGCAGAAAGAAGCAAGGTGTTGTGTATAAGCGGGTGAGGAAATGTCATGAAGGCTAAATGAAAAGGTGTTGCTGTGTTGTGAACTGTACTAACAGAGTTGGCGATGGGATAAGGATGTTCAGTATACCCAGGAAAAGGCATCCATTTGCCATGAACAGAAGGTGGTTATGCGTTCACGCTATAAGAAGGGCGGTTTGAGGTCCAGGTGGTCCACAAGGAGAAGAACGTATGCAGTGCACATTTAATAAGTTGTTTGTTAGAGCTAGTTATCTTTGATCAAGTGTAAAATGAACACTGCATGACCAGTCAATGTCCATGTTCACGTTAATTCATCAATTACCGTTAAACTGTTCAATGGTGTTGCTTTGGTTCAGTAAAACAGGTGGTAACTAGAACCTAGCTAGCTGATAGCACGCTAGCGGTAGCTAGCAATGCTAGCTCTAGTTAATGTTGTTATGATATGTCAGTTTGATAATACATCCCATTTCAACTTCGATGCAGATTGTAGATCAAGCAAGGGTCAGGTCTACTATATCAATCAGAAAAGTTGCAGTTTGCTTGTTGAGTCGCAGCTAACTAATACCGTTGCTAGCATGCATGTCAGAGAATCCTTACAACAATTTTCCATTATATGCTTGCAAGATACTTTTGTGCGATTGCTCTCTCTCGATGTGGCGTTCAATGTTAATCAATAAATATTGAGAAATAAATAATTGTTCATCTGTCATGTCTTATTTACATGTACCCAGGCATCGTGGGTTTGGCTAGTGCCTTCAAGAGGGAGCACATTTGATCTAAGGACGCAAACTCTGGTGCAGCATCAATAATTCCTTTTTTTTTTTTTACCTGACCACATAACACATAGTTGTAAGCATCAAGAGATTTGTAAGCACGCATCTTTTCTTCTGTGAACACACTTGGTGTCTGGATTAGATGGTTATACATGTCAGGACATTCAATAGCTGGCCATTTTGTATGATCAAATCCACCGATCTTCGTCGATTGTATATGGATTTAAGATCTCGCCATTCTGAAGTGTATATTTTTTGTTGTAGTCAGCACGATCAGGGGCACAAAGGCTTCCCACATTATCCATGTTGAAAATCAACCAGCCTGTATAGTATGAACAGTATTTTGTGACTGTATAGTGTGAGTCTCAAAAGTAGTAAAGTAACGTAAACATAGTCACCACCTTAGCAAACAGCCAGCATCTTAACGTCAAATAAAATATAGACAAAGGCTCAACAATGTACAAGGTTACGTTTGGGAATATGTTGAGGGTGTGTGCAAGCATTCATGGCAACAGAATAGGGATCGGTAGGCTAAATAAGTAATAAACAATACATTTAAACTGGGCTTTCTGTATTCATTTGTATTAGGGTATGGCTTTCTGCCGCGGTTTTGCGCGCGCAGCCTTCAATGTATGTAGGCTATACAAGAAACCCATGTATTGACTCAGCAGCTTTAGTTTGTATGTAGTGACTTCTGACTGTGAATAAGGCAATAATGGATGTCTCTCGTGGAATTTGTTTTTATTTCCTTCTTGGAATGAGGCACTGGGAAATATTACGCTTTCTCAAAATGGATGGGATTAACATAAGCAACTGCACGGTTGCCAGGTGAGACTGATGATGTTCAGCCCAAAAATGCTCAAAATCCACCTAGAAGCACCCAATCCCGCCCAATTTTAACTAAATTCTATTGCTTTCTATGGCCAGAAATCTGCAGAAAAACCCACCCAAATACCATTTTTACCCGCAGACGGCCATCCTAAGCAGCTCAATTGGGTGGGAAACCGCCCAATCTGGCAACACTACTGATGGTCAGAACACCAGTAAAAAAAATAATAAAAAAAAAATTCACCAGGTTATCTCATAATTATGAGATAATTATCTCATAATTACGAGATAGTATCTCATAATTACGAGATAGTATCTCATAATTACGAGATACTTATCTCATAATTATGAGATAGCATGGTGACATTTTTATTATTGAGTGAATGCAATGAGCCATCGTACCTCTCCTCTTGTATATGTGTGTTTGTATTTTGTATGTGTGTTTATGTATTTGTACATGCAGTACATGTATGTGTATCATATACTTACACGCCAGGAAATCCTCTCTGGTCGTGGGCTCAGGCAGTGATAGAAAGCCCACTGGCTCTGCTATAAAGACAGAAAGACACCTATCAACAACCACAGCTTTCTGGGTCAAATCAACATTCTATTCAGAAGTGAGGTTTTCAAAGTCATGGTACTAATGCGTCTCATACCAGTTTTAGAAATGTCCTTTAGTCCCTGCTGGAGTGCATCCTCTAGTTTCTCCCTGAGCTGAGAAAGTCTTTCTTTTACTTCATCAAAAGACAGATCTGTGTGGACCGTGTGTCTGGGTGAGTTGTCAGAAGCAGAGGAGGAACAGAGAGACTGGAAACTCTAGAATGAGACAAATAATGAGCCAAATGAAATTGAACAAACATAGACCTTCCTCCAGGCCCTACTGGAGCATTTTGGCATATACCAAGTCATCCAGAGCCCTGCATCATAAATATAGACACCGGAATTGGTGTGAAAATTAGGCACTGGTAATTTTTTATTAAACAATTGAGGTGCTGGAGACTAAGGCTAGCTTTACACGACAACGATCTGAACACAAACCGCAAAAGTGGCGTTGCGTTCCCACTTTTAATTTCGCGTTTAGACGAGAGTCTTTGGGTGGAAATCTGCATGCAGACGGTGACGCAAAAGTGTGTGAAATTGAACTTAACCGGTGTACACGTGGAGGTACTGCAGGATGTATATGTGTCCATTCTATTCCACTATGGCTATTTTAACGCGATTGGGAGCTTATTTATGTATTCATTCACTTACAGTTGCAGTGTGCGTGTACATTTACATTTAGTCATTTAGCAGACGCCTTTGGCCAAAGCGACGTAGGCTACTATGGGGCGCCGTTTGTAAAATGTTGCACGTTCTAAAATCCTGCTCAGTTTTGGCACATTTAGCATTATAATACGGGGGAAAAAGCAAGACAATATTCACATGTCACCTTTTCAAACATTTAGAGAGAAATTGTTGTTTAAGTTGTTGTAAATAAATGTTAATGTTAAATGTAAATGTTATATATATATATATATATATGTAAATGATAAATGTAAACGTAAATATTAAATATAAACTTAAATGTTTAATGTTATATATAAATGTTAAATATAAGTGTTAAATGTAAATGTAAAATATAAATACTTAAATGTAAACGTAAATGTTAAATGTATATCTAAATGTTAAATGTCCGAATTATGTTCAGTCTACATTTAAGATTTGGCGCCAGAACATTACAATATTTACGGTAATTCGCTCGTGGAGCGGGATGTGGTGTTGGTTGCAGCACTTGTTCCCAATGTAGGTCGGTTTTGGAGAGCCGCCCTAACGCCAGCTGCAACAGCTTTCTCTATAATTAAAGCTAAATCTAATTCATTTGGACTTGCCATCTTGTTGTCTTGTCGTTATCTCGTGAATAAAAGACCGCGCTTTTCTCCATTCAAAAAACCCGTTGCTTCACGAGCGAATTACCGTAAATATTGTAATGTTCTGGCGCCAAATCTTAAATGTAGACTGAACATAATTCGGACATTTAACATTTAGATATACATTTAACATTTACGTTTACATTTAAGTATTTATATTTTACATTTACATTTAACACTTATATTTAACATTTATATATAACATTAAACATTTAAGTTTATATTTAATATTTACGTTTACATTTATCATTTACATATATATATATATATATATATATATAACATTTACATATAACATTTAACATTAACATTAACATTTATTTACAACAACTTAAACAACAATTTCTCTCTAAATGTTTGAAAAGGTGACATGTGAATATTGTCGTGCTTTTTCCCCCGTATTATAATGCTAAATGTGCCAAAACTGAGCAGGATTTTAGAACGTGCAACATTTTACAAACGGCGCCCCATAGGCTACAAGGGATAGAACAGTCTAGCTACGAGACCTAGTGTAATTAATGCGCCTTCTCTGTTCTGTTTTATCTGTGATTACTCGGCTTATTTGCTGAAATGACTCCTGGATAGATATCAAGGCAGCTTGAATCTCCGAGTAATGGAAATAATCTGACATGTTTGTTGTTGTTTGGCTGTACTGCACATGGATATGATGTCAACGCGTATGCGAGGATAGCCAGCGTGAGCAGCTCAGAGCACACTTTTGCGTTTTCAACCCTTTAGACGGGAACGTGACGGTGGAGCGTTTTTAAGATTTCCACTCTGGAGGGTGGGTTCATTTCTTTGCGTTTTCAAGCCCCAAAAACGCTGTCGCCGTCTAAACGAAAGGCACATCTGATAAAATATTTTGTCGTTTTCACCCGGGAGCGTTGTCGTGTAAAGCCACCCTAAAGACCACGTCCACTCTGACATGTCCAGCTCCAGTCTAGTCCTAGTCAGATCAGGTCTATGGCACTGATGTTAGGGGTTATGGATGATATATTTAAAATTATATAACAATTACAATGTTTCTGCACTGGGCATTGTGTTAATAAAGAAGAGTGCCTTGGTTACCTTTTCTTCTCTGTTATGTTTACCTCATTACCAAAGAGCACCTGAATAGGTAACTGACGTTTTGACTGACTAGAGTGGTCTTAACAGTGACTTTTACAGAACTGCATAAATAAACTAATATCTTCTGTGATAATGCATCATATCTGAGTAGTGACAGTACCTGAAGGAAACAAATGTGGTTGTCAGTGTGTGAAAGCTGCTCCAGCTCAGCATCTCTCTTCTTCAGCTCAGCAATCTCCTTCTCCAGTTTCTCCATGAGTTCTTCTACTCGACTCACCTCATCCCTCTCCTGATCTCTGATCAGTTCTGTCACCTCAGAGAGTCTTCTCTCAATGGAGCGGATCATTTCAGTAAAGATCCTCTCACTGTCCTCCACTGCAGCCTGTGCAGAACTCTGTTTGGACACAAGACAAGACACACGGCATGAATTGCTGCAGCAGTCTCTTGTTATTCCTCTGGTTGGTACAACTCACCTGAAGAGTTTTCACAGCCTGTCTCAGGTCCTGCAGTTCATTCTCTTTTTCCTGGATTATCTGTTGGGATTTTCTCTGAGTATCACTTAACAGTTTCTGTGAACAGGTGAATATATTAGAGTTGAATATTTAACGTAATGAAAGAATAAAACATATTTACAGACAAAGTCACTTTCATGATAAAAAAAGTTAGAACTCAAAGGCATCAACATCAACACTATTTTCATTTAACCATAACCATGAACCCTATATATGTTGATGTATCAAATGTGGGAATGAAGTCAAGAAATTAACTTTAGGATCAAAAACTGAGAATGCTGCTGTTATTCTCATTCACGTGTTTATCAGTGCAAAATAACATATTTTAGCCGGAAGGCCTTTGTCAGTATCAGGAGTACCGGCTAAGCGAGTCTCACCTGTTTTTCAGTTCTCTCTGCTGCAACCGAAACTGTTTTATGTCCATTATGTTCATCCATGACACACAGCAAACATATGCACCTCTGATCAGTGCGACAGAAGACCTCAAGTAGTTTATCATGATGAGAGCAGATCAGATCTTCTAGTTTTACAGCAGCTTCCATCACTTTGTGTTTCTTCCCTGGGTTGAGATCATTATGAACTCTGAAGTGAGTTTCACAGTAAGAGGCCAGACACGTCAGACAGGACTTGACTGCTTTTCGTTTTCTCCCAATGCAGACGTCACACTCCACATCTCCAGGTCCAGCATAACAGTGAGCAGGTGGAGCAGCCTGGAGTCCCATAATCTTCAGCTTCTCCACCATTTCAGCCAGCATGGTGGCTCTGCCCAGAACTGGCCTTGGTGTGAAGGTCTGTCTGCACTGTGGGCAGCTGTGGACTCCCTTTAGATCTTCTTGATCCCAGCAGCCTCTGATACAATCCATACAGAAACTGTGTCCACAGTTAATAGTCACAGGATCCTTCAGTAGATCAAGACAAATTGGACAGCTAAACTGGTCCTGACTCCATACAGCACTGGCCTCTGCCATTTTGGGTTACTCTCTGTCTGTCTGTGTATTTTCCTCTCTCTCTCTGTTCCTGTCGTTGACTGTTGCAATCTCTTCCTGATAGTCAAATTAGAGGAAGAACTTAGTTTCGTTTCTCTGGAAAGGGCTGAGCACTGAGGGGTGGGAGTGGCTTCCTAAGTCTGTGAGAGTGGGAGGAAGTGGGAGGGGCAGCAGTGCAGAGAGCACAAGAGAACAACACTACAGGTTAACCTGTAAGTGTTGGATTATGGGAAACAGGACACAGGGAAAATATCGCATCAGACCTTTCAGTCCTTCATTGAGATCATGAGTAGTCCACTAGAATCATGTGTCTTTGCATTAATGTCACAGCTGATCAGGCTGTTCAACCAACATGATTTTACTGTTTATATGCATATGAGAATAAATCAACAGAACAAGCACTGATTTATCATCTTTTATTACCAAGTATACAAAAAATCTGTACATTAAAATACCACTTGGCTTGACTGACACTGTGTACAGTTCTCAGGTATTCCACCCATACTGTCAGTCCGCTCTGGCTCTCTCTGTCATCACCCGTCTCAGTTTTGTGTATCTGGTGTTCTGAAGAGAACTCTCATCACATTTTGGCACTTGATGTACATTCTTAGACTCCAAGAAAGGATGGACTCCGGTGATTTTATTAAGCCACTGGTGAAACTGATTGTGGTGTGGTTTGGTGAAATGTTTACGTCTGTCTGCGGCGTCTTCTCCACTTCAGGAGGGTTACTGGCGCACTGGTATGTGTCTCCCCTCCATCTCTACCAGCTCCACTTCCTTGAGAATGAAGGCTTAGGTTTTTCAGCAAAACATGAACACAGTTTTACACAATGGCTTTGCATGCGTCAACAATCCCCTCGCTTTTCAGCTTGTACTGGGGGCAGGGGAGCTTCCACCGTGTTTTCGTCTGACTACTGAACAAACCTAACATGAAGAGAAAAACCATGGAAGTCATGGATAAATGTACACACATCTAACTGGGTCAATACACTAAATGAAACCCAAAAGGAATAACTGAGTCTCTGGCTCCTCCTTGCATTAAGTCAAAATAAGTGACCACGACATGTGTAATCAAAGGCTGGTCTACTGCATTCAGTTTTTGATCAACAACACCCAGTGCTTCTTTTAGAAAATAATAATTTAGAAAAATAAAAACATAAAAACCAGCGCAAATAAATAAACCCATCTTACAGGGAGCTGCTGAGTAAATGACTGAGTGAAATGTTTTACGAAATAAAAAATAAATAAAGAATAAAACATCTGGAAAAAAATCTGCCAGAACAATCCAATATGAACCAGCATTTCAGATATTCAATCACAATACTTTGGCTGATTCCTAGAGAGAAATCCATGATTCTTTTTCTTTCCCTCGCCTTTTTCTTCATCCACTTCTTTCTGATGGTGATCTGTAAATTTAATGAGGCTGTTACTAGCTGTAGCATTTGTGCTGAAGTGCAATCGCTTTCTCTCTAGAGAAATCACTCTCATTCTTCTGTTTGTTTATCTGTCTATGTTGGTTCCTCTTACACACTCTTTCAGTAGTTTTTTAACAGAAACCATGAAAGAGAAGAGGGCTTCCTTTAAAAGGCTTCATCAACTGTGACCAACCACCGTCAACACACACACACACACACACACACACACACACACACACACACACACACACACACACACACACACACACACACACACACACACACACACACACACACACGCACACGCACAGGCACACACACATACAGGATTGTCAAGTCCATTACCAGCAGTGAAAATGAGGGACACCGTCATTCCTCTTCATGCCTGCCTCCCTCTCTATATCCTCATCTCTCTGCTTGCCTTACTTCCTCCCCCCGCTGTCTTCCACAATTATCTTACTCTAAACAAGCTAACTTGCTGAACCTACAGTCAGGTGGGGAAAGAGAAACATTGATGGAAACTAACTCTATGCAAGACCAAGGTTACGCACAAATCGAACAGTAACAAGACACCAGAGAAATGATGATGCTCTCAAGAGACTGTTACCTGGTGTGGGCCGTAAGGAGCTCATTAGATCTGTGAAGTGACTCTTCTGATGTTACCTACAGGAGCTCATTAGATCTGTGTAGTGACTCTTCTGATGTTACCTACAGGAGCTCATTAGATCTGTGTAGTGACTCTTCTGATGTTACCTACAGCAGCTCATTAGATCTGTGTAGTGACTCTTCTGATGTTACCTACAGGAGCTCATTAGATCTGTGTAGTGACTCTTCTGATGTTACCTACAGCAGCTCATTAGATCTGTGTAGTGACTCTTCTGATGTTACCTACAGGAGCTCATTAGATCTGTGAAGTGACTCTTCTGATGTTACCTACAGCAGCTCATTAGATCTGTGTAGTGACTCTTCTGATGTTACCTACAGGAGCTCATTAGATCTGTGTAGTGACTCTTCTGATGTTACCTACAGGAGCTCATTAGATCTGTGTAGTGACTCTTCTGATGTTACCTACAGGAGCTCATTAGATCTGTGTAGTGACTCTTCTGATGTAGATGAACCAGCCCCTAAGGGCGACAGTCGTTCAGGAGGTGGAGGAGTTGTTCAGCAATCAGAAGGTTGCTAGTTGATCCCGACTCCTCCTGTACAGCTGGTGGGAGGATGCTGTTGAAACAGGTAAGTGGGAATGGTGAGCCCTCTGGTGTTGGAGACAGCTGGTGGGTACTCTGAGATGACCACATGAAACTTGAGTAAGCAAAAACTCTCAATTAAACATTAAAGGCCGCATTAAAACAATAGAAAAACTGAGAGGAGCTTTCAGTATGTGGTAGACTATGTGTCCTGGATCTGGATCCAACTAGCCCACCTGCAGTGGCACATCGTGAACCTGCTGATCGTGCCACTCCTTCTGGTAACCAGCAGCAGCCAACAACCTTCAAAAGCCACCTTGAGTCTGGCCTGGTGCTCGACCACCCTGTCATGTAACTGACCCAGGAGAAAGCCTCAAGAAAAAAGGAGAACTCAAAAGCACCTGACAGAGACAGGGGGCCCAACAGGGGCGTAACTATAGGGGGTGCAGCAGGTGCGGCTGAACCTGGGCACTATTTATATCGATAACAAACATCTTTGATTATCTTTTTTAGACGCTGTTGCGTAGGGAACACTGCCATTTTTTAAAAACGTTTTTTTTTTAGGGTTTAGCGTAGCCTGACGATGTCATACTCATAATTCTATTTAGAATATGAGTATGATGCTGAGCCATTGGGCTGTAATTATGGGGCGTGTTTAACCGAACCAGGAAAAAAACATTCCTCGTCGTTGGATACCTACAACTAATTAGAGCAACATAGTATGACCATCTGATACATTAAAACTTTTACCGGATCCCGTAGGAAGGACGGCAAAAAATGATTTTCGATCGACAAATGCCTTGATCACGTTTCTCTGTTCCTCTTCCAAAATGATTGCGCTGTCAATATCTGTGAGATATGCCTGCTCACGTATTTATTAGCAGCAAGGCTAGCTAGCTACTATGTGTTTCAATGGATTTTTTGTCTAAGCGTTAGCAATAACCTATCAATAATGGTCTAGAGCGCTTCAGTTAAGACGTACAATCCACAGCAACATTCGTGTTGCACATACACAACTAACCGAGTCAATGTAGACATAAAAAAAGTCGTGTAGATAGCTTAAATCACATAAAATATGTCCCACTAAGGTCCAGAGACGCCGCCATCTTGGTTCGAGTTATAATCTATATATCTAATTGTAGCCCACCTAAAATGCACTAAGGCCAAAGTATTGTTACCGCTATAATTCTCCATTCCCCTAGATGGCGCTGTTCCGATTTGTTGGTTGAGCCAGCCTATGTCGCCTAGTTGAGAAAATAAACGACCTCTTTTCTTTTTTCCCTCACGTCAAGCCTGTCCGTTAAACGAAGAGCCGAGCGAAATTAATGCGATTAGATAAAGATTTAGCACACACAACACATCATTTGAAACTGATATTAGTTAGTAAAAGTACCAAGAGCTTTAGCCATAGTACAATACCGTATATATATATTTTTTTCCCTCCTTTGGATATTATTTAAGAATCTCCGGTGAGTACAGCAGCAGGGAAATGCTTGCTAGCATGCCATCTAAGTTGATTTAAAACGTAAAGATAAGATATTCTAATAATTCTATACTATGTGCATTTTATGTTACTTTGCTATTTCTGTTATGTCCCTTGACAATTAAAAAAAAAAACAGTCGGAGATAAGTGATAACGTTTTCTTTGCTAGTTTGACGCTGCAATTCAGAGCGCCATTTTGTGAATACATGTGCGTTGTTAATATGTGAAATGGTGAACGTGAACCCATATATGTTTTTTTAGCTACGACTCGTTACTCTAACGGGCTAATGTTTTGAGGCTTAGAGCCATTATAAAGAATGTTTGCAACATCTTTTGTCGAGCTATTCGTGGCTACATGATTTTAATGAGTTGAGTAACTTTCTAGATTAGACATGCTGGCTGTGAACGGTAGCACTTTGCACTATGTGTACTATTACTGACTGCGTTTTAGGTCGGATTTGAAGTGGTGCGTTCAGTTTGCTCAATTGTGCTCATGTTAAACTGAGTAACTGAGAGTTGAATTTTAGTAACAGAGTGATTATAGAGTTTAATTAGAGTACAGTGATTTTGAATGTGTTAAATGATAAAGCCATGTATAGCTACTAATTAGGTATTTTGCATTGCTGTATGCAGATTGTTTTTTTTGTTTGCATTTTCTACCATTGTTGAGAGAGAGAGAGAGAGAGAGAGTCATTCTACAGCGAGCCAGCGATTCAGCAATCCAGCGATTCCAGACTGTAACAGTAACAGGTGGACTGCACGCTTTGGAATACAGATAAGATTTACTCATGAGATCTCCAACTTTAATTCACACTGTCCGGGCAGTGATTTTAAAGGCCTTCTTCTTTTTTCTATTCAACAATCCCTTTTTTTGAGAACACCACACCACACAGGAACTAAACTGAATCCCTTTCATTGAACATTGATCTAACTGACATGACTGATATTTTTTATTTTAAACTGACTGACTGAATTTATCATTGTGTGTTATTTTCTATATGCAATTTACCACGTGGAATGTTATAATAAATGTTTTGATACGTTTACTACTCTAACAGTGGTCGTAGCCAATTTACTCTTAGAGCCGAACCATATTTTGATTTCTGTGTTTAGATACCATCAATATAGGTTATTACTATATCCTTATTGATGTGTTAAGTTAGTCTAGTTACATAATCAACTCAAGCGTTGGTTGGTCATCTGTCCATCAGACCAAGCACCAGACCAAATCTCCCAGACCAAAAATGTTGTGGCCGGAGTTCGGGCTGGTATCCAGGCTATTTTTAGCGTTCACTAGGGGGGCTCATCATAATATCTTGCACCTGGGCCCGTCGTTTATGTTACGCCACTGGGGCCCAATTCATTGCAATGAAATAATTGTAAAGGACTGTCAAAGCTCCTTCCTTGGTCCGAATGAGTACAGCTCGGACCTCAGAACTTGAAAATCCATGCTGTCAGAAGGACCCTGGCCACGGTAGAAGCCTGCTGATCACGAGTAGGGACAGCAACAATGTATTTGGTGAACACGCTAGTCAAGATGGGGACATTCTGTAATCCATTCTTGGATGGCTCCAACACTGTGATATCTATGGTAAGATCTAGACGCAGGTGGCCCATTAAACTGTGGTGCTGATCCAGAATATTTTACAACTTGCCAATGACTGCACTCTTGGCACAACCACTGCTTTATGTCCGGAGACTTCCCTGGAACGAATATCATAGAGAGTATGGCTCAGAAGGACAGATGCCATGGACTGAGTCACAGACATCAATAAGTCCAGGCATGAGGCTTGCTGGAGGGGCATTGGGACCGGCATGTCTGGGGGGGGGGGGTGTCCCTGGTGCCCCGCCCCATCAATAGTTACACCAGTGGCTGTTTAAATATCTCTAATTGACATTGGGTTAAAAATGTATTTACACATTAACACTTCTGTCTTATTCCATCAATCTAGTTGTTGTCCATTGTTGCTTGAATGTGAATCTGCACACACTGACTCGTATTCTGGAGGAGCCATTGATTGCAGTATTCTGTTCACATGTTCAGGCATGAGAATCACTCACCTTTCAGCGAAATTCGCCGTTTTGAAGTCAAAATAGGTGACCTACGTGAATCGTGTAGATTCGATGAGTTTTTATTTTTGTGGGGGGGGGGGGCACATATTCAGTGAACTGCGAACACGCAGACCTGCCAACCTGCACGTATTTTGTGTACCCGCCCCCTCCCCCGCGACGGAGTTTTTGGACATCTTTTTCATATTCAGATGACATGTACTATTGCAGGCATGCACCTAGTGGTGGTAAAGATAATTAATTATATCTGGCAACACTGGGAAAGCAGTTGATCAATGACTGTCTGTCTACAGTCAGAGCTCGCGCAAGAAGGAAAGAAAGATATCCTTTCCAAAACGTGTATAGACGTAATAACTAATTTGTGAAACCGTAATGTTACCGTAATGTTAGCATATAAAACGTTAAAACATGTGTTCGGTAACTTAACGAGATGATTCATTTCAAGGGGTATAACCTTCAGATACATTTGTATTAAAAAGTTAGCCGTAGTAGCAAGCATATGATGTGATTAGCCTGGTTACGAGACGGCTACGGTGTGAATAACTGATGGAGTAGGCTAATTTAGCTGCAGAAACGTTAACTCAAACGCCACGGAGACTCCCTGTTCTAACTTTGAATCGCTCTGTTGGGGCAAAGTGACCATTGCAATAGTCCTTGCTAACGTTGCAACTAATTCCTACTATTGCAGCCAGTCAACCTACAAGCCTTGCAGGTATAAAACAAATCATGACGTCAAATGACGATGTTCAGTCTTGTTACCATAAACAAGACCTAATACAGAGCAACCCTGAGCACTGACATGATAAGCACTTTGGTGACAAGAAAGGTGAGCATGGCTGCAAAGTCACATGGAATGCTTCAGTGGTGCTCTGCTCAATATATATAGGCCTATATATATGTATATATTACATATACAGTACCAGTCAAAAGTTTGGACACAACTTCTTATTTTTAAGTTTTTTCTTTACTTTTATTATTTTCTACAGGGTAGATAACACTTTTTTTGTTTAGTGCATCATTCTATATGTGTTCTTTCGTAGTTTAAATGTATTCAGTATTAATCAACAATGTAGAAAATAATAAAAGTAAAGACAACATTTCTCAAAATAATTAAAGGTGTGTCAAAACTTTTGACTGGTACTGTATACACTGTATATATTCTTGAGAAGTGCTTAATGATGCCAAATGTAAAGATCTCTTTTCATTTATGGAATTCTTGTCAAGAAAATATGATTGTGTTGTTTTCTTCGCTGCTGATTTATTTTGTTGAATAACTGGATGATATGGCTGTGAGTGGGGAATTGACCACGTGCAAAGCACCTGCCAAACAGAACGCAAAGGGCCTTGCCAAAAAAATGTATTGAAATCATAACATTGTATTGGCTGTCAATCATGATGAAAGAGTAGACCAGTTAAGTTACAGCATGTCCAACATCGCTTGTGGGGGTTATGCATTAAGCCATTTGTGGTGCTTATACCACATTGTGCCTCATATACTGTAAATGTTAGACCCAGTGACAGGCTGGCATGAAATGGCTTGCATAATACTTAGTAAGGAGGCCATAATCATTTTTGACTCAAGGCTGAAGTTAAGTTTCTCCAGCTCTCCCCAGGTTGGAAAAACAGCATCTCAAAATGCATCCGATTGATGCTTTAAAATATGGAATATTTAAATTTTGCTTACGGGGGAGCACGCCCCCGGACCCCCCTAGAGGGGTAATATCCTCCTCACCTTTTTCACCCCTCAGCCGTTTTCATGCCTGATGTTACAATTAGGTTTCACATCCGTTAATATTTTTTGATACGTTACAGTCAGCCATTTTTGCCTCCACAGATCGACGACAAGAGTTACTATTTTAAAATATTTTAGTTTATTGCAAAAAATACAAACAGTCATGTAATAATACAAACAGTCATGTATAACTGCAGTTATCAAAAAAGGGAGATAATTCTAGGGAAGAGAAGTGGATGTGTGAGCATGTATGCGAAGTGTATGTGGGAGAAAAAATTTGATCATATGGTGTATGGTGACAATAGATTGTATGACAGTTAATTCATTTTTGGGCTATAAACATTTATTTATTCCCAATTGAAATATTGTTTTTTGGAAATGTCATGGGATCTTAGCCCAATAGAAGAGACAACCCTCCCACAAACACTTCTGAGATGAGATTAATGTTTTAGTACTAGTCATGCAGATGAAAAGTAAAATTGTGCTTTATTTATCTTCTGTCATAATTTTACCATGTGCATCTACCACATTGTTCTACCATATGAAGTAAGTTTCTGTGGTAATACACTTTCTGTGTAGATAACAGTAAAAATTGTCCAGTCTTCACAACATTAAAGCGCAAAGTAAAGTTCTGTACAATTTAGAAACTCAAATGCAACCCAACAGCTAGACTAGAAGGCCTGAATGAAGAAAGAAACTTTGTCTCAGGGGCTTCTATTCATTCAAATTAGACATGAATGTTTAGATTCTGCTGGTATGGTATCACTGACACAATCTGATTTTGCTTTCCTTACTGGAGAGCCAAAAGCCAGGATACAGTGGCTCAGTGAATGTGGTGTGTATTTTGTGCAGAAGAGTCATTGTATCAGAGACACAGTAGAAAGACAGAGTTCCTGTCTTGTGATCAACATACACTCCTATTCTAGAGGTGGAGGTGGGCTTATGAGGGAGTGAGGTGTGTTTATTATCATGCATGAATGTGTAGCCGGATGAAGAGCAATTTAAACTCCAAGACTTGTTATTGCGTCCTAGAACACAATCATTACCCCCTCCTTTCCTTGGGAGCCCTTTGTATGATACAGCAATGCAAATATATGATCCTGACCACTCAACCTCCCAGTAGCAGTGTTCAGATACAGCTTCTTTACACAGCACCTGACGCCATGAATCAAATCTGCCTGGATGGCGAAGATATATATGTTTTAAACAAGCGCAAAATTCTCCAACTCTGTTTTCCTCAGACAGTGTGAGGTCATTATGAGCAGTGTTGGGATCCAGGGTGAGCTGGCAGGCATCTGAGGGAGGATAACACATGACTCTGAGCAGAACTGATTAGGGGCATACTGGCTTAAATTATTAATATTAATCCATTATTATATGCACTACCAGATAGAGCAGGGCACTATGCTCTTCTCTTGTATATATGTGTTTGTATTTTGTATGTGTGTTTATGTATTTGTTCATCCAGTACATATATGTATATACTTACACGCCAGGAAATCCTCTCTGGTCGTGGGCTCAGGCAGTGATAGAAAGCCCAATGGCTCTGCTGTAAAGACAAAAAGGCACCTATCAACAACCACAACTTTCTGGGTCAAATCAACATTCTATTCAGAAGTGACGTTTTCAGTCATGGTACTAATGCGTCTCATACCAGTTTTAGAAATGTCCTTTAGTCCCTGCTGGAGTGCAACCTCTAGTTTCTCCCTGAGCTGAGAAAGTTTTTCTTTTACTTCATCAAAAGACAGATCTGTGTTGACCGTGTGTCTGGGTGAGTTGTCAGGAGCAGAGGAGGAACAGAGAGACTGGAAACTCTACAATGAGACAGAAAATAAGCCAAATTAAATTTAACAAACATAAACCTTCCTCCAGGTCCTACTGGAGCATTTTGGCACAGACCAAGTCATCCAGTGGCTTGCATCATAAGTATAAACACCGGAATTGGTGTGAAAATTATATTTAAAATTATATAACAATTACAATGTTTCTGCACTGGACATTGTGTTAATAAAGAAGAGTGCCTTGGTTACCTTTTCTTCTCTGTTATGTTTACCTCATTACCAAAGAGCACCGGAATAGGGAACTGACATTTTGACTGACAATTAGAGCGGTCTTAACAGTGACTTTTTTACAGAACTGCATAAATAAACTAATATCTTCTGTGATAATGCATCATATCTGAGTCGTGACAGTACCTGAAGGAAACAAATGTGGTTGTCAGTGTGTGAAAGCTGCTCCAGCTCTGCATCTTTCTTCTTCAGCTCAGCAATCTCCTGCTCCAGTTTCTCCATGAGTTCTTCAGCTCGACTCACCTCAGCCCTCTTCTGATTTCTGATCAGTTCTGTCACCTCAGAGCGTCTTCTTTCAATGGAGCGGATCATTTCGGTAAAGATCCTCTCACTGTCCTCTACTGCTGCGTGTGCAGAACTCTGTTTGGACATAAGACAAGACACAAGACATGAATTGCTACAACAGTCTCTTCTCTTGTTATTTCCTCCTGGTGGATACAACTCACCTGAAGAGATTTCACAGCCTGTCTCAGGTCCTGTAGTTCATTCTCTTTTTCCTGGATTATCCGTTGGGATTTTCTCTGAGTATCTCCGAAGAGTTTCTGTAAAACAGGTACTTCTATTTGAGTTGAGTATTTAACGTATTGAAAGAATAAAACCTATCATGAACAGTTTAAGTCACTTTAATGATTAAAAAAAGTAAGAACTCAAAGGCATCAACATAATCACTATTTTCATGTAACCAAAACCCTTAACCCTATATATGTTGATGTATCAAAGCTGGGAATGAAGTCAAGAAATTAACCTAGGATCAAAAACTGAGAGTAAAGTCAGAGAATGATGCTGTTATTCACATTCACGTGTTTACCAGTGCATAATAACACATTGTAGCTTGAAGGCCTTTGTCAGTATCAGGATTCAGGAGTACCGGCTAAGCGAGTCTCACCTGTTTCTCAGTTCTCTCTGCTGCAGCTGAAACTGTATCATGTCCTTTATGTTCATCCATGACACACAGAAAACATATGCACCTCTGATCAGTGCGACAGAAGACCTCTAGTAGTTTATCATGATGAGAGCAGATCAGATCTTCTAGTTTACCAGCAGCTTCAATCACTTTGTGTTTCTTCCCTGGGTTGAGATCATTATGAAATCTGAAGTGAGTTTCACAGTAAGAGGACAGACACACCAGACAGGACTTGACTGCCTTTCGTTTTCTCCCAATGCAGACGTCACACTCCACATCTCCAGGTCCAGCATAACAGTGAGCAGGTGGAGCAGCCTGGAGTCCCATAATCTTCAGCTTCTCCAGCATATCAGCCAGCATGGTGTTTCTGCCCAGAACTGGCCTTGGTGTGAAGGTCTGTCTGCACTGTGGACAGCTGTGGACTCCCTTCAGATCTTCCTGATCCCAGCAGTCTTTGATACAATCCATACAGAAACTGTGTCCGCAAGGAATTGCCACAGGATCCTTCAGTAGATCAAGACAGATTGGACAGCTAAACTGGTCCTGACTCCATACAACACTGGCCTCTGCCATTTTGGGTCACTCTGTCTGTCTGTGTATTTTACGCTCTCTCTCTCTCTCTCTCTCTCTCTCTCTCTCTCTCTCTCTCTCCCTCTCTCCGTTCCTGTCGTTTACTGTTGTAATCTCTTCCTGACAGTCAAATTAGAGGCAGAACTGAGTTTCGTTTCTCTGGAAAGGGCTGAGCACTGAGGGGTGGGAGTGGCTTCCTAAGTCTGTTAGAGTGGGAGGAAGTGGGAGGGGCAGCAGTGCAGAGAGCACAAGAGAACAACACTACCTGTTAACCCAAGAGAAGGATTGTGGGAAACAGGACACAGGAAAAATATCACATCAGATCTTTCAGTCCTTCATTGTCATCATGAGTAGTCCCCTAGAATCATGTGTCTTTGCACTAATGTCACAGCTGATCAGACTGCTCAACCAACATGATTTTACCGTTTATATTTATATGAGAATAAATCAACAGAATAAAGGATTCATCATCTTTATTACCAAGTATACAAAAAATATGTACATTCAAATACCACTTGGCTTGACTGACACTGTGCACAGTTCTCAGGTAGATTCCACCCATACTGTCAGTCCGCTCCGGTTCTCTCTGTCATCACCCGCCACAGTTTTGTGTATTTGGTGTTCTGAAGAGAACTCTCATCACATTTTGGCACTTGATGCAGATTCTCAGACTCCAAGAAAGGAAGAAATCTTGTGATTTTATTAAGCCACTGGTGAAACTGATTGTGGTGTGGTTTGGTGAAATGTTTACGTCTGTCTGCAGCATCTTCTTCACTTCAGGAGGGTTACTGGCGCACTGGTACATGTTACCCCTCCATCTCTACCAGCTCCACTTCCTTGAGAATGAAGGCTTAGGTTTTTCAGCAAAACATGAACAAAGTTTTACACAATGGCTTTGCATGTGTCAATCCCCTCGCTTTTCAGCTTGTACTGGGGGCAGGGGAGCTTCCACCGTGTTTTCGTCTGACTATTGAACAAACCTAACATGAAGAGAAAAACCATGGAAGATGGATAAATGTACACACATCTAACTGGGTCAATACACTAAATGAAACCCCAAAGGAATAACTGAGTCTCTGTTTCCTCCTCGCATTAAGTTAAAATAAGTGACCACGACATGTGTGATCAAAGGCAGGGCTACTGCATTCAGTTTTTGATCAACAACAACCAGTGCTTCTTTTAGAAAATCATAATTTAGAAAAATAAAAACATAAAAACCAGCGCAAATAAATAAACCCATCTTACAGGGAGCTGCTGAGTAAATGACTGGGTGAAATGTTTAACCAAATATTTCAAAGAATAAAACATCTGGAAAAAAATCTGCCAGAACAATCCAATATGAACCAGCATTTCAGAGATTCAATCACAATACTTTGGCTGATTCCTAGAGAGAAATTCATGATTCTTTTTCTTTCCCTCGCCTTTCTCTTCATCCACTTCTTTCTGATGGTGATCTGTAAATTTAATGAGGTTGTTACTAGCTCTAGCATTTGTGCTGAAGTGCCATCGCTTTCTGTCTAGAGAAATCACTCTCATTCTTCTGTTTGTTTATCTGTCTATCATCGTTGGTTCCTCTTACACACTCTTACACACACACACACACACACACATACACACACAGATGGACACACACACACACACACACACACACACACACACACACACACACACACACACACACACACACACACACACACACACACACACACACACACACACACACAGGATTGTGAAGTTCATTGCCAGGCCATAATAAGCAGGTCATGTAGGCTGTCAATGACAGAGGCAGTGAAAAAGAGGGACACCGTCATTCCTCTTCATGCCTGCCTCCCTCTCTATATCCTCATCTCTCTGCTTGCCTTCCTTCCTCCCCCAGCTGTCTTCCACAATTATCTTACTCTAAACAAGCTAACTTGTCTAACTTGCTGAACGTACAGCCAGGTGGAGAAAGAGAAACATTAATGGAAACGAACTCTATGCAAGACCAAGGTTACGCACAAATCAAACAGTAACAAGACATCAGAGAAATGATGATGCTCGCAAGAGACTGTTACCTGGTGTAGGCCGTCAGGAGCTCATTAGATCTGTGTAGTGACTCTTCTGATGTTACCTACAGATGCTCATTAGATCTGTGAAGTGACTCTTCTGATGTTACCTACAGGAGCTCATTAGATCTGTGTAGTGACTCTTCTGATGTTACCTACAGCAGCTCATTAGATCTGTGAAGTGACTCTTCTGATGTTACCTACAGGACCTCATTAGATCTGTGTAGTGACTCTTCTGATGTTACCTACAGGAGCTCATTAGATCTGTGTAGTGACTCTTCTACAGGAGCTCATTAGATCTGTGTAGTGACTCTTCTGATGTTACCTACAGGAGCTCATTAGATCTGTGTAGTGACTCTTCTGATGAAGATGGTAGAACCAGCCTCTGAGGGCGACAGCCGTCCAGGAGGTGGAGGAGTAGTTCAGCAATCAGAAGGTTGCTTGTTCGATCCCAACTCCTCCTGTGCAGCTGGTGGGAGGATGCTGTTGAAGCAGGTAAGTGGGAATGGTGAGCCCTCTGGTGTTGGGGACAGCTGGTGGGTACTCTGAGATGAGCACACGAAACTTGAGTAAGCAAAAACTCTCAATTAAACATTAAAGACCGCATCAAAACAAAAGAAAAACTGAGAAGAGCTTTCAGTATCTGGTAAACTACTGAGCTGTATATGTCCTGGATCTGGATCCAACTAGCCCACCTGCAGAGGCACATCGTGGACCTGCTGATCGTGCCACTCCTTCTGGTGACCAGTAGCAGCCAACAACCTTCAAAAGCCACCTTGAGTCTGGCCTGGTGCTCGACCACCCAGTCTTGTAAACTACCCATGAGAAAGCCCACTGGGAAAAAATGAGAGCTCACCAGTGCCCTGATTAGGTCTTGCATTATAGCACAAAAGCACCTGTGAGAGACAGGGGGCCAAATGCAATGCAATGAAATAATCGCACTAAAGGGTTTGTATGGGACAATAACCCATACAAGTAGAAGAGCTGGTGGAGTAAAGGACTCTCAAAGCTCCTACCTTGGTCTGAATGAATACGGATCAGAACTTGAAAATTCATGCTGTCAGAAGGACCCTGGCCACGGTTGAATCCCGCTGATCATGAGTAGGGACAGCAACGATGTATTTGGTGAACACGCCAGTCTTGATGGGGACATTCTGTAATCCATTCTTGTATGGCTCCAACACTGTGATATCTATGGTAAGATCTAGACGCAGGTGGCCCATTAAACTGTGGTGCTGATCCAGAATATTTTACAACTTGCCAACGACTGCACTCTTGGCACAATCACTGCTTTATGTCCAGACACATCCCTGGAACGAATATCAGAGAGAGGATGGCACAGAAGGACAGATGCCATGGACTGAGTCACAGACATCATTAAGTCCAGGCATGAGGCTTGCTAGAGGGGCATTGGGACCAGAGTGGCAGGAAGGGAGTGTCCTTGGTGCCCAGCCCCATCAATAGTTACACCAGTGGCTATTTTAATACCTCTAATTGACATTGATTTACACAATTACAATTGATTTACACATTGACACTTATGCCTTATTCCATCACTCTAGTTGTTGTCCATTGTTGCTTGAATGTGAATCTGCACAACCTGACATTCATTGTAGTATGTTGTTCACATGTTACAATTAGGTTTCACATCCGTTATTATTTTTGATATGTTACAGTCAGCCATTTTTGACTGCACAATTCGACGACAAGAGTTACAATTTAAAAATATTTTAGTTTATTGCAAATAATACAAACAGTCATGAATAACTGCAGTAATCAAAAAAGGGAGATAATTCTAGTGGAGAGAAGTGGATGTGTGAGGCTGTATGCGAAAGTGGATGTGGGAGAAAAAATTTGATCATATGGTGTATGGTGACAATAGATTGTATGACAGTTAATTAATTTTTAAATATATTTGGGCTATCAACATTTATTGATCCCCAATTAAAACATTGTTTTTGGAAATATCTTGGACACTTGGCCAAATACAGGCAACAACCCTCCCACAAACACTCATTAGGTACAATTAATGTTTTAGAACTAGTCATGCAGATGAAAAGTAAACAATGAACGTTATCTTCTGTCATAATATTACCATTTGCATCCAGGATTTAGGATCTACCACATTATTCTACCATATGAAGAACGTTTCTGTGCTTATTAACTTTCTGTGTAGATAACTGCACAAATTGTCCAGTCAACATTAAAGCGAATGATGTTCATGCACAATCACTTTTCTTTGTTCTGTACGATTTAGAAACTCAAATGCAACCCAACAGCTAGGCTAGAAGGGCTGAATGAAGATATAAACTTTGTGTCAGGGACTTCTATACAATCAAATTAGACATGAATGTCTAAATTCTGCTGGTTTGTTGTCACTGACACAATCTGATTTTGCTGCCCACACGGTAGAGCCAAAAGCCAGGATACAGTGGCTCAGTGAATGTGGTGTGTATTTTGTGCAGTAGAGTCATTGTATCAGAGACACTGTAGAAAGACAGAGTTCCTGTCTTGTGATCAACATATACTCCTATTTTAGAGGTGGAGGTAGGCTTATGAGGGAGTGGGATTCGGTTAGCATCATGTATAAATGTGTAGCCAGATGAGGAGCATTCCAAACTCCAAGACTTGTTATTGAATCCAAGTGCACAATCATTAACATGTCGTTTCCTTCTGAGCCCTTTGTATGATACTGCAATGTAAACATATCCTGACCACTCAACCTCCCAGTACCAGTGTTTGGATACAGCTTCTCTACACAGTACCTGACAATATGAATCAAATCTGTCTGGATGGGCAGGATATAAATGTTTCACAGTAAGGCACCTTTCTACAACTCTGTTTCTCTCAGACAGTGTGAGGAAATTATAGGCAGTGTTGAGATCCAGGGTAAGCTGGCAGGCATCTGAGGGAAGATAAAACATGACTCACTGAGCAGTAATAATTAGGGGTATACTGGTTTAAATCATTAATATTAATCAATTATTATATGCATTATCCGATAGAGCAGGGCACTATGCTCTCCTCTTGTATATGTGTGTTTGTGCGCTTGTACATGCAGTCTATACTGTATATATTCGTATCATATACTTACATGCCAGGAAATCCTCTCTGGTCGTCGGCTCAGGCAGTGATAGAAAGCTAACAAGCTCTGCTGTAAAGACAAAAAGACACCTATCAATAACCACAACTTTCTGGGTCACATCAACATTGTATTCAGAAGTGATGTTTTCAAAGTATTTGTACTAATGCGTCTTATACCAGTTTTAGAAATGTCCTTTAGTCCCTGCTGGAGTGCATCCTCTAGTTTCTCCCTGAGCTGAGAAAGTCTTTCTTTTACTTGATCAAAAGACAGATCTGTGTGGACCGTGTGACTGGGTGAGTTGTCAGGAGCAGAGGAGAAACAGAGAGACTGGAAACTCTACAATGAGACAGAAAATTAGCCAAATGTCATTCAACAAACATAAACCTTCCTCCTGGCACTACTTGAGCATTTTGGCACAGACCAAGGCATCCAGTGTCCTGCATCATAAATATAGACACCGGAATTGGTGTGAAAATTAGACACTGGTCATTTTTTATTAAACAATTGAGGTGCGGGAGACTAAAGACCTCATCCTATCTGACATGTCCAGCTCCAGTCTAGATCATATCGATGGCACTGATGTAAGGGCTTATGGATGTAATATTTAAAATGATGCAACAATTATTGTTTCTGCACTGGACATGGTAAATAAAGAAGAGTACCTTGGTTACCTTTTTTTTCTCTGTTATGTTTACCTCATTACCAAAGAGCATCTGAATAGGAAACTGACGTTTTGACTGTCAGTTAGAGCATTCTTAACAGTGACATTTTACAGAGCTGCATAAATAAACTAATATCTTCTGTGATAATGCATAATATCTGAGTCGTGACAGTACCTGAAGGAAACAAATGTGGTTGTCAGTGTGTGAAAGCTGCTCCAGCTCAGCATCTCTCTTCTTCAGCTCAGCAATCTCCTGCTCCAGTTTCTCCATGAGTTCTTCTACTCGACTCACCTCAGCCCTCTCCTGATCTCTGATCAGTTCTGACACCTCAGAGCATCTTCTCTCAATGGAGCGGATCATTTCAGTAAAGATCCTCTCACTGTCCTCCACTGCTCCCTTAGCAGAAGTCTGTTTGGACATAAGACAAGACACGAGACATGAATTGCTACAGCAGTCTCTTGTTATTTCCTCTGGTGGATACAACTCACCTGAAGAGTTTTCACAGCCTGTCTCAGGTCCTGCAGTTCATTCTCTTTTTCCTGGATTATCCGTTGGGATTTTCTCTGAGTATCACCCAACAGTTTCTGTGAACAGGTAAATCTATTAGAGTTGAGTATTTAACGTATTGAAAGAATATACACTTTCATGATTAAAAATGTTAGAACTCAAAGACTATTTTCATTTAACCATAACCTTGAACCCTATATACTGTATGTTGATGTATGTGGGAATGACGTCAAGAAATTAACCTTAGGATCAAAAAACTGAAAATAAAGTCAGAGAATGCTGCTGTTATTCACATTCACGTGTTTATCAGTGCACAATAACACATTCTAGCTGGAAGGCCTTTGTCAGTATCAGGAGTACCGGCTAAGGGAGTCTCACCTGTTTCTCAGTTCTCTCTGCTGCAACTGAAACTGTTTTATGTCCATTATGTTCATCCATGACACACAGCACACATATGCAACTCTGATCAGTGCGACAGAAGACCTCTAGTAGTTTATCATGATGAGAGCAGATCAGATCTTCTAGTTTACCAGCAGCTTCAATCACTTTGTGTTTCTTCCCTGGGTTGAGATCATTATGAACTCTGAAGTGAGTTTCACAGTAAGAGGACAGACACACCAGGCAGGACTTGACTGCCTTTCGTTTTCTCCCAATGCAGACATCACACTCCACATCTTCGGGTCCAGCATTACAGTGAGCAGGTGGAGCAGCCTGGAGTCCCAAAATCCTCAGCTTCTCCACCACTTCAGCCAGCATGGTGTTTCTGCCCAGAACTGGCCTTGGAGTGAAGGTCTGTCTGCACTGTGGACAACTGTGGACTCCCTTCAGATCGTCCTGATCCCAGCAGCTCGTGATACAATCCATACAGAAACTGTGTCCACAAGGAATTGCCACAGGATCCTTCAGTAGATCAAGACAGATTGGACAGCTAAACTGGTCCTGACTCCATACAACACTGGCCTCTGCCATTTTGGGTTACTCTCTGTCTGTCTGTGTATTTTCCTCTCTCTCTCTGTTCCTATCGTTTACTGTTGTAATCTCTTCCTGACAGTCCAAGTTATAGGTAGAACTTAGTTTCGTTTCTCTGGAAAGGGCTGAGCACTGAGGGGTGGGAGTGGCTTCCTAAGCCTGTGAGAGTGTGAGGAAGTGGGATGGGCAGCAGTGCAGAGAGCACAAGAGAACAACACCATAGATATCCTATATAAAGGCTAGATGTCTCGCCCGCGTTTCTGGCCAACGGAGTCGAATGGCAGATGGCGGCCATTTTGCGACAGGATAGCTCGCTCACCCTTAACATTGTGTTGGTAGTGGTACACACTTTTTAAATAACCAGAACCATTTTTCAACCGATTTTCAAACGGGTTGGTTTGTTGTAAACGTAAGACATGTAGTTATGACTCTGCATACTTATGAAAAATGATAAACATGGGTTTTCATATGAAAATTACATTGAACAAAACAGATAGGAAAATGTGCACACAGACCTTTCAGTCCTTCATGTACATTTGTGTCAATAATCCCTTCACCTTTTCAGCTTGTACTGGGGGTAGGGGGGCTTCCACTGTGTTTTCGTGTGACTACT
This sequence comes from Sprattus sprattus, assembly GCF_963457725.1. Taxonomy (NCBI): domain Eukaryota; kingdom Metazoa; phylum Chordata; class Actinopteri; order Clupeiformes; family Clupeidae; genus Sprattus; species Sprattus sprattus. The sequence continues at coordinate 7,697,339 of NC_137915.1, read as the reverse complement.
GATAGTATTTAGATTTATACCATATATTGGAAACTCAGTCTCGGATTTGACAGTCATGATCCAGGTTTAATCTTAAACAATGATGGCCACCATTGTGAGACAGAGCTTGAAGTCCAACTTGCCCAGAGCTTCACCTCAAAATAATCTAATCTATCCCTTAAGGGACAGGGTGTTATATACATTAAGTTTAGGGGTGTTACCATCTATTCAAATAGGCCCCCTTTGTCTCGACCTGGGGGGGAGGTGAGAGCAATCTCACACCTCTCTCCCAGGTCACGACCAAGTAAGTATATTCACCCAGGAAATGCTTACATGCTGGTAAAATACAACTAAAAGTAACATTTATAACTAGGTATACGAACTTATTGACTATGGCATATCCTTATTAACTATGAATCTCAAATGACCGGTCCCTTCACTACCAAACAAACCTAATATGAATACAAGAGAGAAAAAGTAATGGATAAATGTGCACACATCTAACTGGGTCAATACATTAAACAGAACCCCAAAGGAATAACAGAGTTTCTGGTATATTTGCTGATAGGCTGATACTAGCTGCAGTATTTGTGTTGAAGTGTCATCCCTTTGTCTATAGAGAAATCACTCTCATTCTTCTGTTCGTTTTTCTATGTCTATGTTTGTTCCTCTTGCTCTTCCTTTTCTCTCAAATGCTCAAATGCTCAAATGCGCACACACACACATACACACGCACGCAGGCACGCACACATACACACACACACACACACACAAACACGCACACACAGAGGATTGTGAATTTCATTGCCAGGCCTCAATAAGCCGGTAATTTAGGCTGTCAATGACAGTAGCAGTGAAAACGAGGGACATCATCATTCCTCTTCATGCCTGCCTCCCTCTCTCTTTATATCCTCATCTCTCTGAGGCAGTTATCCTTCAGACTTGTTTTGTGTGCCAAAGTTGTGAGCCTGTTGGTTAGTGGTGTGGTTTTGTATTTGCCTGGCATATTCAATTGTGAAGTTTGGTTCACTCTGGAGAGTTTCACCACAACATTCCCTATACTTCACTGCACGGTTCTAAAAACTGAGAGTCCGACATCCCAAGCTCGAATGGGGGCCCTGTGAGAGCACGTAACACAATCAGCAGATCCCATGAGGGTATAAGGTGCCTGTCAGGCACCCTGAGACGTCTCACTCCAGCCATAAAGAGTGACGCTAGAGGATGGCTGCCCGTGGAATTACCATTGATACCTGCATGGCAGGCAGAGATGGCCACCAGGTATACTTTGAGAGTGGAAGCCGCCTTCCCCTCATCAAACAACTGCTGTAGGAATTATAATATGATGCCCAGTGCACAGATGACGGGTCGCATTGCCGCTCGAAACTGCGCCACTTTAGCGTATATAGAGACCGGGTCGAAGCCGCCCGAGCACTCTGTATTCTAGCCACCACTGAGTCAGACAGACCTGAAGCTAGGAGCCTGCTCCTTTCAGGTGCCAGGTGTTGCGGGGTGGAAGGGGTTTCTGTTCCATCACCGACGCGCCTGCACCTTGGCCGGAGGCGTGGGCGAGCGGAACCCCACTCCGCTTCTGTCCCGCGGACGGGGTTGCTTGTCCTGAGGAGGACTGCTGGTCGGACCCACTGGAGTGAGGCATCCAGACCTGGAAGACCTCCTCGTCTGAGGCGTGATCGTTGGAGTAGTCGAGCAGACTCTCAGTTTCGAGGCCGAAGTCCAGGTCCGGTAATGACTGGTCCTCATAGCCGGAGGGCAGCTCCACCGCCTCGTGGTCTGGTGCGACCATGAGGACGGGTGAAGGAGTGGGAGACAAGCTAGCGGGAATGGCTGCGGCCAGAGGGCATCTGCCGGACACCATGAAGGTTGAGGAACCTGAAAACTCACCAACTCGTAATAGGCCGCATAGCCTACATTTAATCTGCACAGTAACACATTATGGTGGTTAATAAAATCAGTGGTCAGAGCAGACTGTAGGTTAAGCGAAAATGTATTCCATTTTGTATTGATAATAAAGTTAAGTACAGTGCAACAAAGCAATGTGCAACATGACATGTCTGTAAGATGCTTAAATGCCTGTGGTTTATGGAGAGACTGAGCTTAAGAACGGGAGACCACAATGCAAGTGGAGTGGATCCTGGATGTTTCATGGTTTATTGTTCATGGTCAATTGCTACCAATTTCATTTCATTTCAAACTTATTTTTTTGTTAAGTGCATTGCCTACAATTCCATATTTGTATATGAAAATTTGCACATTTAGAACATAGTTTCGAGGACTACATTGACCATTTCAGTTCACATCTAAAGGAATTTTGTAATTTCGCCGAGACAGTGACTGCCCCTCCACTTTGTTTTGGTGAGTTGCTTACTGTTTACTGACCTTAAACACACCTACAAATTACAATTATGCTTTTCCAGTGGTACTGTAGCAAATATGATAGCTTCCAATGGCAAAAGACCCAAAGCATTTTTATGTAAATATTTTAATTAGAACAACTAATGCTGTACTTGAACAAATGACAGACTTTCCCTTTAACAAAAAAATGTGCACTGGACTTTTAAGTCCAAGTGAATTTGGATTTTGACAATTTTGTCTCAAAACAAAAGTGTGTTTTAACAATGAAAAGTCTAATAGTCTAATGTTATTGAAATTAGAGACATGTACAATTTTTCGAACTGTATGTATCCTTAAAGAAGAAGAATCAAGGTTTCTGGGGATGTTCTTTTATATGACGCTAGGACAAAAACTTGCGGAGGTTCAAAGTCATATTGACAACAATAACAAACTCGTTTTATTTGCTTACAAATTTAGATCGGTATCAAGTTACTTACTGTCTGAAAAAAAAACGCGTGTGCTTGGCTGCTGGTCCAGTTTTCTCTGCTTTTTAGGTAACCTCAAATCCTCCATTACTCTACCTTACTTTCTTTGCGCTCAACTGACAAGTGTAGCATACAATTAGGAGGGGGGATTCACACACTTTTGTTTTTCTTAACAAACGGAAATAAATTGAAAATAAATTAGACATGACAAGAGACCGATCCGTTGACAAGGTTCATCAAAGGAGAAAATATATTTTAGATATTTTCTGCTGTATATTGGGGGGGACAGGTTAGTATTTTCTCAATATTGAGGGGGACACGACCCCCCCGAAAGAATGCATGGTTACGCCCTTGGGACTCGTGTGCACGAAAGGTCGATTCGGAGACCTTTCTCTCCGGATTCAGGCAAACTAGACTCCGTGTGCACGGCCCATATTAGATGCACCATAAACCAACACCTAACACACCTAATGAGTAATTACAAGTGGAAGAAGTCATCTGTGGTTTTCCAATCCAAATATTCCCTTCCTGCCTTAAAAAATAAACACGGACTGATTCTGGAGGAGCCATTAATTCTGAATCACAAAAATCTTCAAAACAGGACAGGTACTCTGTTCACCTGTTTCACAACCATCCATGTTTTTGACCGCACAGATTGACGACAAGATTTACAATTTAAAAGATTTTAGTTTATTGCCAATAAAACAAACAGTAATGAATAACTGCATTTATCACAAAAGAGAAAGAATTCTAGGGGAGAGATGTGGATGTGTGAACATGTGTGCGATAAGAGCGTCACTACAGTGTTGGAGGGAGACAGAGAAAGTGTCCATGGGAGAAAAAGGTGATAACATGGTGTATGGTGACAATAGATTGTATGACAGTTTATTAATTAATTCATGTATTTTACATATATTTGGGCTTTCAACATTTATTTATTCCTAACTGAAATATTGTTTGTGGAATATTACGGTAACGGTAGAAGGGACAACCCTCCCACAAACACTTACAAGGTAAGATTAATGTTTACTAGTACTGTTGTACTAGTCATGCAGATGAAAAGTAATCTTGTCATTTATCTATCTTCTGTCTTCATGTGACCATGGGCATCTACCACATAATGCTACCACATGAAGTAAGTTCCTGTGGTAATAAAGTTTCTGTGCAGATAACGGCACAAATTGTCCTGTCTTCACGATATTAAAGCAAATGATGTGCATGCACAATCTCTGTTCATTGTTCTGTACAATTTAGAAACTCAAATGCAACCTAACACCTAGGCTAAACAGGCAGAATGAAGAAAGAAACTTTGCGTCAGGGACCTCTATCCATTAAAATTAGACATGAATGTTTTGATTCTGCTGGTATGTTGTCACTGACACAATCTGATTTTGCTGTTAGTACTGAGGTAAAAGCCAGGATACAGTGAATGTGGTGTGAATTTTGTGCAGAAGAGTCATTGTATCAGAGACACTGTAGAAAGACAGAGTTCCTGTCTTGTGATCAACATACACTCCTATTCTAGAGGTGGAGGTGGGCTTATGAGGGAGTGACATTTCTTTACTATCATGTAAGAATTTATAGCCAGATGAAGTGCAGTCCAAACTCCAAGACTTGTTATTGTATCCTAGAACACACTCACGAGCCCCTCCTTTCCTTGGGAGCCCTTTGTATGACACAACAATGCGAACATATGATCCTGACCACTCAACCTCCCAGTAGCAGTGTTTAGATACAGCTTCTCTACACAGCACCTGAGCATATGAATCAAATCTGTCTAGATGGTCAGGATATGAATGTTTCACATTAGGGCAACATTCTCCAACTCTGTTTTCCTCAGACAGTGTGAGGTCATAATGAACAGTGTTGGGATCCAAGGTTAGATGGCAGGCATCTGAGGGAGGATAAAACAAGACTCATTGAGCAGTGGTGATTAAGGGCATAATGGTTTTAATTATTACTGTTAATTAATTATCATGTTCACTACCAGAGCAGGGCCCTATGTTCTCCTCTTGTATATGTGTTTGTGTATTTTGTATGTGTGTTTATGTATTTATGTGTTTATGTACATGCAGTACATATATGTGTTTCATATACTTACACGCAAGGAAATCCTTTCTGGTCGTGGGCTCCGGCAGTGATAGAAAGCTAACAAGCTCTGCTGTAGAGACAAAAAGACACCCATCAACAACCACAACTTTCTGGGTCACATCAACATTGAAAACATCACTTCTGAATACAAAGTCAGGGCACTAATGCGTCTCATACCAGTTTTAGAAATGTCCTTTAGTCCCTGCTGGAGTGCATCCTCTAGTTTCTCCCTGAGCTGAGAAAGTCTTTCTTTTACTTCATCAAAAGACAGATCTGTGTGTACCGTGTGTCTGGGTGAGTTGTCAGAAGCAGAGGAGGAACAGAGAGACTGGATGAGAGACTGGATACTCTACAATGAGACAGAAAATAAGCCAAATGTAATTTAACAAACATAAACCTTCCTCCAGGCCCTACTGGAGTATTTTGGAATAGACCAAGACATCCAGTGCCCTGCACCACAAATATAGACACCGGAATTGGTGTGAAAATGAGGCACTGGTAACATTTTATTTTATTTGAAACAATTGAGGGGCAGGAGACTAAAAACCACGTCCACTCTGACATGTCAAGCTCCAGTCTGGTCCAATCTAAGTATAGTCAGATCAGATATAATGCAATGCAAAATGGCACAGATGTTAGGGGTTAAACATGTTATATTTTGTTATATATAAGAGTTACCTTGGTTATCGTTTCTTCTCTATTACCCCTACCTCATTACCAAAGAGCACCTGAATAGGAAACTGGCGTTTTGACGGACAGGTAGAGCGTTTTCAACAGTGACTTTTTATATAACTGCATAAATTAACGTATCTCTTCTGTGATTATACATCCTATTTGACTAGTGACAGTACCTGAAGGAAACAAATGTGGTTGTCAGTGTGTGAAAGCTGCTCCAGCTCAGCATCTCTCTTCTTCAGCTCAGCAATCTTCTGCTCCAGTTTCTCCACGAGTTCTTCTGCTCGACTCACCTCAGCCCTCTCCTGATCTCTGATCAGTTCTTTCACCTTAGAGCGTCTTCTCTCAATGGAGCGGATCATTTCAGTAAAGATGCTCTCACTGTCCTCCACTGCTGCCTGTGCAGAACTCTGTTAGGACACAAGACAAGACACAAGACTTGAATTGCTACAGCAGTCTCTTGTTATTTCCTCTGGTTGATACAACTATATAACTCACCTGAAGAGTTTTCACAGCCTGTCTCAAGTCCAGCAGTTCAGTCTCTTTTTCCTGGATTATCCGTTGGGATTTTCTCTGAGTATCACCCAGCGATTTCTGTGTACAGGTAAAGCTATTATAGTTAATGTATTGAAAGAATAAACAATATGATGTATTAGTACGGATAAAGTCACTTTAATGATTAAAAAAGTAAGAACTCAAAGCCATCTACACTTTGACTATTTTGATTTAACCATAACCATGAACCCTGTATATCTTGCTGTATCAAATATGGGAATGAAATCAAGAAATGAACCTTAGGATCAAAAACTGAGAATAAAGTCAGAGAATGCTGCTGTTATTCACTTTAACGTGTTTATCAGTGCACAATAACACATTTTAGCAGGAAGGCCTTCGTCAGTATCAGGCGTACCGGCTCAGGGAGTCTCACCTGTTTCTCGGTTCTCTCTGATGCAGCTGAAACTGTATCATGTCCTTTATGTTCATCCATGACACACAGCATACATATGCACCTCTGATCAGTGCGACAGAAGACCTCTAGTAGTTTATCATGATGAGAGCAGATCAGATCTTCTAGTTTACCAGCAGCTTCAATCACTTTGTGTTTCTTCCCTGGGTTGAGATCATTATGAACTCTGAAGTGAGTTTCACAGTAAGAGGACAGACACACCAGACAGGACTTGACTGCCTTTCGTTTTCTCCCAATGCAGACGTCACACTCCACATCTCCAGGTCCAGCATAACAGTGAGCCGGTGGAGCAGCCTGGAGTCCCATAATCCTCAGCCTCTCTACCATTTCAACCAGCATGGTGTTTCTGCCCAGAACTGGCCTTGGAGTGAAGGTCTGTCTGCACTGTGGGCAGCTGTGGACTCCCTTCAGATCTTCCTGATCCCAGCAACCTCTGATACAATCCATACAGTAACTGTGTCCACAGGGAATAGTCACAGGATCCTTCAGTAGATCTAAGCAGATGGGACAGCTTAGCTGCTCCTGAGAAACTGACACACTAGCCTCTGCCATGTTTCTTATCCACGTAGACCCTCACAGACTGAACAGGAAGCAGAATTTACTTTCGTTTTCATGAAGAAAGAATCGTTGGGCAGTGGGAGTGGCTTCTTAGGACATGTGGCTTCAGAGACATATGGGGGTGGTTTTAGGAAGAGTAGAAGGGAAATAGATTCATGTTTTTGTTTAGACATTACCCCATTAACATTCATATATAATATGAAACATGTTTGGTGTAGAATATTTATTTTGAAGAAGCTTGATACATCCCTCTATCTCTTCAGTGTTAAGAGCTTTAAATATAGCCACATGCTTTACTGTCATGCGATTTATATAGCTACATTGCAGTTAATAGTCAGGAAAATATGGTGATGTTATTTCAAAGAATGTCGAGCGGTTTGCCATAAGCCATTGACACTTGTTTGCTAACTTTCAGCACTACCATATTCAAGTATGTGCCTCTTTACTCGACCATTTACACGGTTAAGCAAGCAAGCTAATTAATCTATTGGTAACGTTAGTCTTCTGTATTTTAGGCGCTCTCTGCCTTGCTAACTTGCTTGCAGCCTCGCTAATTTATGGTGGTTTTATGGGAACTTTAATTTGCTTTCTGAGTTGACTCATCTTGTTAATGTGATAATTTTTATAGTTGGTGAACATGGATCAACTCAATTAAAGTATGAACAGCCTTACTCAAAATGGCTGACCAATAATACCAAAAAGGCTGACTGCTGAGAGGCAGACACCAACAAGTTTATTTGACTTCACCATGAGTATCCAGGGAGTGGTACCAAACACGCAACAAGTGCTGTTTGGCCATGGGAACAGCCACACACGAGAAGGTCCTTTAAAGATGGACTCTGCAGTGATTCCTTCTTTGAGATCATCCATGGACCATCTTCTATTGTGGTTTAGTGAGTGCAATTAACTTCAGATCTGCACATTCAGCATCCTGACTCTTGTTTGTGGAATTGCAAGGTAGTGGCTAGTTTTTACCGCAACATTACCTTTAGAAACGGTCTTTGCAACCTTTCATTTTTTTTACACTTTACCCTTACCCTTTTTCTCAATGATTCCATTTCCACAATGACAGCCTGTCCAATCACTTTGTTTTCCCATTTTTTGACTGAGGTTCAAGTTTTAACTCTTTCAACACCAATGTGTCAACTTTTAAGGCATTTACTCATCAGTTGTGTTACTTGTACGTTCTAGAAACCGTCATTATAACTAGATTTAATAAAACATTGATTTATGGTTTTATTTTATTTTATTTAACCTGATTCCATATTCATTTCTCTCACTCTTTCCCATAGCTGTTCACATTGTTTTGGGTTTTTGCCTGCTCTACGACCATCATCTCAGGGAGGGGAACATCATGGAACATAAAACTGCGGGTGGTCTTATAATGAAATAAAGTTAGTCCATGTGAAAATACAGTATCCATCTCACGTGAGTAAATGTACATTTTCTACACAGAGTTTCTGCTTTGTCATCTGTTGCCTCACACCAGTTTAATAGTTGAATTGAATCAGGTAGTGGAATGGAATGAAATTATTAATATTATTTTTCATAATAATTTATTCTGGATATGAACTGATTTAGAAGATTGATGTTTGTGTGCTGATTTGAAAGAATTCAGTTGGCCCATTGAAGCCAACCAACCATTTTGTATGATTGCTCAAAAATGCATGAACAATAAAAATGAAAAAAAGAATGGTAATAATGATAAATGATAATGATAATTCCTGAATTGACTGATTCCAGACAACTTGCTTTGTTGAAGGTCTTTAGCAAGGTGTTAAATAACATCATCTTCACCATCATTTGATCTGTCCATATCCTGCTTCCATAAGAATAATGGTTTGAAATAAGATGTGTTATTCATTTATTTTTGATGGTGTTTCAGGTCACTGAATACATAAAGAAATTACCTTGGACAAATCTTGGGAAATGTGTTGTAAGCCAGATGAAATGCTGTGTCCCAACCACATGAGGGCAGTATTGCGTTATTTTTCGTTGGCAGTTTGAGTAGATTGAATACAGTAGAGTCAGTTTCTTTAAAAAAAAAAAAAAAAAGAAAGAAAAGAAATGTCAGTGGACAATGAGCTAAATGTGACAGAGCCAGACTATAGCCCAATAGCTCATTTACATCTGCAGTCTGCAGGAGTCAATGTTACAATCTTGAAAAATACAAAATAAAACACAAAATGCAAAGGGACAGGTTGACAAACACGCATCACAAGACACACTTCAAATATAACCACAACTACTACAGATAACTAAAACACAACACATGACTTTAAAATGTGACAAAGAAGATTAGTTAGATAAGTGAGAAGGAAAGGTACGTTTCCATTGATACATAACACTGTATATAATATAATAGTTATAGGAGCTGAAAATGCTCACATAATTGATTTACCTTTAACCACTTCTTAAGGCTTACTTTAAAATCAGTGAGTGTTGTGTTTTTTGTTGTGTCATTTTGAGGGAATGGGAATGCTGTTCCATAGACTGGAGGTTGTCAAACAATATAAAATACAATGAAAATACAATTTGGCTGCCTCTGTATTCATTTGACATCTAATGAACTTAAAATTGATAAGATTCTGTTGCACTAATTTGATGCACTATATATTTAAAAGATTAAGAATTTGACAATTTGAAATCTTCCACTATATCACGTTTTCATCTTAACAATTATCTCAGGCTGCTGGGTATTACTTCTCTTTGAAGTGACGTACATGCAAACAGCTTTTGTGATACTTAAAGTTAAACAGGAATAGTCCAGCCAGTCAACGATTTTGTTCATAGCTCATGTACGTTTGTATCATTTATGTAAATAATGAACAAAAAGGGGCCGAGGACTTAACCTTGGGGCTACCCCTATGTAGAACAGACATTATTTGTGGAGAGCTTGCCATTGACTGTGGTACAGTGTTTGCTGTTAGACAAATATGATGTAATCCACTTGATCGTGCATGGTGAAACAATATGTGTAGATCATTCGTAAACTAAAACATTATGATTAACTGTGCCACATGCTTTCTTCAAAACAATAATCTTGTATTGAGCAGTGAAGAGCTAAATGGTAACACTTAATAGATGCAAACCAACAGGCACCTACACACACACACACATACACACACACACACACACACACATTTGTGTTTGAAATGTGCACATATATGTAGATTACAATGGGAATGTTCTTTTTATACAATGTTCTATGGGGAAATTATACGGGTGTGCTTATTAGAGTTATTTTAAATAATACATTGCCCCCTTGGATGCAATTATTGATTTCTTTGGGTATCTCTAATGAGAACAAATGAAGATGTCAGCTTCGATGAGCTGCATCCTCAGATGGGAGAGCAGTGGCAGCATGCGTAATTAATAAATGAGCAATGAAATTATGCAGGCTGTCTTTGTATAATTTAGCTGGAGTTCCGCCGATGTTTGGTTTCTTCAAATGGTTGTTTTTGAATCATTGCTTTTGAATCCTTCCCTTGCCAGGACAAAGGCTTATTAGGACTAGAGTCAGCAGCTGTGGCTACATCATATATCAACTGACTGGAGGATATCTTATCTAACCGACTAGTGTCCAGCCGTAGAAGATGCGTATTGGTTTAAAATAACATTGCAGCAATATTTTGGTACGCAACACATCATCTGGACCACTGAAACTGGGATCACAGAAAACATGCAAATTATGTAGAGATTTTTTCTCTCTCTCTCTCTCTCTCTCTCTCTCTCTCTCTCTCTCTCTCTCTCTCTCTCTCTCTCTTTCGCTCTCTCCCCAGCAACTTCATACTTATTTCTGTCCCCCCAAGATCAAACAAAATGATGCAACAACTTTGCAACAGGGGCTCCCCCAAAACACCAACTGAACAAACACATCGAGTCATGAGGGGCCTTTGAAAAGCTCAGCAGGCTACCAGAGCCCCTTGCTCAGCTTACTCCTATTGTGTGCATGTGTGTGTGTGTGTGTGTGTGTGTGTGTGTGTGTGTGTGTGTGTGTGTGTGTGTGTGTGTGTGTGTGTGTGTGTGTGTGTGTGTGTGTGTGTGTGTGTCCATCTGTGTGTGTACGTGTGTGTGTGTGTGTGTGTGTGTGTCTCTGGTTGTGTGTTTTCATGTAACCGAAAGAGAGATCAGGGGAGGGACAGAGAATGGAGAGAGGAAGTGGTGGGGATGGGTGAAATAAAGGGGGGGGGAAGGCAGAAACCAAGAGGGTTCTGCTCTTTATTCACTTGGGTAATCGGGCTGGTGGCCCTAACGAGGCTGTCATATTGCCCCTGTAATGAGCAGAGAAAAGATGAATGTAAAAGTGCTCCCATTACTGTGCTTTCATCTTCCTGTTCATTAGCTTAGCATGAGGTTACAATACTCCATTACTCCTCTCCCTAACAACACCATCTCTGTCCCTGAGAAGGGAGGAATTTCACTTAGATGCTGTAACATTGCACACCCTGAAACACAACACAGCCCTAGTTGAATACACACACACATACACACACACACTCACAGAGAGGGCGAGAGGGAAAGAGGAAGAATAAAAGACAGAAGATTGTGCCTATTAGTGAAACAAATTAGAACATTTCACCAAAATGAACACCGTCAACACAATAACAACACACAGCTACAGCCTTGTGTCTCTGTGTGTGTGTGTGTGTGTGTGTGTGTGTGTGCTCTTTTCTCAGGGTGCAGACAGTGTGCCTCACACTGGCACTCTGCCTCAGTTTCCACGGCAACTTTATAATTGTTTTGGAAGCGGTCCAGACGCGACTGGATACCAAGGAATTATTGATGTCAAAAAGAAACACGTATGAAATGAGAAGCTATGTATCCAGCCATATGCTCCCTCGCATATCTGCCGGAAAATATAAAATCATTTAGAATCAACACAACAATGAGTCCCCCAAATGGATTTCTGTGGGTATTATGACTATTGCGTTTTGTAAACAAATGAAATGATAATGATAATGAAACAGCGAAAAGAATCGCAACGAATGAAATGAGTGAAGGAAGGTGAATTAGCTTTGAGCAGCCCATCATGGAATAATCACCTCTAAATCACGCTCACAATGACCAGGCAAATGATTCTGGCCACGAAATCCCAAATTATTCCGAAAACAAGATATTATCGCAAGAGATAATGGAGGCTCTCAGAACACAGAGACATTCCCAAACCATTACATTTAAAAAAAATAAAACTATGTCTCAGCATTGTAGCAGTTTTAAAGAGGGGGTTGTATGTATCCTTAATCCATAGCTGAGCGCGCTGTGTAGACGTATTTATTTTCTTAATAGTCATTACATCCTCTGCATCCTCTGTTTTCTGGGCGAGTAATGATCTGCTGAAGTAGAACAGTCTCCACCTTTGACTAAGCATCCTTACGCTGTATGCACTCTGAGGTATGGCTAGTGGATGACCCTTTAGTGTCTGCACGTGATTTACCTCTCCTGTGTTCACATTAGCTGCGGCACTAGCCACCGAAGCTTTCATTAAAATAACTTATAAGGCGATCCACCTGCAAATGCTTTACGCACCACAGCACAAATATCTGACACTACCTTTATACGTGAGCTAAAAATAAGATCAAAACAGAATAGTGGAATAGAAGCAATAAAAAAAGTCAGTTTTATGGTATTGAAGGCTAAACCCTCCACCTGACTGTTTGATGAACACTAATGGAATACAGAGATGAGGTCCTGATTTAGTTTTTCTTTCACATCAATGTTGTTTTGCCTTCCACTGTTTACATGCATCTACCCATCTCTCTCTGTCTCTCTCTCTCTTTTTCTCTCTCTTTCTCTTTCTCTCTCTCTCTCTCTCTCTCTCTCTCTCTCTCTCTCTCTCTCTCTCCCTCTCTCTGTTCCGGGTTAATTTATGAGCTGTGAGGAGCGGTGCTCAGGGTGCGAAGTGAGTGAGAGGAGTGTGAAAGCTCTGAAAAGAGCCGGGCCAGCAGGGCCGCCTCAAAAGACAACAAACAGCCAAAAGCCGTGCCACAGCTGCGGAGAGCGGTGAGCGGACACCCGCGACACCAGCATCCAGAGCGGAGATCAAGGCCAGGGCTCTGCTGTTAATAGGGCAGGAGATTGGGCATTAGGTTGCAGAAATAAAGAAGTGCAGTGTTATATGGGGGATGCTGGTATGATTCGATACATTGGTGAAAAAAAAGTGTAGATAAATAAATAAAAGGCTTGAGATGTGAAAGGGTAATTGCAAACGAAGTGGAACGGGTATCGAAATACAACCACAGTCCTATAGCCACCATGCGGGGCCAGAGCAAACAGTGGAGGGAAAAGGAAAGAAGTGGGAAGGAAAGAAAAAAAAAAAAAAACAGAACGACAGCAGATCACCTTTGCAGGGTCGCCTGATCAGCGCAGAGGGGACCCGCGTGGAGCACAGAAAAGCATCGCCCTGTGTCGGGACCATGCTGTCAGGCGGCGGTTACCGGCTGTCAGCTGCAGCTAAAAATGATTTTCAGAAAAACGGGGTGAGAAGTTCAGCAGGCTGCTTTTTCCTTCATAAGACAGAGGGGAAAAAATGCTGTCACCATCGCTAGGCTTGTGATGATTTATATGCTCCCTTCTACCAACCGCTCTCTCTCCCTAAGCTCTTAGTCAGTGTCTCTCGACCTCTCTGTTGTTCAGGCTCCTTTCTTGGGGTGTACTTCGTAGGTTTTCCACTCCCCTCTTGTGAGCTGGACACGTGTAAACTTTATGGTGGGTGTCGATTCTTTCATATGACTTACAATACTAATTGTAGTGTCTAAATATGTTGAAAACCAAATGGCAAAACTGAATTTTTCAAAAAGAACTTTGTTGACAATTATTGAAAGTGAGGCCTTTTTCGAATTATAGTTTTTGTACACAACACTGAATATCTTTTTTTTTCCAGAGTTGCGTCTTTTGATGACAAGCGAGAAATTGTTATACACACACACACACATATACACACACACACACACACACACACACACACACACACACACACACACACACACACACACACACACACACACATACACACACACACAAACACTAGGAGTCCTCAGTTTTACTGTGTGAAGAGCTGGGGAAAAACTGTCCTAAAAGGCGACACAATATGAGCCCTAAGCTGTCCGCACCATCCCGTAAAATAGTAGGAGGCATGGAGACCCTATTCAGAAATGAACTCTTTTGCATGGGTATACAACAGAGGATGATCCTCTATATGAGTTCAAAGGCCTCTCTCTCTCTCTCTTTCTCTCTCTCTCTCTCTCTCTCTCTCTCTCTCTCTCTCTCTGTCTTACTCTCTCTCACGCACACACACACACACACACTCACACACACAATCTCTTTCTCTGTGTTGTGAGACAGAGAGAGAGTGGCGTGCAGAACCATCTGCAGACCATGCTCCATCTCGGAACACGGGGGGATCACAAAGGTGTTATTTTTCAAAGCGGGCCTCGTCCACCTCCTGCGGTGGCCGCTGCTGCCTCGCTTCAAGGGGAAGGTGGGAAAGTTCTGAGGGCCGCGTGGCCCTCCCCGTCGCCAGCCTCCTCTCGCGCTGCCCTTTGAGGGGGTCATAACTGTGGCCTGTATAACATGGCTTACCGCTGACGGTGGTTGGTCACAGTGTGTGTGTGTGTGTGTGTGTGTGTGTGTGTGTGTGTGTGTGTGTGTGTGTGTGTGTGTATGTGTGTGTGTGTGTGTGTGTGTGTGTGTGTGTGTGTGTGTGTGTGTGTGTGTTGACGGTGGTTGGTCACAGTTGATGAAGCCTTTTAAAAGGAAGCCCTCTTCTCTTTCATGGTTTCTGTTAAAAAACTACTCCTCCGCTCCACCATGAAGGAGGCCTGGCTCCCAGACGCTGCAGCTTACTAACGCGAGGGGGGCGGCGGCAGCTATGCGCAGTACAGGGAGACCGCGGCTAGGGGGCACTGTGGGTCCATGTTAAACAAATAAGCCCCCCCCCCACCCCCCCCACCCCCAAACGAAACCATCCTTTCACTCCCCCCACCCCAACCAAAAAACCACTCCACGCCTCTTCCATCTGAAAACAGGAAGAGGAAAAAAAAAGAAAATCCCCTCTCCATTTTAGTTTGAGCCTCTACACCGGCACGCTCGTGCTTCAACATCGCCTGCACAAAATGAGGGCCTCCTGGCTGCGGCCATGTCCATGTGCTTGCTAGGCATGTTACCGCTCCTTCGAAAACTGGGCAGCGGTGCAACTTGCCAGTGGTCACTCCATGTACCACGCGGCGGTTTTTGGCATGACATGCACTATCTGCACCTTGTAACACGACTCAAGTGTGTTGCAGGAAGAGATGTTAGGTCATTATGGAGTTCTGGGAGATTACCCAAGAAAACATGTTGAGAGGAACAACATCCTTCACACACCTCTACTGGGGCTAGAGAAAAAATCTTGGATCAAAACAACAAATATCAAACGATGATGCGCCGTGCTTAAATGAAAAATACAAACCCATGCAGTGCTTTCAGTATTGATCCTAACAGTATTTCTTTTTGTAATTGATTTTTTTTCACTTCTATTCACTTTGTAGAAGAAACTAGAGAAGAACAGCTAGAGTTCATGTGAGAGAAAAATATGTTACTTATAAAACATCACAAGAGACATTTATTAAAGGCATCGATTTACCTTACACATGTTGCCACATAGGATTAATTATATAAATGTAAAACACTGTGTTACCCTTGTGTTCATGACTGAATGATTTATTACAGGAATATGAGTCTTTGTTCATTATATTAAAATCACAAAATATTAAACCATTAAAATAAAATATGTTAGTAAATTTAATAATTTGAGTCAATTATTGCTAACATTTATTTTATTAAACCAATAGGGACATATTTCCATAAAGCTCTATTGTATGCATACTGTGTATGAGATGGATTCAGAGAAAAAGACAGTGTCCTCTGCAGTTTAATTAAAAATGGGGATTTTATATACACAATTAATTTGCAGACATTAGTTAGGATTTTAATTTAGTTTTGAATGAATGAATGAATTATTGTTTTAGGATGTTTGACAATTGTAGGAAAATATAGTCCACTCTCAATTGCATGCAAATGTTCAGTTGTGGCAAGCATTTAATATTTCATTTAGTAGAAATTTAGCAAAAATGCACGATAATATTTTAATAAAATTGTGTCCTACGACTGAAAATACAAGCATGACATTTATAATAATTACTTATTAATTACTAAATATATTGCCTTATTCATACTGAATAAATGTCATCTTATAGAACAAAAGGCATATTTACATATATATATATATACAAAAAACATATTTACAGTTGTCAATTAAATTAAGATTACCTGGTTATTAAAGAATTTGAATGTGTTTGTGTAAATAACAAAATACATATTCAGCTGAATTTGTGATTTGTATAAAACACAGTTATTTTTTCATATTTATTTCTGTCTTTTATTTTTCTTATTTGGTCTTTTATAACTACTGTTTTGCATATTCACATGTTACGATCATCAGGTGAGGGAAGAGCAATGGCTTACAATGAGGAGCGAGTAGAACAGTACACCAGTCAGGTTACAGCCTACACTGTCCACAGGGACAGGGCATTGTGTGTGTGTGTGTGCGTTTGTGTTTGTGTGTGTGTGTGTGCGTGCGTGTGTTTGTGTGTGTGTGTGTTTGTGTGTGTGTGTGTGTGTGTGTGTGTGTGTGTTTGCATGCGTGCGTGCGTGTGTGTGTGTGTGCGTGCGTGTGTGTGTGTGTGTGTTTGCGTGTGTGTGTGTGTGTTTACATGTATGTGTACCTTTGTCAATGGCCATGACCAAACAGAAGGGAGCCGTGGGTGGAGGCCTCTGTACAGGAGAGAGGAGGAGGGGGGGGGGGGGGGGGGGGGGAGCAGTCCAGCGTTGCCCAGCACAATGCTCCACTGTCCTCTTCAGTTTTGCCACTTTCACACAGAGCACAGCAGGACAGGCAGAGGTCGCTGACTGAACAACTCCCGGCCAGCCTCTCCTGAGGCTCCAGTCGACAGCACACTGACAAACACACGCACATGTGGTGCTAACATCCTGTGACATCATGAAAGGCTCTTTTACGTGCCACCAGAGCCACAGAAAATGCCTGGAGAGTGTGAACAAAATCTGTGTATATTTCTTACTGAATAGGCGATAGGAAGAGTTAAATTTATATGCAGCTGCATGTTCGAAATCAGAGATGGGGAAAGGTGAAACTTTTGTACCTTTTGCATGTTCCATTTAGACACGCTCAAACTTATTCATGAGGAACTGTTCCAACTAATTACGTCTGCAGTATTTCCAATTACCCAAAGGGAATTCTTATAAACCAAAGGCCAGATAGTGCACCGAAGGTGGACTGTATGCTCTAAAGGGGTATCAGTATTTAACATGTTTCAGAGCCCAATGTCAGTAAAAGGACTGCACAAACATTTATTGCCAGTGGAATTCATCGTCTTAAAATGCACTTATTTGTCATTTTAAGCATTTTTGATTTTGATGTATTGACAAGCGTCATACACAGTGTTAATATTAGTTACACCGCTTGCCTTCGCCATCATGTTGTGATACAGTATTAATACACTCCTGCCTTTTTCTCTGTCTGTGTCAAAGAGAAGAGTTATGAGGCAGATGGAGAATTACGTAGCAGGTGGGGAACATTTCAGACGCAAGGTAAAGCGGAAGGCCTATCCGTCTACCGGTGGACGTCAAACATCCATCTCCTCGTGTTATTCCTTAATCCGATTCATTTGGCCTCGGTGCAGGCTGACGTTGCCCGTTGGAAGGGTTTCATCCGCATGATGGATGCTATTGTCAAAAATGCCAAGGTCAATACACAACGCTTGCACGGTGAGAAAAAAAGAGAAAGGCAGAGAGAACTTACTTATTTCAAAAGCGCCTCCCATGTATCACCTCTGCAATCTGACCTTGCATCTCTGTAATAACATTCAGAGGGAAGACAACTGTTGGGAGGGTTCTCTAAGGCTGGCGTCAAAGTTTTAAAATCGGCTCGGAGCACTACTGAACGGAGCCGTGGTGAGTCAGAACATACAGTATGTCAAGGGTCTTAGGTTCTGAGAAAGGCTCGCTTTGAATGCTAAAACCAGTGTGATGGGCTTGAATTACATGGTTGGGTTCTGTAAAAAGCAATGTGAACTTGGGTTCTGGACCGGTCTTGTGAATGGTTGGCGGTTTGTTGGTCGGGAGAAGCATTTTTACACAAACCACACAGATACACACTGGGTATATATATTAAAGATTGTTGTAAAAAATGTCACATAATAATAACAGATTTCTGTCTGGACCTGGCTAGCACCCAAGCCAAAACAATCTCTGAGGAGCAGGAATGTTTATTACTTTGGGTAGCACTTAGCGTCACTGAAGGTTAGCTCTGTTACGGCTAAAGGGCATGAATATTCCCCTGCTTCTGATTTTATTTGGATTGTTTGCAATGCAGCCTACAGCTGTACGGACCCAAGAGTCTAATGTTTCCTTTCTTATATACACTTAGTTTAGCTCAGTACAGCCATTTGCTATTAAGATCCATTTTTATTAGGACCTGTGCCTAATACATCTTCACTTGAAGTATGATTCTAGAGTGATATCTTGATTTTTGTCGCAATCAACAGAAGAATCAACTCAGTTGAAATTAGAGTCTCTCTCTCTCTCTCTCTCTCTCTCTCTCTCTCTCTCTCTCTTTGTGTGCGGCTGGGTGTGTGTTAATGTGTGTGTGTGGTTTCTTTCCTTTGTCTCAAGAGAGATTTAGCCAGGCCTGAGCCTTGTCCACCCACTGGGTCATCAGCCCATGTGGAGTCCCCCATGCAGAGCGGGCTGGAGGGAACAACCTCTCCAAGCATCAGGGGAAGCCCTCCAACAGACAATTAAATGAAGCCAGACATCACACAGAAGGAAATCTTTTATTAAAAATTCTTAGAGACCCTTTAGAGCACCGAGTCACCCTCCAGGATGGAGAAAGGGGGGAAAAAGAAATACCCAGAGTCTCAGAAAATGACTTCAATTAACCATAATGTTAATCACTAAAGCTCAGAACGAAAGTCACACTGAGAAGTCCCTTGATGGAAATTGTTATAATTGCCCCTAACTACGGGGATGAATATTTCTCTTCGCTTAATTACATGTGACTTAATATTTAAATATACCATTTGCGGATTTTAAAGTATCTTAATCATGCTCATTTATTTTTAATATCTAACATTTGGATTGGCGGGAGCGCAGATAAACACCTTTTACTGTTTGACTGGTTACATGCTGCAGGTAACAGTAACAGAATGTCAGGTATTCATTATGTATGAGGTGCCGCTGACAGCACCTGTATTCCCTGACGAGGGAAAGGTAATTGTGCTTTCTGCCAAGAAGGTGCAGAACAATCAGAGCCGCATCCGACCGGGCAGCCATTCCGTTTCAAACCTCCCGCTAGTTTCCAGGCCACCACATGATCGACTCTGTCAAAAGGCGTCAGTCATATTTCCTTTAGTTTTATTTTCTCCCTCCCTGGTCTTTATAGTCACTCCTGACAAACAGCCTCTGAGGTGTCTCGCCTTCAGTTTGAATTTTTCCTCCAAATTTCTCCCGTTGTTTGAGAAAGTGAGCTTTAAAAAAAAAATTGAAATATTAATAAAAAAAATAGCAGAACCAGCTTGGCCTTCCTCACAAAGACTCCTCAAGCCATGTTGGGTTTTCGAGAGAACAGTTGTGTCTGGCAGAGGCGCTGCAAATGGGTGGCCATATGAAGCCCGGCCATCCCTCATTATCTGGGCCCAGGTTCTCAGGGGCCGGCTGGAGTGGTGGTGCATTCGTGGTCATTAACGCAGCCCCCTCGACTCCCCGGGCTGAGGAGCAGGGGTGCTAACCCCGGCGTCCTGGACGTGCTCCAAGAGTGGCTCTCTCAATCTGGCCACCTTAATCATGCCCTTGTCTAATTGGCTAAATTAGCCATGGCCTCTGCACCCCAGCTGATGCAAAGGCGAGCAGTTCTGGCGCTCACCCTGAGCGGCGGGCTCCGGCTTCAGGAGGGCGTGGGGGGGGGGGGGGGGGGGGAAGGGGGGCGGGGGGGGGGGCGGCTGGCAGGCAGGCAAGCAGGCGAAGAAAGGATTTAGGCTCGTCTGAGTCGCCTAGGAGAGCACATAATCTCAGATCTTTACTGAACACGTGATAAACATACTGGAAACAGTTATAGCGTGGTTGTGGTTTACTTGTGTCATTCACTACATATCTGCTGATTAAACCAACACATTTTGTTAACTAGGGGACATATGCCTCTCCATGGCCCAGGTTAAGCAAATGTATAAATAAAACTGTAAACAAAATGAATGTGGAGCATAGTCAATAGAAAGTAAGCAGCCTCTGCCTCCTGGTGGAAAAAGGGGTAGAGGTCTGAGATTTTTTTCCGTTATTATTTATATATTAAAACAATCTAACACACTAATCCATGCCCTGAGGGCCTTGTTTACATCATGTTGTCAACATCTCTCTCTCTCTCTCTCTCTCTCTCTCTCTCTTTCCCTCTCTCTCTCTCTCTCTCTCCCTCTCTCTCTCTCGTTCTCTCCCTCTGTGTGATAACACAGGGTGCATATAGAGCCGTGGCATTAGCCAGTGGGGCAGCGAGCTCGTGGTGTGAGTGGCTGTAGGGAGTGCTGTCTCCAAGCCAGGCTTTTTAATTGGATCTCATTTACTCAGCCGAGATGCAGGACACAACTCCAGGGATGTCCTGCTTATCAGCAGCAGCACCTCCAGTCCCCACGGCCTACACCTCTCCTCTTCCTTACCTCCCCGTCTTCAGTCTCCTCCTTTTCTTTTCTTTTTCTCGCCTAGCCTTACTTCTTATTTCTATGTTTTCTTGTATTCTATCTAGCTTTTGTCTATTGTTTTGATACTCTATCTAGCCCTATTTCCCTATTTCCCTTTTCATCTCCTCCAGCAGATATTTTCTTACAATTTGTAAACAATGCATCTCCCTAATCTTTCTTCTTCTTGTCTTGTCACTTCTTTTCCCCTTTGTTTCTCTCCAATGCTCCGTTGTATTTTCAACCAATTTTGAGCTCCCATTGCTGTCTCTCTCTGCTGGTCTGTCTTTCTCTACGTCTGTTACTGTTCATTGACCTGTCTCTCTAACTGTGTCTGTTTGTCTATTTGTTTCTTTCTCTCCCTCTTTCCCTCCTTCTCTCTCTCTCTCTCTCTCTCTCTCTGTTTGCCCCTTTCTGTCTCTCTCGCCGTAATCAGCAGCCCCTCGACTTGCCTTTCACTTCTCCACTGCTGTGTTCACCCTCCATGCAGTGGCACCAGAGAACCACCGAGCAGATCGGAGCCCCAGCGAGCCCCAGCTTCCCTGCATCCACCCTTCTCCTTAACAACCCTAACAGAAGGCCAGGTTAAGGGGAAGAGGGAGAAAGAAAAGAAGCAGAGCGAGAGAGGGACCAGGGGGGCATGGCGTACTGTAATCAAACTCGCTTCAGTGCTCCTTTTCAATCAGACACCTGCTATTAGGCTGATAAATACACTTTTCCCAGTCAGGGGCACGCGACGTTTGAGTACCCCTAGGTACTGTTCTTCCTCATCCTCCTCCTCCTCTTCTTCTCCCTCTTCCTCTTCTTTTAATCCACCCAGCCTGAGTTATTAACTCTAAAAACCTCCCTCATTCTCATGATCTCGCATGTCCTAGAAGTGGCGTCAGAAGATGCCCCAATGGCCCTCCATCCCACCTGAAAGCCCACTCCAGGCACACCTAGGGCAGCTAGACACAACACATCACTGGCTCACCACAATCTAAGCTGAGTGCTCTCAAAGAAAGGAAAAGAGACACTAAGGTGGATAGTGCTTTTTTTGGAGAGCTCCATATGTACTTTGTGTTCTTCCACTCCACCCCTCCCCCCCCCCCCCCCCCCACCCCCCCCCCCCCCCCCCCCCCCCCCCCCCCTCGCCTTCTCTTTTCTGCTCCTCTCTCTTTCTCTGTATGTATTTTCCCTTTTCTCGTCCTTTTCCGGTCCCTGACTTTTCTACTTTCTTGATAATCATGAAAAATTGGGCGAGCAACTCTTTTGTCTCCCCCTTTTCAGCTACAGTGGGTGCCCGGCACATGCTGCTCTTTGGCGGGTGTCGGGAGGGAGACGTGAAGAGGCAGCCCCCTGCTGAGAATCTTACTCAGCACAGCGTCATGCCTGCTTCCTGGCCTGATAAACACTAAATAGTCATGGCCACAAGAGAGGCTTTTCTGGGGTCTTTTCTTTTTTTTTAACTTAGTTATTTTTCTACCTCCGCTGCAGCGGCCCACATTGGCCGTCTAAGAGCTTCCAATTCAGAAATGGTCCATTATGGACAGTTTGTAATGGTGAGCAGGCATTACCTGGAGAAAGGTAGCCCATGTTTGAGTCCACTTTTCCCCCTTTCTCACTCGAAGTTCCTCCTTGTCCTTCTGCACTCTCCCACACTAACAGGCTGGATTAATCTATGCCTCTGTCTGTCTGTCTGTCTGTCTGTCTGTCTGACTGACTGTTAGATGGTAACACTACTAATGTTTCTCTTTAGCTCAGAGAGGAGTGATTTCAGAAACAGCACAAATCATCTTTTTCACAGTGTCTGTGAAGTCTCTTCAAAGAGCCCTGAGCACAGGGAACTAACTACTGGAACCACAAACCCTCTTCAGTGGGTGCTCTGATAAAGGCCACAGCATTGCACCTTATGCCTGGTCTGTGGCCCAGGGTAGAGGGGAGCTGCTTCTGTCATCACTCTTCTCTGAGCTCAAGAGAAACATTGGTAGTGTTACCATCATGCTGAAAGATACTACGAATAAATTGCTCTGCACTTTTAGATTTTAGGTGCATTTCTTAATCCTCTGAATGACCTGCACAATGACCTAGAGGCAATTGTATTGTTTTGGCGCTATACAAATAAAATTGAATTGAATTGAATTGAATTGAATTGAATTGAATTGAATTGAATTGAATTGAATTGAATTGAATTGAATTGAATTGAATTGAATTGAATTGAATTGAATCTCTCATCTTCCATAAAATGAGAGGAAACTAAATAGTTCAGGGGAAATCTTGTTAAAAAGCATTTTGTGAGACCTTCCTTACATTGTCATTATCATATGGATGCAGTTGTACTAACATAAATGGTGTTTACTGAACAAAAAGAAGCATTTACATAAACAATAGTCCAAAGACTTCTCCTACCTGCTGGTGCTGATTATTGACACGGAAGTCACCAGAAGTATATACAGTGAGTTAAAACATAGTTTGTGTTTGAAACTGGAAAACCATGACCTGCAAGCATGTGTGTCTAATAACAAATCCCTTCATGGCATAGTTCCCTCTCTGAATCATAGTATTGCCCCAGGTTATTAATATGATATAAAGGTGTTATAACAGTGTTTTTGAAGCGCTGAGTAAATGTTGTGGGTATGTCAGTGATTGGATTAGTGGCCAGCAGAGTTATTGAAGCAGGCACTACAAGGGACAGAAGCCCTCAATCATGTAAGTTTGTGATGTATCACTTTTCCAAATTTCCCTGTAGATTTATAGTTCAAACACTCCTTCACCCTTTCCACCGAGAGCAAAAACAACGTCTCTGAAATGACCCAAAGGAAAATAAAGAGTAATTTCCTTTCCTCTTATAGAAAACATAAACCTGCTCTGAAATGTGAACATCCTGGTCTTTGTAGCTCCTTAAGATATTTTCACATTCCCATCCCTGCGTGTTCAAAGAGAAAATTCATAACTTTGTGGTCAAAGTTCAAATGGTTGAGTTCACTCTGAAAGCATTGACGAAAACACACACACACACACACACACACACGCAACATAGCATAACATAACGTACAAACGCCGCTTGAAGATGGCATATGTCACTGATTGAGTTTGCAAAACCTGATCGCAGACGTCTGGGCCTGGCCGACGCTCGGGTGGAATCCATCACGGCGCGTTGGTGCCACGGTGAGGGGGGGCTTCGCCTGATAAGCGCACTATATCACCGCCAGCGAGCTGGCGACCCCGCTCTGACCCAGCCAGGGGAGGAAAACACATGTTCGCCGGCTCGGCGCGGGCCGACTACCCGCCGAGAGGGCTGGGAACTCCTCCAGCAGGAGGCCGAAGGGGAGGAGAGGCCGGACTCAGCCCCTCATGGCTCAGGGTGGCCATTAGTCTGGGGGGGGGGGGTTGAAGGGGGGTGGGGGGGTTTGGTTGAACGTGGAAGCACTGTCAATTTCACAGACACCCCCTCATCACTGAGAGCTTTGCATGGGAGCAGTTTAATTGATATTTGCTGTACAAAAATGGGGGGGAGGGGGGGTTGGGGAGTGTATGAGGGATGATTGTAAAGGGGGTGAAGAGGGAAGCAAAGAGCAAGTGGGGAGGCTCTGTCATTCTGGGTAACATACATTTGGGCCAGCTGACAGCGGCTTTTGAGAGAACAAAGGCAATTGTTTAAAAAAGAGCTAACCACATTTAAATGTGACATTAATTGTGGACTTGAAACCTGCTGGATTTGATCTATGATCTACTGAGTCGGGTGGGTGGGTGGGTGGGGGGGGGGGGGATAACAAATGAATGAGAGTTCACATTTGAGAGCTCTCTCTGGCTTGCACACCATGCGTTCAACCATTTGCTCCTCTCAGCACGGTCCATGTCTACCCCTCTAGATTTTTTACTGTCCGTAAAATTTCCACCTCCCTCCAAAACACGGTTGAACCTTAGCATCTGTCTACCATTTTGGCAGCAGCCATTTTGGAAGTGCCTCCATTTTCTCTCCTCATATTTATATATTCCTCCTTCTTGCCTGGTGACTGCAACCTCTGGATCTCATTACCCACCCTCAAGCTTTTTAGACGCTTGTCTGTCACCCTGACACTGTGTGTGTGTGTGTGTGTGTGTGTGTGTGTGTGTGTGTGTGTGTGTGTGTGTGTGTGTGTGTGTGTGTGTGTTTATATTTCAGACGATGAGGTAGGAGGGAGGGGAGGGGTAGACTGGAGCACGAGATGTCGTGAGTGGGGTGGGACAGAAGCACAGGGGTTGGTCAGAAGTGGTCTTAGGGTGGGCGTGTCCCTACAGCATGGGCAAGATGTGCTCCTGCAATGGGGTGTAGGGGTGGCTAAGGTGGAGGGGGAGGTGGAGGGTGAGGGTGGTGGCATTGCCCCCCGCTATTTACTTTGACCCCGCGATTGATGGGGAGTCCTGCAGGGGCACATGCCAAACTCCACAGGTGGGCAAAGCTTCTCTGCCCTTTTGCTCACCTCTGGTCCAGCAGACTATCCCCAGATACACACACACACACACACACAGGCACACACACACATACACACACACACACACACACACACAAACACACACACATAACCACAACATGCAAGTAATGATCTCTAGCTTTTTACACTCCTTTTATGTACAACACACTTTCACATACAATACACTTTTACAATGCACATTCCCGCGTTACTTCTATCCAGATGTTAGAAGAATGTTTAAACTTCCAATAGCAGCAGCTGTTTGCAGAACTCTGTGGGTCTTGGTAAATATTTTTGTAGAATGATTTCCATTTGTCATGCCGGGACTGTGACAGGGACATTAGTAATCCAAAGAAGCCCTAAATTAAGCCCTAAATGCTTTTCTAGACCTTTAATTTTCCTCAATCACTTGTTTTACCAGTCAGAATCTCTTTGGAAAGTTTGAATTCAGATTCCACCAAACAATTCCCATTCCCCAGAATCTCTTGTTTCTTTTCCACTGTCTTACTAAATCATCTAAATGAGTCACTCCTTCCTGGTCTCTATAGCCATCGTCACCGGAGCAGAACACTCTGTTCTCTGTGCTGTAACGCTCATAAGTGTCATTTGACACTACAGTACACTCAGTTGCACTCGAAAAGGGTCTTCATTTTAAATGAGGACAACTGTTCAGGCTTTTCATTTGCATTGGTCTAAATGGCAAGACATATGCCCCCTCAACCACCTACACTGAGGTTATTTGTGGTTGCGAATATAACCCATACCCAGGTTTAGATTGTTTCTCTCTCTTTCTCCCCTCTCTCTCTCTCTCGCCAAGATCCTTGATGAACAGACTTGAAGGTGTGGCGGACCCCACCATAGCTGGGGGACACAATTACCTAAATCAATTTTACAGGAACAATCCCCAGCATCGCAAGAGCCATTAAAATTTAATCCTAAATAAACGTAACATTTGTAATTCGATGAGACAATTTCATAAACGCATGTAAAACTGATCTAATAAATTATGCATGGCTTCAACTTCATCGCATAAATAAACTGGCAATTAAAAGCAGGAGTGGAGGAGAGAGACAGGCAAAGGGAGAGAGAGAGAGAGAGAAGGCCAGAGAGGGAGAGAGAGGAGGAGGAGGATTAAAAAAAACTGAGCATCAGTTTTAAGATGTTAATTATTCAAATGAAGGACGGGACTGCACTGTACCTGTCTGGGGTTTATGTCATCACTGTGATTAATACTGCTATATTACCATGGTAATGCCATGGCGACGGACTGGAGCGGACTTGATTTATTTATTTTGCGCAATTAAGCTGTGTAATTAGAAATGCAAACATAATTGGATTTTTAAGACCTGTACGCACGTGACTGGGGCAGCGATAAGTCTTCCCCTCCCTCTTGAAGCTGACAGGTTACAGAGGTGACGGCGGAGTTTAACCCCCAGTAATGGTGGAGCCGCCAAAGCGACTCCTTTCCCACAGCAAACGGCCTCAGGATCAGGAGGGCTGTTATTGGGTGGCTAATTGATTGTGGAGTCGTGTTGGTGACTGTCAGGGAGAGAGAAAGAAACAGGAGGAAGGCGAGAGAGAGAGAGAATGATAGTGTTGTATATGACTGGAGGGCAAATATGTCCACTAGTCTCACAAACGTGCATATCACTCTGAAGACATGTCACTCCATTCACTACAATAAGCATATTGAACCATCGAATGCAACATAGTTTAAAAAAGTTTATTTTATTTCACCTGCTTACTGACAATGACTTATAATTATATATTATATATACACATTCGTTTGCTGGAAATTCATCATGGAAGAATTGCAAGAAGAAAAGAACCCAAATTCTCACTGATGTAAGAAACTACAGTGTTTCTCTGCTCCACGCATGGACTGTGGGCCGGTGTAGTATGTATTGTATGCCCCATCCCTCGCATGTCCCTCAGAATCCCTCCATAACTCCACAGATATACCATGAACATGAGCCCCGCGTCTCCAGCGGTCGAAGTATCGAGCGGATTTCAGGCTTCGGAGGGGGTGCCAATGAATCCGCTGGGCATCCGCTGAAATTGTGTCCGCCCTTCGCCCTCTCCCGAAAGTTGTGGTGAGAGCTCGTGGTTGCCAGGCGCCTCCTGAGGTGACTCTATCAGAGCCAGTCAAGCCTGAAATCAATCACTCACACCCATCAAAGGCTGCCCTGCCCTGCCTGTGTGAATGAGCCATCTGGGCCTCTGCACACTGTCTACATTAGTCTCTGTGTATGCGTGTGTCTATCTGTGTCTGTGTGTGTGTGTGTGTGTGTGTGTGTGTGTGTGTGCAGATGTCCTCTTGTATAGTATGGGCTTATGCAACATTTGAAGCGTTTGAAAACAGTTGTGTCTTGCAGACAATATGTAACGATATATTTTGGTTTTAATCTGTGTGTGTGTGTGAGTTAATCTATGCATCTGTGTGTGTGTGTGTGTGTGTGTGTGTGTGTGTGCGTGTGTGTGTGTGTGTGTGTGTGTGTGTGTGCGCGTGTGTGTGCGTGCGTGTCTGTGTTTGGTAGGGAAGAGTACACAAGTGCCCATATGTATTTGTGTAAACCCCCTCTCAGCATGCTGTTATCTGTGAGTGCTTGTGTGTCCAGGCCTGTGTGTGTCTGACCCCTGCCTCCAGCCCACTGGCATCAGCACTATTGCCCCTGCAGCAGCCCTGTAGCCTCCCTACTGCCCGCTCTCTCTCCGCTGTCAGAAAAGGCCATTTGGTTGTAGCTCGGCCTGCCTCTACTACACCGCTAATGAGAGGCTGAATGTGAGGAGGCTGTGCCCCGGAGTCTCTCCCTTCCTCACTCTGTCGCTCTCTCTTCCCCTCTATTTCTTTCTCTCTTTCTTTCTTTCTTTCTTTCTTTCTTTCTTTCTTTCTCTGTGACTCTCTAGGCTTTACACTGGATTACTGCTGCTAGACAGTAACCAGCACAGTGCTTGTCCAAACGGTAGAGGCAAGCAGTCGAGGTGAGGGAAGGAGGGTTAAGGAGAGGGGAGGGGAGGGGAGGAGGAGCACCACTGTGCCCAGTAGTGACCATCAGAGGGCACTACAACACAGAACATCCATCAGTGGTGGCCATGGCGATGGCAGCAGCCCTTGTGTGGGAGCCGGACCCAGGCTGGAGGGGTTGCTGTGGGGATGGTGAGGGGTGCAGAGGATGGAGTTCTGGACCAGAGGAGAGCTGTGTGCGGGTCAGGGCAGCTACAGCACAGAGTTGCAGAGGTGTTGACCGGCGCAAAAACACACAGCAGCACTGTGCATGGTCCCTGCCATGGTTTTTGTGCGGAGAAAATCGTTATGCGTTCACTAAGAGAGCATACTTAGGCCTGTGTGTTGTGTCAGTATGTTGGCATTTTCCACAATGATAATTTATGATGTACCTGCTCCAGAAAAAAACAAGCTGTGGGCAAAGTTGCTGCTTGTCATTGCTGCCGTATTATTAGACAAATGCAATCTTATTGATTATTTGCAAGTTTAATAATAGTGTAAGGAAAGAGCAAGGGTCATAATCACAGTGTCAAAGAATGAAGGTGGTTGGACTGAGAGCAATACTAGGTGTAGTGGTAACCGTAGTATTTGTAGAGCAATATTAGTGCACTTAAGATGAAAAGACTGAACACGAAATTTTGCTGTAGTCTTTTTTTTAATTTAATAGCAAAGCAGTCCTTAAAAATACATCCCGCAGTTGTAACTGCAATCACAACAGACACATTTTTACGACCATTTATATTACCCCAGACATAATTGTCATCTGGAGAAATCAAATTAAGTTCATTTGATTCAGGCAATTTCAATGGGAGCTCAAAATGAGAACCAAATTAGGCCTTTATGAGTTCACACAGTATATCAGACCCTCTCTCTCAATGTCACCGAGATGAAGTCAAGGTCTGCGGGGGGAAAAAGAAGAGTAAGACACTGCTGTAAAACTCTCAGTCTGTTTCCACTGATCCCTGATTCAATCCTAACCCTAAAGATGGAGGCTAGGCAACGGCCCCAAACCTAATTTACCTTCATCTCTAATCCACATTCTGAAAATCCCCTTATATGCACTGGCTGGATAATCTGTCATTACACAAACTGAGCCCTAAAACCCAGTTTATTTCAGTTTTTTTTTTCTTCAAACAGTGACCCATTTGCTCAAGATACACTATTTTTAGAAATAAACCAAGCTGTAGATGTATGAAGAACTGTCTAGAACAGTTGAACTAGAACTGTAGAGTTTTGCTGATTTCATGTGAATTGGACATTTTTAAAAACAATAGCTCAGCTGTGTGGTACTGACCTGATACCTTTTGCAGTTCTCTGGTCAAATCTACACAAGGATGTTAAAAATGTTCTATTATAAGATGTGTTTGGTTTTTGAAAATGTTTTTTTTTTATATGGAATGAGGTAAAAGTATTGACTGTAAATAACACATTTTTAATACACGTTCACAGTTAAACATCTGCCCTCAGATTTAAGAACAATTTTTTTGAATGAATATTTTTTTCAAAAATATTGTATGTATTTAGTATGTCTTTACTAATTTAGAAACTTGCCAAAACCTTTATTCACTTAGCTCTTCATACATTTTTGTTTACATCAGACTATATTAAAAATAAATGATGAATACTGTATTTAATAATAGTAGTTTTATTCATGGAATAAACAATTATGGATTATTCTAATTGGTAATATATAAACAAATAAACAAAGTCAATATCTATGTAAAATATTCTATGTTTTTACAGAATTTCATGTGGAATTTTTAAATGTGAGTTGTTTAAAAACTCAGAAACTCAGAGCACAAGCTAGAGAAAATGTTTCACCCCTCAAAGGCCCTGAGGTTGTAATGTGCGTGCTTTCTCACAGGGGTTTAAACTTTTATCCCTCTTTTTTTTTTTTTACATGTTTACTTCCCTCCTTTTTTTCCACTGCTTTAGTTTTCACATTAAATGTATGTGTGTTCTGCTCTCCACTTTGACAGGAGTGGGGCTGCCCTGGTCCCCAGTGAACTGTCGCAGGTCGAGGCTGCTCTGTTATGTACACACAAATTCCACGCTGTGAAGCGGTCCCATAGTTAAGAATTCCACTTAGAGAGTGCACTCTCAGAGCCAAAGGCAGGCAGGGAGACTTGTATACGTGTAACACACATTAGAGCTTGGGCCATGTAACACCCCTATCCCAAACACTTCTGGGAACCCCCCCCCCCCCCCCCCAAACACACACACACACGTCATCTACATTGACTTCTTTGTTGTTTTTGTTTTTCTAATGTAATTTATAATAAGGAATCCACCTTTTAAAATCTGATAGTATATTCAAACAAGACCACTTCAGGTCTTCGTAAAAAAAATCTATTCATGTGGATTATGGAGGTTGGAAGTCAATAGCAAGTTGACAGACATGAAGCTATTAGTGTGACAAATCGTGTTTTTAAATTACAATACTCTGGCAAGTGTGAAATGGCACCTTTGTTCCCAGAGGGTTTTACGCAACGTTGAAAAATAAACCAGGAAAATTGGAGGTGATGCATTGTTAATGCAAACCGTTGGAGGCGAGCAAAATGCTTCATGCGGCTGTATTATGCAAGGCCAAAACAAAAACAAATCCAAAGTAAGAAACATAAAAACAGAATTTGTAAAGAAAATGTTACCTTCTAAGTATCATAGTTGCCTCATTATGTATATAAAAGGCAGCCTTTGTGAGTTGATCTTTCATAGCGTGTAATTTACTTTTTTATGGCGCACCTTGCTTTATTTTTGTTTATTTCTTTTGTTTGGGCTGTTGTCAGGACTGCCAGAAGCACAGAGAGAGCAAAGGAGAGAGAGAGAGAGAGAGAGAGAGAGAGAGAGAGAGAGAGAGAGGTAGGGAG